>NW_016107835.1:782918-796000 GCF_001604975.1 Cebus imitator
ACCATGTCTCAAGTCTATAAGCCCAGCACTTTGGGAGGCCGAGGCAGGAGGATTGCTTGAGCCCAAGAGTTCAAGACCAGCCTGGGCAACAAAGTAAGACCTCATCTCTACCAAAAAAAACAACAAAAAAAAAACCCATAAAACTTACCTGTGCATGGTGGCACACACCCGCTTAGGTGAGAGGATCACTTAGACCCAGGAGTTTGAGACTGCAAGAAGCCGTGATCATGCCACTGCACTCCAGCCCAGACAACAGAGTGAGACCCTGTCACAAAAAATACACATATTTATTATCATACACAGTTTATGCTGGTCAGGAATCTGGGGACAGCTTAACTAGGCGATTCTGGCTCAGTTTCTTATGAGATTGTAATCAAGATGTCAGTGGCATTTGCCATCCTCTGAAGGCATGACTGGAGCTGAAGGATACATTACCAAAGTAGCTCCATCATTTGACTGGCAAATTGGTGCTAGATGTTGCCAGGAGGCCTTGGTTCCTCATAACATGGACCTCTCCACAGGGCTGCTTAAGTGTCCTCATCACATAGCAGCAGGTTTTCCCCAGAAAGAGTAGTCCAAGAGGGAAAGACAGACAGAAGCCATAATGTTTTTTATGACCTAGTTTTATAAGTCATACTCCATCATTTCCACAATATACTGTTAGTTACACAGGTCAAATCTATACAGTGTGGAATGGGGCTACACAATAATATGAATACTGGGAGACTGGAATTATTGGGGGCCATCTTGGAGGCTAGTGATATGATTTGGATTTGTGTCCCCATTCAAATCTCATGTCAAATTGTAATCCCCACTGTTGGAGGAGGGGCCTGATGGGAGGTGACTGGATCATGAGGGTGGGTTTCCTGCTTGCTGTTCTTGTGGTAGTGAGCTTTCATGAAAAGTGTGTAGCGCCTCCCCATTCACTCTCTCTTCCTCTGTGTCATGTAAGATATGCCTACTTCCCCTTCACTTTCTATGATTGTAAGTTTCCTGAGGCCTCCCTAGCCATGCTTCCTGAACAGCCTGCAGAACTGTGAGTCAACTAAACCTCTTTTCTTTATAAGTTACCTGGTCTGAGGTGGTTCTTTACAGCAATGTGAGAATGAACTAATACAGCTGGCTACCACAGACTATCCATAAATTTTTAGGGAAATATACGCCACAAAATAGAGAGTGTCAGCAGTGAAATGCAGAGAGGTAGAAGCCACGACAGAGCCTCATGAAGAAGAAGGGAGGATTGTAAAGGAAGGAAACTCTAAGATAGTGATCCCTAACCACTATCCAACACTTGATGGATAGTGATTCACCAAACTCGATAATGTGTTTTTATAGTAAATAGTTTGTAACACCCATTTTTTATCCTGAAGCGAAATTTGTAAATAACCTACCTATCCACGTAATCCGAAAAGATGAATGCTTGAGAAGGCCAATGTGGCTGGAGAGAAGTGAATGAGGGAAAGAACAGTAATGGATTAAACAAGACTAATAATGGGGATCAGCAGGTGGGGGAGCACCAGATCAGTGAGGGTCACCATATCAGTGAGGATCTTGGAAGCCAGTGTTAGCACTTTGGCTTTTCTAACAAATGAAACAGGAAGCCATCAGAGGGTTATAAGTGAAGGAGTGATGTGAGTTGTCAACTTATATGACATATGCTTTAAAAAGAAACATTCTGGCTGCTCTATGGAGAGAAACACTAAAAGGAGTCAAGGGTGGAACAGGAAGTCCAGTTGGCAGGTTCTTGCAATCATCCAGTTAAAGGTGATTCATGGTGACTTGCAGCAGAGCAATGGCCATGGGCATGGTCAAAGTGGGTTGAATTCTGGATAAATATTTAGAAGGTAGAACATTAGGATTTGCTGACAGACCAGATACGGAGTGTAAGGAGAGAGCAAGTGCTTACAAATATATGGCCTCTTCTATAAGTTCATGAAATCCCAGGTCTCTGTCCCTTTAGGTGCCCTGGTAGCACTATGCATGTGGCATATTTTAGTGGGAGGATTAAGGCAACCATAATGCAGTAAGCCTCTGAACACTGGACTGCTTGGGAAACTTAAGCCAAGAGGAATCTGTCCAGTAGGCTGGTTAAATTCTTGTAGTCTATGCACATACATGTGTAGTGTCTGTATAATATTTCTAGCCAATCCACGTGTCTTGAAAATCATCAGTTGAACATCATTCATTTTGCCAAGGAAAAATCACTTCCGATTTTCCTTTGCTATTTCACAGCCCGTGGTGTCAATTGGAAATATATTAAGTATTTGTGGCAGCCCACTGAAGTATGGGCTTCTTCTAAGAAATAACACATGGAATGCGTATTCCTAATTAAGGCACTCTGGATGTTAACCAGATATCTGATTAGTGTTAACATCTTAGAAGCCTTGGTTAACAAGGCTTAGGTATAACAAGGATATAAATATAACTGGTTAGTGATATAAATAATATATATTAACATATATTATATAATATGTTATGTATACTATTATATCTTATCTATATTATATAATTAATATATTATAATATTCACATAGTATATATAACATAATAAGCTATTGTATTACAATAAATATATTATTACTATAGCATATGATATATTATAATTATATATCACATGTATTATAATATCATATTATGTTATTTATATATTATATTATATATTATCTTAATATATTAAATAATATGTTGTAATATCAATGTATATTATATATATAAAAGACAGACCATGGGTGTGTGTGCATCCCATTTAATTGTCTTTCCTGAGATGTTTAAAAGGAAGCATCTGTAAAATTTAACTCCGTTTGGCCTCAGCTATTAGGTTCAGAAGCTGTCCATTTCTGTGGACCTTGATGTTGTCACAAGTTTCACCCTGCGAACTGATGTTCTTGTTGGGAGGGTATGGGCCCATTAACTGAACGAGCCTGCAATCCCTTCCCACTTTTTGCTAATCTAAGGTCACAGAGTTCTCAGAAAAAAATTCCAAGTGGTGTTTTTCTGCACCACTATCCCACCTCTGCTCCATGCCTGTCACCATCAGGGCTTCTTTTTCAGCTTCCTTTGCAAGCGCCAGGATGACCTTGCAATGCATCCGAGGGGCAGCTGACTGCCATTCTTCACTCTTCTCTGCTCACCTCCCTCTGGTGCCCTGCAGCTCTGCCTCTCTGGGTCAAAGGGAATGTGAAGGATGGGATGGATTTGCTTAGGTAAAGAGTAGGAGAAATAGCAATTTAAGCTGGGGAAGAACATGATCAAAGACACAAAAGTGGACCCATGAATGGGCCAGAAGAAGAAACAATCCCACAGGATTGCCCCAACAGAGAAGTGGGTAATAAGGCTGAAACAGAGGGGAGAGCCATATAATGGAGGGATCCGAAAGTTTAGCTAATGTATTGGCCTTCCTTTCAGTAATAATAACAGTAACCTCCTTGTTGAATGTCTCCGGTGTGCCAAACTGTCCTGGGCACTTTTCCTGCATTTTCTCATGTAGTCTACATATTAAGGTAGAGATTATTTTCCCAGTTTTACATTTTGAGGAAACTGAGGCCCAGAGAAGCTAAAATTCCTTGTTGAAGGTTACCTAGCTAGTGAGTGGTACAGCCCAGACTTGAACCTAGGCTCTCTGGTTCTTGTCACAATTTAAACAAGTCACTCTCCTGATTAAAAACCTTTGAGACTTTGGAAAGCTGAGGCAAAGACTTTAACTGTATCTGAAGATTCAATGGGACTCTAGGTTGATGATCTCCCTCATCCTTAACAACCACCTGCTCTCTTCCTTTCCCTCCCGATACTCTGGTCCATCCTGAGTAGTTATCCCAGTCCTAGCATTACTCCTGCACAACTGTGAGCCCTGAGACCTGCTGTCTCACCTGCACAACCTCACCTACCAGGGAGAAGCACTTCTGCCCAGCCAGGGTGGCAAGTACTATGTGTATTCCTCGGTCCACTTTATTTCAGTAGCAGGGATGAGGATAAAGAGCCCTTACTGATGGACCAGCAGCTAATACAATGCACCAATCACCACACTGATTACCTCCATCCCATTCTACTTCTCAAAGGTGTGGCCACAAAGTGATGGTCACTCAAGATTGGCCTACATACTGCAGTACAGTCAGACATCTTTGAGCTCAGGCCTAAGGGTAGTTCTTTCAGTCTGTCTCATCTCCCTCTTTAGAGTTCCTGTAGAGGACACCCAATTATTTGGCAGCTTTCCATCTGGCCATGTGACCAAGCTCACGGCCTGAAGGCAGGGAGTAGCCAGACTGGATCACACACCCTTCCTGCCCTGTGAGCCCCTAGCATGAGAACTAAAAGATGTCCAGATTCTCAGATATCAGCATCCAGGCCAACAAACTGTAATTCTTTTGCAGTTCTCTTCAGACCCCAGGTATCAACTTGCTACAAAGGCCCGGTCTTTTGCCTTGGTTTTCCCATTCAATACTACAGCAACATACTGAAACTGGGACCCTCTTGCAACTTTACTCCTGCCTCTGAGTTGATTCTCTGCCTGACTCTCACCAAATTCTTCCCAAGTGGGAAGAATCCTGCTTCCATTTTCCCAGGGCTCTCCTATGAGTGGGCCAATCTTTTGAAGCCCCAAGTCTACCACCCACTTACCTTAGAAAGGAGATGGAATAAATATCAGGTTAGTTGTTAATGGAATTTCCATGTAGGAAAACCACGGTAAGAAGCATCTGGAAGAAGAAAAGTGAAAAGATGGTTGATGACTTGGGCACAAAGTCTTAAGGCCATACTCAGTGATAGAAAGTCTCTGTGACATTTGTCATGGAGGTGAGGATTAAGTTCCTTGAGATTTTATGTAAAGTAACTGACAGTCCCAGGTGCCTAACAAATGCTAGTTTCTTTCTTCCCACCTTCCCTATGCCTTCAGGTCAGGCTCCCTAATTCCACTGTCTATCCAAGCCTCAGCTTTCCTCTGCACAGTAGGACACTGTGCCTCAAAATGTCCAACCAGCCATAATATAATAATAGAATAGAATATATAGATATTATCCTTGTTAAAACTGATGAATTAGGCTGGGTGCAGTGGCTCACGCCTGTAATCCTAGCACTTTGGGAGACCAAGGCGGGAGGGTTGCTTGAGCTCAGGAGTTCCAGACCAGCCTGGGTAAATGGTGAAACCCTGTCTCTACAGAAAAAAAAAAAAAAAAAAAAAAAAATTAGCATGCCTTGGTGGCGCACAGTTGTAGTCCCAGATACTTGGGGGACTGGGGTGGGAAGATTGCTTGAGCCCATGAGGTTGAGGCTGCAGTGAGCCAGGGTCTTGACACTGCATTCCAGCCTGGGTGACAAAATGAGACCCTGTCTCACAAAAAAAATGATGAATTGAGGCACAGAGAGTTTAAATTACTTGACCTAAGTTACCACAACTATTGACACTGGAGTTGGAATGCAGGAGATCTGCTCCTGGAACCCTGCTCCTACTGTGGGCTATGCGGCTGTGTGTGTCACACAGATACTACCTAGTTCTTCTTGTAATAAGGTAGGTAGGTCATGCAAAAAAGAGACTTGAAACTATTCATTCACCTTTCTTTGCTACACCCATTCCTTTTCACCAGAGTTGCAGGGTCTCAAACACATACACTTTCCCCTTCTAGGGAATAGGCTAGAAGCCATGAATTGCCTTAAGCATGCAACAGGAGGACAGAGGAAGGAAATTAGGGGCTGCATGAGAAGGCCTGCAAGTTGAAGGAAACCGATAGCAGACAGCGTAAACCACAAGAAGCCTATATCTTCCTAGAGGTCATAGTCTGCAGCAGATGCTTTTGGCAGGCATTCTGCTATCTTACTTTTTTATTTATTTATTTTTTTTTTTCATGAGACAGGATCTCACTCTGTCACCCAGGCTGGAGTGTAGAGTCACAATCTTGGCTCACTGCTATCTTCGCCTCCTGGGTTCAAACAAGCACATCTGGCTAATTTTTGTATTTTTAGTAGGGACAGGGTTTCACTATGTTGGCCAGGCTGGTTTCAAACTCCTGACCTCAAGTGATCTGCCAACCTGAGCCTCCCAAAGTGCTGGGATTACAGGCGTGAGCCACCATGCCTGGCCAATTTTATTCTTCTATCTTCTTGCTAATAGAAGACCAACATTGATCAAGTGTTTGACAGAGATCTCTTGATCTCAGGTGGTGAGTGAGCACTAGATGAACAATAATCAATTTACAACAGTTACAGTAATGCTCTTCCCCTTCACCAGTGATTGGTATTAGTTCTAGTCAGTGAAGTATAAAAGGGCGCAGTGGCTCACTCTTGTAATCCTAGCACTTTGAGAGGCCGAGGCAGGTGGATCATGATGTCAGGAGTTCGAGATCAGCCTGGCCTATATGGTGAAATCCCATCTCTACTAAAAAAAAATACAAAAATTAGCCAGGTGTGGTGGCATGGGCCTATAATCCTAGCTACTCAGGAGGCTGAGGCAGAAGAATCGCTTGAACCCAGGAGGGGGAGGTTTCAGTGAGCCAAGATTGCACCATTGCACTCCAGCCTGGGTGACAGAGAGAGACTCTGTCTCAAAAAAAAAAAATGGGGGGAGGTCAGCTATGGGACTTCTGGGAAAGGTTTATATTCCCACCTGGTGACCCAGATGACTCCTAGTAGACTTTCCTGTATGTCTCATTAGGGGCATGAGCAAAGTCAGAGGAGAACATAAAATCCTTGCAACTCTGTGGGACAGACTATAAACCCTACTGAACCTGAGGTGAAGCCTAAAAGGGTGGGAGGAGTTAAATGGCCGGCTTATGGAGAGGGAGAAGGATTCCAAAATAAATTTATTGCAATAAATGTAGCATCGTTTTGGAATCCTTCCCGCTATGAGCAAGCATAGTGAGCTTAGCCAGGGTATAAAGTACTATGATCAATTCAACTTGGATCATGTGTCCACCACTCACAGCCCAAAGAATAAAAACTATTGCCAGAAAAAATAGAACAGGTAGCAGGCAGGCAGAAAAAATAGATGGCCATTATTGGGATCCTCCACTATTTCTGTTGTCATGCCTTCTAATACATTATCTGCTTTGAGGGGTCTGCTCATCCCCTAATCCCCCTCCTCTAAGAACTAGATATCTCCCAGCCACCAGCCACAGGAGTGAGTTGCTGGCAGCTGTGTCACAACCCTGAGTCCTGGGTGGAACTGACTGAACTACACAGTATCCCTGATCTAAACTGGGACAAGCAGATTCCATCCTGAAAATGTAGAACTGAATTCAGAGATGCCAGTCAGCCACTTTTGGTCACTTAAACCTAGGGCTTATAAACCCAATAGCTGTGGGGAAGCCATATTTATGGAAAAGCAGAGAAATCAGGATCGTGAAGAGACCTAAGTGGACAGGGATAGTCAAAAGAACACACAGACTGAGAGAGTGATTAAAAGAAACAGAACTGCCTTGATTCCTGGTAAGTTTCCAGTTCATGACTTTAGTCTCTCCTGAAACATGGCTACATTTACTGATCTCATGTTCTGTGAAACTCCTTATATCCTATAATAAGCTCTCCTGTTAACTAAGTTAGCTTCAGTAGGTTTCTGTTGCTAGCAACCAGAAGAGCCTTGATTGAAGATGCTATATTGGTTGGTCCTCAGATCAAATGAAATCCGAGTAGTCATCATCCTCATTTTACAGATGAAGAAACTAAGGACCCCCAGAAGTCCAACAGAAAGTGGTTTACAATGAGGTATGCCTCATGGTGGCTGTGCAATATTGGGCAACTTCCAGAACCTCATTGGACCTATGACTGAAAATGTCTGTGACTAATCTTTATATTGCTTAAGTGCCTGGAATTAATGACCCATGTAAAATCCCAGGAATATGACATTTAGGTTTTTTTCTGATGGAAAACCTCCCATAGCAAGAGTTTGATGCCATTGGATCCTTCTCTGTGTTCTCAGGGCCACCTATGCTTTTCTATTATAGCATTTCTAACATTGTATTGAAATTGCCTGTTTACTTGTCCATTTCACCCCCCAGACTGTGATCTCTGGAAATCATTGTGTAGCAGTCCCTAGTACGCATCAGGTGCTCAAGAAATTTATGTTATATAAATACAAGAACAAATATCAGCTTTTGTTTGGTTTCCTTCCTGACTACATCCTGTCTGAATATTGCACATGACACAGTTGGACCCTTGGGAAACAATGCTTGTTGGTAGAAAGAGCATCGAAGGCACACATGGCTTCCAGGATCAGCTCTGTCACTATGGAGAGAGCTGTATGGCATTAGGAAGGTCATTCCCCATCTGAAAAAAAAAGGGGGTTGGATTATATGGTCTCTGGAGTGGAAAATTATCATTTTGTGACATCTTTGAGCCCTCTTCCTTTGTCTGAGCCCTCCGCTACTTTATGAGCTCACATTTTCCCAAAGCAGGGACCAGACATCTCCATTTCCACTTCCCTTGCCAATAGGTTACAAGCATATGACTTAGAGCCTACTGACCCAGATCAAGATGTGGAAGAGAAATCAATTTGGAAGAGCAAGCCATGAAAGAGGCCCTGCTCAGAGGCCACTGTGGAGAGTGTGGAGGAGAGACAGCCAGCTTTCACAGGCAGTGGTGCTAAATTGCCTACAGTGATCACCAGGCCTGCATTGGTGTTGAAGCTACCCCAAGCCTACCTACAGGGAGCAATAGTGCCTCTCCTAGAGAAGCTCAATGGGGCTATTGTTTTTGGAGACAAAATTTCTCTGGTTCCGTGTGAAAATCCAAATCTTCTGAGTTACTTAATATAATTAAATTCTTATTTTTTCTACTAAAACTAGCTAGAGTGAGTTCTATTGTTTGTTTGTCACAAAGAACCCTGACCAATAGAGTCTCTGAGACTCATACCAGCGCTAAGATTTTTTTCCTAGGCCCTTTCTCTTCAAAAATGACCCTACAAGGCCAAGCATGGTGGCTCACACCTGTAATCCCAGCGCTTTGGGAAGATGAGGCGAGAGGCTTGCTTGGGCCCAGGAGTTTGAGACCAGCCTGGACAACATAGTAAGACCCCATCTCTATAAAATAAATAAATAATAAATAAATCCTTACAAGTCCCCAGTATTTGTCCCAAGAGTTAGAGACAGTTGTACTACTTAGGGAAACTGTAAGCAGTTCTGTATAACTAGACTGGAAACTTCTGCAGGGCAGTGGTAAGGCCAACGAATAGGCAGGTGTCAGATCAGAAAAACCTTGGTAAGCCTTGGTGCTTAAGGACTTTGGACTTTATTTTTCCAAACAGCAGTTTTCAAATGTTTTGGCTTTAGAACCCCTTTATAGTAAATGTCTAAAAATTATTGAGACCCCCCCCAAAAGCTTTTGTTTATATGGGCTGTATCTATTGATTTTTACATTAGAAATTAAATTGAAAATTTTTTTAACTATTTATTTATTCATGCTAAAATAACAATGGGCCAGGCATGGTGGCTCACGCTTGTAATCCCAGCACTTTGGGAGACCAAGGAGGGCAGATCATTTGAGGTTAGGAGTTCAAGACCAGCCTGGCCAACATAGCAAATCCCCTTCTCTATTAAAAATACAAAAATTGGCTGGGTGTGGTGGCATGCCCCTGTAATCCCAAGCTACTTGGGAGGCTGAGGCAGGAGAATCACTTGAACCCAGGAGGCGGAGGTTGCAGTGAACCGAGATTGTGCCACTGCACTCCAGCCTGGGCGACAGAGTGAGACACCATCTCAAAAATAAAATAACAATAAACAATATATTAGCTATATTTTAGCATGAATAGCATTTTGTGAAAAATAACAATATTTTCTATGTTTTCCAAAACCGAAAAGTGAGAAGCAGTATTGTTTTGAGGGAAGGTGTTCTCTTTCCGGGTCCACAAGGGGACGTAGTTTTAAGGGCAAGAACTTCCTAGCACCATGCCCACGACCCACCTGTCTTCATCCGGGAAGTTTAACGGTTTGTGTTTAAATTTCACGGACCGGGGAGGAAACTAAGAGTCGATCGCTCCAGCAGAAGTTCTAAGGAACTCCTTTCATTGGCCTGGGGTCTTAGAGAAGGTGGGGGTTCCTCCCAGGTTAAAAGTCCCCTTCTTCCACACCCCTTCGGACTCCATGTTTGAGTCCCCTTCCATGAACACTCTCGTAGAAGCTGTTTTTCTGTATCCTGGATTTTCCCTCTGGAGTCACCTTCCACACTCTCTTGTGGAAGCCTGTCTTCCCCTCCTAAACTCCATCTTTCTCTCTATTCCCTTCCACTCAGTGTGGAAGCTGCTTTCCTCTCCTGGATTCCATCTTTCTGGATTCTCTCACTCAGTGTGAGAGGAACTTTCCTTCTCTGGTTTTCCCCCTCTGGGAACCCTTCTCACTCAGTGTGAGAGCGGCTTTTCATTCTCTCACTCAGTGTGAGAGTTAGCTGTTTCTTTCTCTCTCCTTCTCCTTTTTCTCTCTATAAATAAATCACTTTCTACAAACACTTTTGAGTCCAGCATTTACTTTTATGAGCACACTGTGCCGTGGTCTCGTCTCTCATTCTTGAGAGGGCAACAGACCAAGAACCTGGAGAAACGTCCTCTCAGGGGAACTGAGGGCACCCCTGAACTCCTGAACCCCAGTATAACAGTTTTACATATTTGCATATCTCTTTAATAGAAGACAGTTGGATTCCTATATCTGCTTCTAAGTTCAGGCCAGGTGTGGTGGCTCATGCCTGTCATTCCAGCATCTTGGGAGACTGAGACTGAGATGGGTGGATCACTTGAGGCCAGGAGTTCAACACCAGCCTGGCCAACATGGCAAAACCCTGTCTCTACTAAAAATAGAAAAATCAGCTGGGTGTGGTGGCATATGCCTATAATCCCAGGTACTCATGAGTCTGAGGCAGGAAAATCTCTTGAACCTGGGAGGTGGAGGTTGCAGTGAGCCGAGATCGTGCTACTGCACTCGAGTCTGGGCAATAGAGCAAGATTCCATCTTAAAAATAAATAAATAAATAAAAATAAATTCAATCTGTTGTATTTTGTTGTTTTGGTTGAAGATATGGAAAAGAATCTGGCTTCACATGGCTAGGTGGTTAGAAAAAGGAGGAACTCGTGGACCTGCTTAATGAATCTCAGGGACTTTCAAGGGTCCTGTTTTGGGTACCCTTTGATCAGAGTAGTAAGAACTCAATAAAAGCTTCTATCTAAAAGGGAGTGGCAGAGTGGATTTGTTTTAGGAAAGTGATTCTGGCCACAGGGCTCCCAGGACAGCACACATTGTATTCTATGTGAATGGTACCCACTAGTAAGACCATAGTCTTGGTGTAAGAGAATTAGAGGGAAATGAAGAATGACAATTAAGAGGCCATTGTGTTAGTCCAGGAAGGAGATGATCTTGCCTTAGATATCATCTAAGGTTGGCTGTAGATATGGAGAGAGTAGAGTACAGAACTTGAATTCAGATCCCTCTGACTTCAATACCCATGCTCTTCTCTCAATACCAGTGATGTCCAAAAATAATAAGTTAAAAAATACTAAAACAAATTGAGAATATATCAATTTGAAATTTTAAAATAAGATAAAAATGAAATAAATATTATTTTTAAAGGTCTTAACTATCATGATAGCTTCATACTATTAGTAACTGATAATCTCCAGTTATAAAATGCAAGCACTTAGGGCAAGATTTCTTTCTTTTTTAAAAGTTTTTTTATTGTTATTATTATTTTTTAAGACGGGGTTTCACCATGTTGGTCAGGCTGGTTTTGAACTCCCGACCTCAGGTGATCCGCCCGCCTTGGCCTCCAAAGTGCTTGGATTACAGGCGTGAGCCACCACGCCCGGCCAGGGCAAGATTTCTTTCTAATGATCATGAATGTCTATCCAGATTTCCAAATGTCTTAAAAGTGCAGAATGTATGCCAAGATTTCATGACAAAAAAATGCTGAATGTTGGGGTCTATGTCTTGTCACATCTCATTAGATTATCAATGCCCTTAACTTGTAGGGTGACCGATAAATTTCTCTTACTAGGAGTATAAGTGCCAGCTCTTTGCCATGATTGGTTGTTTTGGGTTTTCTTTGTGTGTTTTCTTTTGTCTTGCATGCATTTACATTATTTTATCTTTAATCCATAGTTTCTTTGCAGGTCTCTTTTGAAGCAATTTGTCCATTTTGTGAGTATTAGTTTTAAAAAACCAAAGTAAATAAATAAATACATAATTCCACTTACCTGAGGTCATGTGAATAGAAAAAAGTTGCCATAACATCAGAGAGAGTGTGACACTCTTAATCCCTACCCCCTTTTGAAATCCCACTCTTTTCTGAAGATACCTGCCTGGAATACATAACAGGTGGCCATCCTGCATAAGGGCTGAGTGAAAGTGCCACTATCAATCCTCATATTAAATATAAATAATGTATAGTTTCTTATACTTTCTCATACTTTATAGTTTCAAGTTAAAGCTGAATATTAAACAAATTCTAATATTTACTCACTACAATTTGGAACCCTGTGTTATGTGCTATTGTAAACTAAAAGTAACATCCTAAGCCCCTCAACTGACTGAACAGCCCCCTCTTGGCCAGGGGAACCCCAGTAAAAAACAAAAACTGAGTTCCTAGCCATGACAGGATGGGAGGTCAGACACACCTCATTATACTCCCTCCCTTCTATGGTCTAGACACAACAACTGAGCAGCATTAATGTTAAAATAGAGATCATAAGACTGACAGGACAGGCTTTTTGTGAAAATAAGATACCAAGTTATAAACAAGACCTAAGGTCATGGCAGGCAAGGGTGAAGTCATGCTCTCCTCGCAACTATAGAACAAACTCTGTTCTCATTGTCACAAGGGTTTTCTTTTTCTCTAGCAACTAAACAAGCACTGGCCTCGAAATAAGCAATATTAAAACAATCACAGCTCACCCACCACCAGACACTGACTGACCCCTTCTTCCACAAACCATAACTGTAGCTTATTGAACAAGAGACTGATTTCAGTAACTTTCTCCTAATAAGAGACCATCGACCATAGACTGGTTCTCGGTGGTTTACAGAGGTTGCACATTTGCACACCTCCATGTCCGTTTTTCACCTTTTCACGTATGGGGCCTAATTATAATGCATTTAAATGTTAAGTCTCCACTCCAAAGT
>NW_016107835.1:796070-800276 GCF_001604975.1 Cebus imitator
TTTGTTCAATACACATGCGTCAAGACCACCTTCATGAATATTCATAGCTCTTCATGTAAACTGTTAAATATGTATACTTGACCAATTCGTTCACCTTAAATTCCTGTACAAACCCTTCTCCTTTGAAGTGCCCACCTATGGTCTTTGCCACAGGCTATGTTTCCCAGCCTGTGTGATGACCACTTTGCTGGCTGTAACCCCTTATTAAAAAGTCTCCTTTTCTGGCCAGGTGCTGTGGCTCACACCTGTAATCCCAGTACTTTGGGAGGCATAGGTGGGCAGATCACTTGAGGCCAGGAGTTCGAGACCAGCCTGGGCAACATAGTGAAACTCCATCTATAAAAAATATATGTATACAAAAATTAGTCAGGCGTGGTGGCACGTGCCTGTAGTCCCAGCCACTTGGGAGGCTGAGGCACGAGAATCACTTGAGCCTGGGTGGTGGAGGTTGCAGTGACCTAAGATCTCACCACTGCACTCCAGCCTGGGTGACAGAGGGAAACTCTGTCAAAAGGAAAGAAGAAAGATAAGAAAGGAAGAAAGAAATGGAAGGAAGGAAGAAAAAAATTGAAGGAAGGAAGGAAGGGAAGGAGGGAGCAAGGGCAGGCGAGAAAGAGAGAAAGAGAAAAGGGAAGGAAGGAAGGAAGGAAGGAAGGAAGGAAGGGAAGGAATGGAGAGAGACCAAGGGGTAGACAGCATGAAGGAGAAGTAGGAGACCTATCATGCCTAGAATTAACTCTGATTCTTATTTATTCTACCATAAGTGCCTCTCTCACCAGAGATTTTGTTTCTCAGACGCACAGGCATTCTCCCCCACTGACAGTGATGCTGAATTCACAGATAAACTAATAATCTCTTCAGAGATACCTGCTTATCTTTGAGAACCAAAGCAGCAAAAGTCAACGTGGGTTTCCAAATAAAACACATAAGCACTTGTTCTGTGCCATCATTTGCTCTAGGCACTTTCACATACATTAGCTTTAATCACACACCTTTAATCTTTGTAACAGGTCTGTGCAGTAGATGTTCATAGTACATAGGGAGTACAACATGGTTCTTCTAGCACAATGCCTGGCACAGGTGAGTGCTCAACAAATATTTGTTGACCTAATCTTCCATTCAAACGTAGAGTTACCCTGCATGAGTAAAAGTTGGAAGAATCAAACAAAATACATGAGATCAGTAATCTGCAGAAATAAACTCTTTCTCAGAAAGTGGTACAATGTTAGTTAGTAGCTTCTACAGTGGAAAGATCCAAAATAATGGTGGCTCCAATAAGATGGGAGTTTATTTTTCTCACACATAAAGGTCTGAGCCATTACAGTGGCTCTACTCTTTAAAATTGTCGGGGACCCAACCTGCTTCTGTCTGCTTGCTCCATCCACTCTCTGGTGTTACTCTTGTCTTCATGGTCAGATTGGCTTACCACGTACCTTCATTCCAGTCAATGAGAAGGGTGAAAGCTGACATGTATAAATCGTGGAAAGAAGCACCCTTAGAGTGGAGATGGCTGCATCAGGATATTAGAACTTGATAATAATCTCAGACCTTGTTGTTACACAGCTCCCTTTGTTTACTATTGTGGAACAGAAGCAGTATTTGAGGTTTCTGAAATAATCCTTATTTTGAGGAGAGAATACACTGAATGGTCAATCCATGTGTTCCATTGACTTGGCAAGTGAGTTCCCCAGTATTGCACCTTGCTCTGTTTGGCATTCTGTTGGGATTTTACCCCGTGCAAGTCAGGCTCCAGATCACTTTACTCATTCATTCATTCAACCAATATTTAATAAGCATCTCCTATGGGCCAGGTGTTGTAGCAGTCACCAGACTACTCTGGGATTGAATGAGAGCATTGAATTCCTAACCTACCTAGCTGAAGATGGAGCTCAGCTTTTAATGATCACTGAAAGCATGGGCTTTTCTGGGATTTGGTATAGAAAGAAAGATCCATCAAGCTGGTGGCATTGACTAATCGCCACATCCACAAAGCACAGCACTTAATCCACTTCCAGTGGAATCCTTGTGAAGAGTTCTAAGCTTCACCTTCTTCATACCTCCCGAAATCTGAAAGGTTTTAATATCTTCCTCATGTTACGTTTAAATAAATAAATCTATGACTCAGCCTGTAGTCCCAGCCCTTTGGGAGGCTGAATGGTGGGGATGGCTTTAGCCTAGGAGTTCAAGGAGGCAGTGAGCCATGACCATGGCACGGCACTCCAGCCTCGATGACAGGGCAAGACCTTGTCTCAAATAAATAAATAAATTTGTGAAAGCCATTTTAAAATTATGCACAGTTGCAGCCCAGATAAATTAAGGTGATACTTTATAGTATCAATTTTAGGAGATTTATTTGATGCATTTAATATAACTTTTAACTGCAAAATCTATTTTGCCTGTGTAAGTGAAAAATACAAGCAGTTGTCTGGTTAACTCTATGAAAATCTATGCGCATATTTAGTGTATAATCTATCTTCATTACATCTGGCAAGATATTCTGCCTTAGCACTCAATTTTCCTCTCCTTTTCTGTTTGCCATGCTTTAATTCTAAGGACCATATGAGAGTGGAATATATTACCATTTTGAAATGACAAAAATCTGTGTAGGCAAATTATTTCCTTGAATTGATGACCACTTTTTTTCATATCATTTATAATCTGGTAATTTCTTACTACATGACCCAGCAATTATGCTCCTAGAAAAATTTATCCTAGAGAAATGTAAGCTTTATATTCACACAAAAAAACCTGTACACAAATATTCATAGCAGCTTTATGTGTAATAGCCAAAAAACTGGAAACAATGCAATGTCCTTCAGTGAGTGGATGGTTAAACAAACTGTACATCCATGCAATGAATTATAACATAGCAATATAAAGGACCAAACTATTGATATAGGCAACAACTTGGGTGAATCTCCAGAGAATTATGCTGAGTGAAAGAAAGATAATCTGAAAAGGTTGCATACTCTGTGATTCATTCATATAACATTCTCAAAATGACAAAATTAAAGAGATGGAGAACATCCAAAAATAGAGAAGGAGCGGGAGTATGTGTATAAACAGCATAGGGAGTTCCTTTTTGGTGACAAAACACTTCCATGTCTTGATTGTGAGGGAAGCTATAGCCATCTGTACATATAATAAAATGTAATACAGTTATACACAAAGACATATAAAATTGGATGCATGCAAAAAATGTAAAATCTGAATAAGGGCTATGGTACATAATTGTATTGAGCCAATCCATTTCCTGGTTTTGAAATGCACTTTAATTGCATAAGATATCACCATTGGGACCAGGTGTGGTCGCTCATGCCTATAATCCCAGCACTTTGTGAGGCCGACAGGGGGGAATCTCTTGAGCTCAGGAATTTAAGATCAGCCTGGGCAATGTGGCGAAACCCTGTCCCTATAAAAAAATTTTTTTTTAATTTATCTAGGTATGGTGGCACATGCCTGTGGTCCCAGCTGCTAGGGAGGCTGAGGTGAGAAGATCACTTGAGCCTGGGAGGTTGAGATTGCAGTAAACTGTGATTGTGCCACTGCATTTCAGCCTGTGTGACAGAGCAAGACCCTGTCTCAAAAAGTATATATATATCCCCATTGGGGAAACTGGGTAAAGGAGCACAGCTCTATGTTAATTCTGCAATTTCTCATGAGTCTATAATAATTAAGAAATAAAAAGTTATCTCATTGTGGTTTTAATTTGCATTTTTCTGATGATTAATGATGCTGAGTGTCTTTTCATATACCTATTGGCCATTTATATGTCATCTTTGGGAAAATGTCCATTCAGATCCTTTGCCCAGTTTTTTTTTGTTTGCTTGCATTGTATTCGCTATTAAGTTGTATGAGTTCCCTATATATTTTGTATATTAACCCATTATTGGTTATATGGTTTACAAATATTTTCTCCTGTACTGTAGGTTATCTCTTTATTTTGTTGATTTTTTCTTTGCCATGCAGAAGCTTTTTAGTTTGATGTAGTTCCACTTATTTTTGCTTTTGTTGCCTGTGTTTTTGATGTCACATCCAAAAAGTCACTGCCAAAACCAATGTTAAGGAGCTTTTTCCATATGTTTTCTTCTAAGGGTCTTATAGTTTTAGGTCTTATATTTAAGTCTCTGATCCATTTTGAGTTGATTTTTGTGTATGGTGTGAGAGGATTCAATTTTTCTTTCTTTCTTTCTTTCTTTTTTTTTT
>NW_016107835.1:800356-808219 GCF_001604975.1 Cebus imitator
TAGCTGACTATATATATGTGGGTTTATTTCTGGGCTCTTTGTTGTATTCCCTTGGTCTATGTGTCTGTTTTTATTCCAATACTATGCTGTTTTCATTACTATAGTAATGTAATATGGTTTGAAATCAGGAAGTGTGATACTTTCAGCTTTATTCTTGCTCAAGATTTCTTCAGCTATTCAAGGATCTTTGTGGTTTCATATAAATTTTAGAATTTTTTTTCATTTCTGTAAAAAAAATCATTAAAATTTTGATAGGGATTACAATGAGATATCACCTGACACCTGTTCAGATGGCCATTATCAAAAAACCAAAAGATAAGGGTTAGTAAGGATGAAGTAGAGAGAACTTTTGTACACTGATAGTGGGAATGTAAATCAGAGCAATCATTATGGAAAATGGTATGGAGTTTCCTCAAAAAATTAAAAATATAATTACTGTGTGATCCAGCAACCCCACTTCTGGGTATATATCCAAAAGAAGTGAAACCAGTATGTCAAAGAAGTAGCTGCATTTCCTGCAGCATTATTCATAACAGTGAAAATATGGAAACAACCTAAGTGTGCATTGACAGATGAGTGGATAAAGATAATGTGGTGTGTATATATACACAAGAGTATTATTCAGCCTTAAAAAAGAAGGTAATCCTGCAATTTGAGACAACATAGATGAACTGAGGACATTATGCTAAGTGAAATAAGCCAGACATAGAAAGACAAATACTGTTATGATCTCATTCATATGTGGAATCTAAAAAAAAGTGAAACTCACAGTAACCAGGGATTTGAAAGTGGGTGAAAGCGGAGAGACTGGTCAAAAGGTACAAGATTAATATGTACTAGATATGTAATTAATGTACAGCATGGTGACTGTAGTTAATAAAAATGTACTGTATACTTGAAAGTTACAAAGAGAGTAGATCTCAAGTGTTCTCACCACAAAAAAAGAAAAGGTAACTCTGTGAGGTGATGGATATATCAATTAGCTTGATCGTAATAATCATTTCACAATGTAGACATATATCAAAACATCATGTTTTACACTCTAAATATATACAATTTTTATTTGTCATTCATGCCTCAGTAAAGCAGAAAAAAAAATTGCTAAAGTTAAAAAAGGAAAAGAAATCTACAGTTGGCTGGTTAAAGCTATCTCCTAGTGTTCTAATACTCACTTGGCCCTTGTTTCCCAAAGAGTATTAGCCTGAGGGTGGCGTTCAAGGGCATTAACATTCCACCACTGAGACAGTGTCTCAATGTCTCTAGACAGCCTTTGATCTTGACGCACTACCAGGCTGAAGAAATGAAACACTGAATATTTGGGCAAGTTCTTTCCCTAAGATAAGGGTTCTTAACATTTAGTCCATAAACCAGGCTTTTCAAGTCTGTCAATGACACATTTGATATTTTAGAATGGTATTTTGGTGTTTATTTAAAAGTTATTCAGGCACATGATAAAATATTTGCAAAGTACTGAAAGTTAAAATTTTAAATTAAAAGCTCCCTGGTCCCAGAAATCTAGTCCTTCTACCCAAATGTAATTTTACTTTTGACAGTTTTTGTGCATTCTTCCAGGAAAAAAAAGATACAAATGGTAGCATGCTATATTCAGAGTTTCTATGCTTAACAGCACATCATTGAGATCATTCCACTTCAGCACTACACTCTACCTCTTGCTTTTAAATAGTCCTTAATGTTCTTAATATTAATGGATGAACTGCATTTTATTTAACCAAACATTTTTTCTTTTTAAACGGGATGTTGCTCTGTTACCCAGGATGGAGTGCAGTGGCACAATCATGGCTCACTGCAGCCTCAACCTCTCAGCTTCAAGCGACCCTCCTACCTTAGCCTCTCAAGTAGCTAGGACTAAAGGCATGCACCACGATGCTGGACTAATTTTTTTTTTTTTTTTAATTTTGTCAAGACAGGGTTTCACCATGTTGCCCAGGCTGGTCTCAGACTCCTGGGCTGAGTGATCCTCCCACCTCAGCCTCCCAAAATGCTGGGATTACAGGCATGAACTACCATGCCTGGCCTAACCAAACTTTAATGATGGACATTTAGTTTTTGCCATTTTGAAAAAATTCTGCAGTAAACATTCTCACATGCTTACATCATGACATATTTTTGAGCATATATCCATACAGTTAATTCCTAGTAGTAATATTGCTGAGTCAAAGATAAATACATGGTAAGTGCTGAGGCACATTGCAAAATTGTCCCCAAAGAACCTATACCAATGTGAGTTTCTTCCAACAGCAGAGGAGAGCATCTATTCCTCCTCATGCTTTGTCAATCATGAGCATTACCTATTTTTTTTTTTTTTTGGTTTTTGTTTTTTTATCATTCTGGTAGGTAACAAATGGCATCTCCTTGCTTATCGCTGGAGATAACTAGCTTTGCATGATTACGATTCTTCTGTAGCCCCTCTCTAATCTTTCCTATTTTTTTGTCTTTTATTTTAAAATAAATAATTGTATTGCTTTTTCTTACACAAGTAATAAATAACATTCATTGCAAAAAGAAAAGTGATACAGAAGTATAAAGAGTCAAAAATGGAAAACCCTTTCTCTCCCCAACCCTATCAGTCTCACTTCCCTCCTTAGAGCTGCAGAGACACTGCTGTGTGCCCAAGTGTCACTCTACTAGAAACACAAGCACCAGGCACTCATTCTGCTTCCTCTGAGGCATGATTAGGATGCTTGTGACAGGGGCATGGCTAAGGTTCAGCTTTTCCAATATCCAGGAAGGAAGGGTTTGCCTCGCAAATCAGCAGTAATAAAGACTACAAAGAACTATTTACAATAGCAAAGACATGGAATCAACCTAGGTGCCCATTAATGGTAGAATGGAAAGAGGAAATCTGGTACCTACACACCATGGAATACTATGGAGCCATAAAAAAAGAATGAAATCACGTCTTTTGCAGAAACATGAATGCAGCTGGAGGCCACAATCCTAACCAAATTAATGCAGGAAGAGGAAACCAAATATTGCATGTTCTCACTTATAAGTGGGAGCTAAACATTGGATACACATGAATATAAAGATGGCAACAATAGACACTGAGGACTATTAGAGGCAGGAGAGAGGGAGGAGGCAATGACTGAAACTATCTATTCGGTACTATGTTCACTATCTGGGTGATAGGATTATTTGTGCCTGAAACCTCAGCATCATGCAATATACCCAGGTAACAAACCTGTACATGTAACCTCTGAATCTAAAATAAAAACTGAAGAAAAAGGCTGCAAAGGAAATGACTAAACAATTTATATGAACAAAATGGCTTAAAAGCCCTTCAAAATCTTTAAAGGCGTCATTTCCCTACAGTCAACATGCAAACTATAAATAATGTGTTTATGAAATCAGAACCCAGAAACACTTCAAAGAATCAAAGCTTAGTTGAAACCAGGAGGCGGAGGTTGCAGTGAGCAGAGATTGTGTCGCTGCACTCCAGCCTGGGCAACAAGCACGAAAACTCCATCTCAAAAAAAAGAAATAAAAAGTTAATGTATTTCATATATGCTTTGAAAGTAGTAAGATGGTATATAAATAGACTGGGAGAGGGAGAAGGAATTATTTGAGCCTTAGTTTCCTCACATCAATGGGAATAATTATAAGATATCTAGTTCGTAGGGCTATTGTAATAAATAATTATCTATGCAAAGTGCTTAACACAGAGGTAGGCATAGAATAAGTACTCAATAAATAGTGTCTACTCTTAGCTATTGTGGAAACCCTTTACTGGATGAGAGAAGGTACTGTGGGTGGGAAGCTCAGAATGAATCAAAGTGTTGATTCTGGATTGTAATGGTCCAATGAGTTCATTTTGCCATTTTTGCCTGCTCCCCAGATACAGCCGATTTTTCAAGACAGGAGAATTGCAATAGAGAAACAGTTTAATTCACACAGATCTGATTAAATAGGGGACTAGAATTTTATTATTACTCAAATCGGTCTCCAAAAATTCGGAGACTAGCATTTTTCAAGGACAAAGGCAGGGGGCTAGGGAGTGGGGAGTGCTGCTTGGTCAGGTCAAAGATGAAATCATAGGGAGTTGAAGCTGTCCTCTTGCACTGAGTTGTTTCCTGGGTGAGGACACAGGACCAGCTGGCAAGTCCAGGTAGAGCCATCAGCTGTCAGAAATGCAAACACCTGAAAAGACATCTCAAAAGGTCAATCTTAGATTCTACAATAGTGATGTAGTCTGCAGGAGTAATTGGGGAAGTTGCAAATATTGTGGCTAATCTGTTAGTCCTACAAAGGCAGTTTGGTTCCCAGGCAAGAAAGGGGTTTGTTTCAGGGAGGGGTTGTTATAATCTTTGTTTCAAAGTTAAACTATAAATTAGGCAAGGCACAGTGGCTCATGCCTATAATCCCAGCACTCTGGGAGGCTCGCAGGTGGATTACTTGAGGTCAGGAGTTCGAGACCAGCCTGGCCAAGCTGGTGAAACAATAAATAAACCTCTACTACTAATAAATAAATCTCTACTAAAAATACAAAAATTATATAGGCTTGGTGGCACACACCTGTAATCCCAGCTACTAGGGAGGCTGAGGCATGAAAATTGCTTGAACCTGGGAGGCAGAGGTTGCAGTGGGCCGAGATTACACTGCTGCACTCCAGCCCAAGCAAGATGGAATTGGTTAGATCAGATGATTGTCATTGTCATCATTTTCTCACTGTTATAATTTTTGCAAGGGTAGCTTCAAAATGAGGATGGTATACTTAGAAGGACAATAGTGAGAGCTGACTAGGAGTGGACAATTCATTCATGCAGTGAATGAGAAATGGAATGATTGTGGGAAGATACTAAAGCAGTGAGGGAAATGGAGATGTTTTAGGCAAAAATTAATCTGAACAGTGGGCAGAACAGTTTAGGGTGGGGAAACTAGTAGGGGGGGTGGCAGTAGGAGGCTGTTGCAGTACAGGAGAGAGCTAGGGGCTATACTAACAAAAGAGGAACCAAATCATAAAAACATGAATTCACAGTCTCCAGGCCTTGATGCCTGTCTTTTTGAAGTAGGAAAACAGAAGGAAGTAGAAAAATCTGTATTTGTTTGTTGAATGGATAGAGTTAGTTGGAGGGGCTGGTTTTACTCTAGGTGGAGATCTAAGACTGTGTTACCCGTGGAGAGTGTCCAGGTTCTTGGCATTTTGAACAAAGAATTGGACAAAATGCACAAACAAAGCAAGGAGAGAATGAAGCAACCAAAAGCAGAGATTTACTGAAAACGAAAGTATATGCCACATGGCGGGAAGAGCCGGAGCATAGGGGCTCAAGAGCAGCATTACAGAATTTTCTGAGCTTTAAATACCCTCTATAAATTTCTCATTGGTTACTTGATATACAACCTATGTAAATGAAGTAGCAGCCCATGATCAGTCTGATTGGTTGTGGAAAGCAACTATCAGAGTTTGAAGTGAAGTTACAAAGTTACACTCCTATGGAAATGTCTGATTGGTTGCAGAAAGCAACCAATCAAAGATACTTTCAATTTTCCCTTTGTCATACAGAAAAGGCAGAGATGGGGCAGAGGATGTGTGGAAAGCAGGGGAGGTTGCAAAATGAGTGGCCTCCCATCCTTTTGTTACTTAGGTGTGGAAAGTTGGAGTTTTCATTTTGATTTAGTTCTAGGAAGTCAGCGTTAATTGGCCCTAGGTTTCCTGCTTCCAGACCCTATTCTCCTGCCTCAACTGGAAGTCTGTCCCCTACATATTGAGTACGTGTGAGGTGACTGCAGAAGGCTCTAACTAGTAGGGTTCGACTAGAGGTAAACCAACAAGGCCAAGGTCTCTGGATCTCCTTCCAGAACTCCTGGAATCAAAACAGCTCCAATTCAGAATGGCTGACATGGCTGTTGTTACATGAGACATCCCATTAAACTCTCTTTTGTTATGAAGTAATCACAGATGCTAACGTGGGAACACTCACTACCTTGCAGTAAACCACAAATAAAAGTCTAAGGCTCCCCAACCATATGAACGAACTTTCTCCTCGGCCAGGGCACTCTTAAAATTTAACCTGAGAGACTGGTTCAGGTCATGACAGAAAGGCAGTAGGTGGGTGGAGGGGGCGGGTGGTTTGCGATCAGACTTACAATCTACTCTCTCTGAAACTGGCTACCTGGAGACTTCATTTACATGATTAAACTTTAGTATTCACAACGTCTTAACTCCGAGATTCCTTTCTTTCTATTGATCCCAGGTCTTTAGATAAACGTAGCCAATTGACAACTAGAAAATTTTTAAATCTACCTAGAAGCCCACCTCCCCAACCCTTACCCCCCCATCCTCACTTTGAGTTGTCCAGCCTTTCTGGACCAAACCAATGTATTTCTTCAATGTATTTGAAGTCTCATGTCTCCCTAAAATGTGTAAAAGCAAGCTGCACCCCAACCACCTTGGGCACATGTTCTCTGGATCTCCTGAAGGCTGTGTCATGGGCCATGGTCACTCGTATTTGTCTCAGAATAAATCTCTTCAAATATTTTACAGTTTGACTGTTTTAGTCAACGTCCCTCAGACATTGGTTTTCTTACCTAAAGATTCAGCACTGTTCTAAACCCTCAGTCCTATACCTATCGGAACAGGAGCTTGCTACATACATCAAGAAGGCTGCTTCAAAGGGCTGACTCCAATATGGCTACTATTCCAACCTATGGCCTCTGGCCTCACACTAGTTACAGTGCAGAGAGCTAGACCCTTGCTGCCCAGAGTGTTGTCTAAGGACCAGCAGCACTGGCATTACCTGGGAGCTCATGAGAACTACAGAATCTTAGGCTCCACCCTAGACCCACTGAATCAGAATCTGCATTTGAACAAATCCCCACATTAAAGTCTAGAAATACCAACCTAGAACATGGTTTTGAATTAGTTTTTAATTTTGTTTTTTGTTTTGTTTTGTTTTGCTTTTTGGTGAGGAAGTAAAACAACTTTAAATGTAAAATGATGGCATGATGAGTCCCAGTTTCAGAAATTAGAAAAATAGTTAAGTCATAGAATTGAGGAAACATGGCAGTTATATACTCAATAAATAAATTCAATAAATCTATTACTTTTAGGCTGGGCATGGTGGGTCACACCTATAATCCCAGCACTTTGGGAGGCCATGGCAGGAGGATCACTTGTGTCCATAAGTTGGAGACCACCCTGTCTCTACAAAAAATAAAATAAAAAATTAGCACGTGCCTGTAGTCCCAGCAACTTGGGAGACTGAGATGGAAAGATCACTTGAGCCTGGGAGGTTAAGGCTGCAGTGAGCCATGATCATGCCACTGCATGCCAGCCTGGGTGACACATGAGACCCTGTCTCAAAAAAAAATCTATTACTTTGGTAACACGGGTAGTGATGATGATGATAGTTAACGTTGATTGAGCACTTAACTTTGTCTCAGGTACTATAGTAATTGCTTTCCAGATATTATTTCATTCAATCTTCAGAAATATCTATAGCCTCATGACAAGCCTATGAAGCACGTACTATTATAGTCCCCATTTAACAGATGAAAAAACTGAGGCATGGATGCTTAATTGACTTGCCCAAGTTCACATAGCTATTAAGTATTGGAGTCATGTTTTCAATGCAGTATATCTGACTTCAGAGGCTTCAGGCTATGATCACTATGTTGTATTTCCAGCTGAGATCTCACTGATCTTCAGAGAGTTTGGTAAAATCAGATCAAACACCCTCTTTACATGCCCTTACAATTCCTGCCCCCTCCCCTGCCATTGGTGTTTTAAAGAGCCCTCACCCTCAGGTCCCTCCATGTAGCTCAGACTTAAAATACCCCTCTACCACTGGAAGCTCCAATTGCATTATTTCTTTTCTTTTCTTTTTTTTTTTTTTTTTGCATTAT
>NW_016107835.1:808314-824731 GCF_001604975.1 Cebus imitator
AAAAAAAAAAAAAAGAGATGTTCTATATTATTTATTTTCTGTCATCCTTAATGTGAAAAGCAGGCTGCCTCTTTTAAAAGTTATTCTTTCAATGAATATTTAATGAGATGGAAAACACAATGGAATGTTAATGTAACCATTCCTCAAGAAGTTTAGAGCACTACAGTCCCACTTTTGTGTAACCCATGCATATTTTTGCTGAACTTGAAATCACAGCTAGGGTGTAATTTGGTGCCTCACTTTTGGCATTTCTCATTGGATCATTATTAATCTCAGACTGTTGTCATCATCCCAGAGTCCATTTGTGTTCCCTTGCTCCCTCCATGCAAATCACATAGCCTATGGTTTGGACTCTATTGCTGTGCTTTAGTAAAGAACTTGAACCTGTGATTTGTGGGACGCACGGGTTCTAGTTCACTTCTTCTACCTGCTCCCCAGGGCCATCATTTCCTCTTATTTTCCCCAGGGAGTTTTCAGGTGAAAATAGAGTTGCTGAGAAAGTTACGTGGCCTGGGGAAAGTCTACAAGGGCAAAGCTTCTTTGGGCTTAGAGCCAGGCCCGGAAACAGCCTGGAGCTGGTTCAGAATAGGCTGGAGATCAGGAAGTCAAAAGCCCAGGAGAGAAATCATTCTGAAGGAAAAGACATCTGTGGAAAGCAATCCGCTCCAAGAAATGTTAAACGAGAGGAAAAAAGAATATAAGGCGCTATGGTTCAGCATTATTCGAATTCTATCTGGGTGTGTGTATACATTATCCTATGTAGAAAAATAATAAAAATAAATTTACCCAAATCTTAACCATGGTATCTCTGAGTGAAGAAACTGCAGGTAATTTTACTTTCTTCATTATGATTTTCAAACCTTTTAAAACTTTTCTTTAAAAATTTCTTACAATAAACCTAGTTCTTTATTTTTATTTTTTTAAGATGAGGTCTTGCTTTGTTGTCCAGGCTGGAGTGCAGTGGCATGATCGTGGCTCCCTGCAGCCTTGACCTTCCAGGCTGAAGTGATCCTCCTGCCTCAATCTCTTGAGTAGCTGGGACTACCAGTGTGCACCACCACGCCCAGCTATAATTTTTTTTTATTTTTAATAGTGATAAGGTCTCTATTGTGTTACCCAGGCTGGTCTCAAACTCCTGAGCTCAAGCAGTCCTTTTGCTTTGGTCTCCCAAAGTGAAGTAGGAGAATAGGGCCTGGAGGCAGGGAACCGATGGACTTCCTAAAACTGAATCAAATGGAAACACTTCAGCTATGACAGGAAATATCCTCTTCATTTACACAGGGCATACACCAAGTAATCAATGGAAACCTGTAAAGGGTATCTAAGCCCCAGAAAATTCTGTAACGGGGCTCTTGAACCTCTATGCTCAGACCTGCTCCCACCCTATGGAGTGTACTTTCATTTTCAATAAATCTCTGCTTTCGTGTTGCTTCATTGTTTCCTTGCTTCATTTGTTCCTTTTTTCCAATTCTTTGTTTAAGATGCCAAGAACCTGGACACCCTCCACCTGTAACAAACGTGCTGGGATTATAGACATGAGCCACCAGGCCTGGGCCAATCTGTTTATTTTATAATCAGAGAAAAATGAGCATAATTGTTTTAAAATGCAGATTGTTTCTTTTCATGTGTCCCAATGTCATCTGTTGAGCAGTTGCAAACTGAGAAGAGTGGGTTTTGATCTCTAGATTCTAACGGCTTCACCCAATGAAGATGTCTTAGTCTGTTCATGCTGCCAAAACCAAGTATCATAGGCTAGGTGACCTAAATAACTGCAATTTATTTTCTTATGGTCCTGGAGGCTGAAAGTCTGAGATCAAGGTGCCAGCAAAGTTCATTTCTGATGAGGGTTCTCTTCCTGGCTTACAGATGGCTATCTTCTCCCTAATGAAACTGACTTTGCAAAAATTATAACAAGAAGAAAATTATGACAGTGAAAGACAGTGAAAATTATGACAATCTAACCAGCTCCATCTTGCCTTTAACCTCCAAACTGCCCTTGGTTATTCATAGGCATGGGCCAATCTAACTTTGGGAGAAATTTAGTTTATAGTTTAAATGATAACAACTCTTCCCAAAAACTAAACAACTTTTGTAAAACAAATGAAAGACCACAAGATTTGCAACTTCCTCAATTACTCCTGTAATTAACATTACTATTGCAGAACCTAAAATTGGCCTTTTGAAATATCTCTTCAGGCTTTTGCATTTCTGATAACTGGATGGCCCCACCCTGACCCTCAGCCAGTCTGTAGCCCTCACCCAGATGCAAACTCTGCCCACAAGGACCATTTATCACACCCTTGCCCTCCAAACTATCTCTGAAAAACCCTAGCCTCCAAATTTTTGAGGAGGCTTGAGTAATAATAAAACTCTGGTCTCCCATTTAGCTGGCCCTACCTGTATTAAATGCTTTCCTACTGTAATTCCCCTGTCTTGATAAATTAGCTCTATCTGAATAGCAGGCAAGAAGAACCCACTGGGCAGTTGCACTGTGTCCTCATATGGCCTTTCTCAGTGCCTCCAAGGGGAGAGAGAAAGGAGAGAGAGAGAGAGAGAAAGAGAGAGAGAGAGAGAAAGAGAGAGAGAGAGTGCACAGAGTGCACTCATCCCAGTACTTTTGTTATAGGTGGAAGGTGTCCAGGTTCTTGGCGTCTTGAACGAAGAATTGGAATGAGGAGTGAGCATGTACCCTGATGCCTCTTCTTATAGGAACACTAATCCTATTATATCAAGGGCCCCATTCTGTGATCCCATTTAATCTTAATTCTTTCTTTGCTCCAAATACAGCCACACTGGAGGTTAGGGCTTTACCCTGTAAATTTTGGTGAGGCACAAACATTCAGCTCATGACAGAAGGAAAGAGAAGGGATTTGCATACTGTAAACCAAAAAGTTTACAACTGAGACGAGTCTCAATCAACTTAGTTTATTTTTTTATAAGGACATATTCAGGACATATCCATGACACAGCCTCAGGAGATCCTGACAACATGTGCCCAACATGATAGGGCTACAACTTGGTTCTATATATTTATGGAGACATAAGACATCAGTCAATACATGTAAGATGCACATTGGTTCAATCCAGAAAGGTAGGACAACTGGAAGCAGGGGCTTCCAGGTCATAGGTAAATTCAGAGATTTTCTGATTGGCAATTGGTTATTATCTAAAGACCTGGAATCAATAGAAAGGAATGTCTATGTTATGAAAGGGGGTTGAAGAGACCAAGGTTTTGTCACGCAGATGAAGCTTCCAGGAAGCAGGCTTCAGAGAGAATAGATTCTAAATGTTTCTTATCAGACTTAAAGAGTCTGATCTATCAGGCTTAAGGTCTCTGTGTTGATATTAGTGCTGATCAGCTGTGCCTGAATTCCAAAAGGGAGAAGGGAATAATACAGCATATCCAACTTCCCTTTCCCATTATGGTCTCAACTAGTTTTTCAGGTTAACTTTGGAATGCCCTTGGCTGAGAGGAGGGGTCCATTCAAATGGTTGGAGGGCTTAGAATTTTATTTTTGATTTACAGCATCTACTATATGTCAGGCAGCTTAACATATAATCTGATGAAATTCTCACAACCATCTCATTAGATAGGTGTTACTGTTTCCCATTGTGCATGTTGTAATACCAACAGTAAAATTTATTAAGCATGTACCATGTGACAGGCAGAGAGCTATGGCAGATCCTTGTTAAGTAGTGGAAAAACCACTTACCGAAACAGTTGCCTGCAATTATGTGGAAAGTAGAGTGTAAGTGATGAATGTGGTTATTTAGTTAACAAGATTTCCAAGCAAAGTGTTGAAGCTGTGGGCTGTTTTTTTCTTGATGCTTATAGTAAAATGTGAGAGGAGAGACATAAATCAAGGGAAGCACTTTTAAACTAAAAAGAAATCAGTACTTCATTCTCAGCCTCACCAGATGGCAAAGGATGCTAAAATTAAGAAATGGCTTCCAAGCACTGTTAGGAAAGCATGGCATAGAGAAAAAGCCAACAGCAACTGGACAACCATTTGTTAAAATCTCAGAAAGATCAAAGGATCAGAGTGGTATTCAGTCACACAAAGTGCCCTTTCAAGAGATTAAAGGTGTGACTCAAAGAACCTCTCAAACAATAGGGCCTCTTAGGAAGCATAAGAGTTGTGCACCTGTCATAGCAGAAGGAATCCAAGGTAAAGAAGGGCTTATCTTGAACAGATCTGTAGGTATGTCTTCTTTCTAATGGAGCAAACTCCAGTTAAATCCACTGAAGATTCAAAAGTTTTTAAGTAAGTTATTTAAGCAGAAACACTGTTAGTTTGGATGGAGACAGAATATAAAATCAAAGATAGCTGCTGGACCCCCAAAATTTTAATGGCAGGGAAAAGGCTGATAAACTACTTAGCTGCAAACATGTGCTACCTTTCATGGAAAAGGAAGGACAATTCAGAAGGCAGAACTAAGAGACCAAATAGGCCTGAAGAACTGATCAAGGAACATTGAACATTTGCCCAGCTGGATTTCAGAACTGTCATGGACCAGCGACTCTCACATGCCTCCCATGCCCCCTTCCTTTTCAAATGGAAATGTCTATAGCAGTTATCTTAAGCCTTCCCATCACTTTATGTTGGTTTTATGGGAGGTAGATTACATCTCTTTCATTTTACAGATCAACGAATTGAGAAGAATTTTGCCTAAAAGACTGCATCTACACCTGGACCTGATTTAGATTATGAGATTCTAGACTTTAAGCAGATGCTACAATGGGATGAGATTTTGAGGAATATTGAGAAAGAAATCAATGCATTTTGCATTTGAGAGAGACATGAATCATTGGAAGTTAAGGAGTAGATGGTGGCAGAAAGACTCTAACATGGCCTGTGTGATCTCTGCCTCCTCAAATTCATGCTCCTGGAATGAATCCTCCTCCCCTTGAGTGTGGGCAAGATGTCACTTCTGTGATTATGTTACATAATCTTGCAAGGTGTCCAGTGTTAGGAGACTCACTTCCTCGCTAACTTTGATGAAGCAAGTGGTCGTGTTAGAAAGGTCCATTATGACAAACATTATGGTTAATATATATATTTTTAGTTTCCCACATTACACTGATCTAATGATGGGTAATTTTATGTTTCAATTTGGCTATGTTATGGTACCCAAATATTTGGCCAAAGTTTATTCTGGATGCTTCTGTGAGGGTGGTTTTGGATGAGATTAACATTTAAATTAACGTGCTTTGAGTAAAGCAGATTTCTTAATGAGGGTGGGCCTCATCCAATCAGTTGAAGTCCTGAATAGAACAAAAGCCTGACCTCCCCAGAGCAAGAATGAATTCTGCCAGTGCATGGCCTTTGAACCTGAACCGCAACACCAGCTCTTCTCTGGGTCTTCAGCCTGCTGGACCACCATGAAGATCTTGAACATGCTAGCTTCCATAATCACATGAGCCAATTCCTTAAAAGAAATCTTTCAATATATACATGCATATATAGACATCCACATATACACATCCTAGGACTTCTTTTTCTCTGGAAAACCCCGACCCATACAGCAAGAAACTGAGAGTGGCAACTGGTTAACAGCAAGCTAGGAACTAACCTTTGGTCTGGTAGCCCACAAGGAATTTAATGCTACCAACAGTTATATGAGCTTGAAGTGGATTCTTGCCCAATTGAGCCTCAGATGAGAGACCAGCCCTAACCAACACTTTGAGTGCAGCCTTATGAAGGACCCAGCTAAGCCATGCCAAGACTCCTGACCCATAGAAACTGGAAAGTAATAATTGTGTGTTGTTTTAAGCTGCTAAGTTTGTGGTAATAGTGTCACACAGTAACAGATAACTAATACAAGAAGATATGAAAACTTGAGGATTCCTGTTTATAAACTGAGTGCGATTGACTCTTACTTTTTCTTTCAAGGGCTCTCCAAGGTTCCAGCAGTTAGCCCTGTGTAATGCTTCCTTTGCAGAAATATCCTATGGAGATATTTGAAACATTGCGGTATTGTAGAAAAAGGTTCAGGAGTCACACAGCCCTGGACTTGAATGCCATCTCACTACTTACTATCTGTGTGACCCAGAGCAAGTCACCTCACCTACCCATTGGCATGCACTTCCCTTTCTTTATCTCATACTGGGGAAATAAATTTGGACAAAGATATCTGCACAAGAATGTGTATCATAGTATAAGCCCAAAATTAGAATCAACCTAAATTAGTTTAATAACAGTATCTACTTCTCAAGATTGTTGTGGGGGATTAAGCAAAACCATGGATGTGAAGCATGAAGTCTAGTGCTTGAAACAGGGCACCCAATACGTGGAAATTTTAAAAATAATTTGCAGAGGGTTCCTAAGCCTGCAAAACTAAAGGACAAACATTGTTTTCTTTGCCTGCCCCAGATCCAGGGCCACTTGGTCATCTGAGACAATGGCTGGTGGTGGTATGATAAAAATCTAGTTGCCATAGTCACCATTTTCTAAAGCTAGAGAAAGCCTAGAACTGCCAGGCCCAATAAGTATTTGCTGGAGGCATACAGGGAAAACAAATCAACAAAAGCTTCCACTGGACTGCAAGTCCTGTGAAGACAAGGCCATGTCTGTGTTATTTGCTGCTATATTCCTAGCACTCAGCACAGTGCCTAGAACAGAATATATGTTCAATAAATAGTTGCTGAATAAATGAACACATGAATGAATGAATGGGTACCTCTTATATGGAGCATGAAGATAAGGACCCTGGGTATTTATTTCCAACATCCGGTGCCTCCACCTGAATGGCTCCTCAGAGATTCCTGATAAGAGCACTGGAGTAAGCCGGGGGCTCCCCTCAGGCCAAATTATTTCTACTGCTGTCCTAGAGAACTGCTAATTTCCCCAAAGAGAGGCAGACAGCTGTGAGAAGAGGGGCTTTATCTCACTAGAGTGAAGTAGAAAGGGAAATGCCCTTTTTTGAGAACCTACTGGGTACCAACCAGGCACTGCTAAGCTTTTCAGACATATTACCTATCTAATTTATTTCTTACCACAGTTCTCTGGGTTAGGTATTAGTATCTCCATTTGGCAGAAGAGATAACTGAGAGACAGAGAGGTTAGGTGCCTTGACCAGACCACTCAGCTAGTAAGTGGCAGAGCTAGGATATGAACTTAGGCCTGTCAGACCCCAAAGCCCATGCTCTACTACACCAGTACTGGGACCTGGCAGGGGCCACAGTCTTTTAGGAAGTCAAAAGGCAGGAGCCCTATCTTATTAGACTTTGTGCATCAATTTCTATCACAGTGGCTGTCAAATAGCAGAGACTCAATAAATGTTTAATGAATGAGTCTGTCAGTGAAGAATACTTTCCATTCATTCATTCAGTACATATTTATAACGTTTATAGTGTGTCAGGTAAGTCTAAGTAGAATCTGGGGATACAAAGGTGAAAAACACCTATGGAACTAGCAGGGTGCGGTGGCTCACTCCTACAGTCCAGTCCCAGCTACTTGGAGGTTGAGGTGGGAGGATCCCTCGAGCCCAGGAGTTGGGAGACTGCAATGAGCTATGATCACACCACTGCCCTCCAGCTTGGTAACAGAGTGAGACATTTCTAAAACAAACAAACAAAAGCCTATGGAACTTACATTGTAATTGGGGAAGAGATACTATAAACAAACAAGAAAATATCAGATAATGACTTCTCCAAAGAAAAATGATGCAATTAAAAATGGCTGGGGGCAATTAAAAATGGCTGGGGGTGGTCAGGGAAGCCCTCTGTAAGAAAAGACATTTAAATTGATTGACAAGAAGGAGTCAGTCATGTGAAGGTCTGGGGAAAGTGCATTTGAGAAAAATAAAACATATAGGGCAAAGATCCTGGGGTAGGAATAAACTTAGTGTGCGTGTGTAACTAAAAAAAAAAAAAAAAAAAGATACTGTGCTGGGAGGAAGTGAGAGATAAGGGTGAGTGGTAAGAGAGGAGTGTGTTAGTTTGCTGGGGCTGTTAATAAAGTACCATAAACTATGAACTTCAACAAGACAAAGTACTGTCTCACAGTTCTGGAGGCTACAAGTCCAAGATCAAGGTGTCAGCAGAATCAGTTCCTTCTGGGGGCTGTGAGGGAGAATCTGTCTTGTGCCTCTCCCCCAGCACCTGGTGGTGTTTTGGTGATTTTTGCTGTTCCCTGGCTTATAGAAGCATCACCCCATCTCTGCTTTCATCTTCACATGACATTCTCCATGCATCCAAATTTCCCCTTCGAATCAGGACAACAGTCATATTGAATTAGGGGCCCACCCTACCCCAGTATGACCTCATTCTAACTTAATTACATCTGCAACAACCCTGTTTCCAAATAAAATCACATTTGGAGATACTGAGGACTTCAACATGAATTTTTGGAGGACATGCTTCAACACATGAGATTAGCAAGCCATACCAGATGAAGGACATGGAAAGCCTCAGAGACCAGGGGAAGGGGTTGGATTTACCTTGGATATAATGGGAAGTCACCAAAAGGTTTCAAATCCAGCAAGTGACATAATCTGATTTATGTTTTAAAAGGATAATTCTGGCTACTGTGTTAGATTATGAGAGAAAACAGCCCCTGAAGCCTGTATGAGTCATATGGTTCCCCTGCTAGGGATGGAAATTCTCGTCATAACATCCACTTACTGGACCTGAGGCTTTAGTTTTCATTGTTCATCATTAGTTCATAGGAAAAACAAATTTATCTTCCGATTGATGAGATGAACACATCTTTATAACTACATAAAAAATTATTATATTCTTTCCTGGATGTTGACTTCTAAAAAATAATAAAAGTAATGCAAGCTCTTGGTAAAACTCCAAATAATACTAAGGGAGGCAAATTAGTAAATACAGGACTCCAGCACTGCTCCTCAATCCCTACCCATTCCCACTTCTCAATTTCTTCACATTCACATTTTATTTTTTATTTTTATTTATTTTTTTTTTAAAGAAATCTCTTTGGAGATCCCCTTTCTAGAATTGTTTCTAATCATCTACATGTCTCTATACAGATTCTTACCCACAATAAATTTTTCACACTACAACTGCCTAACTTCACCAGGGAAGCTCCTGTTACCCTTTCCCCATAAACGGCCTGAAAATGTTCAGGATGAACAGGAGCACTGAGCCACAAAATTAATAGTAGACTAATCATTGGATATGGGGTCAAAAACATTGAGTTCTAGTTTCTGTTACATCACTTCCTGCCTCTGAGTTACTGAGCAAATCACAGCCAAGTCTTGGTTTCTTCCTATTTTGCCTACATCACAGGGTTGTAGCGAAGTTCAAGGATGTTTGTGTAATAAAGCACTTCTGGTATATTACTGCTAATGAAGACAACCCTCCTTTCCACATACACACAGCTATACCTGTTGGCATCCACTTACAAAGGAGTTTTTATTTTGTAACTAGAACTAGCAAGAGGCATCATGCTTGAGGACAGGTGAGGGAGGATGGGGTACAAGTGACTTTGTCAGGGTGGGTGATCTCTGGGGTAAGGGTTTTCTGAGTGGCTTTGTAGGCTCAGATGTGGCCAAGTGGGAGTTGGAGCAGGAGGGAATAAAGTGAGTGTGTCCCTCTTGAAAACCATAGATGACAGAATTGGTTTGAGTGTACTTGGGATGCCCTGATTTAGTGACATATTCAGAATCTGAAAAGGAAAAATAATGAAGAAACATTTTGGTGGGAGAGGTTCTAAGATTCTGTTAATATAAAGGAGAGGCTGCCAAGCCCACAAACATTGGACTTGAAGGGGTAAAAGTATCTTATCACTAGAAAAGAATGCTGGCCATCACTTTGGGAGACCCAGGCAAGTGGAACTCTTGAGCTCAGAAGTCTGAGACCAGCCTAGGCAACATGGCGAAACCCCATCTCCACAAAAAATACAAAAATTAGCTGGGTGTGGTGGGGCATGCCTGTACTGCCAGCTACTTGGAAGGCTGAGGTGGGTGGACTGCTTGAGCCCAGGAGGTTGAGGTTGCAGCGCGCTATGATCAGCCACTGCCCTCCAGCCTGGGCAAGAGCGCAAGACCCTGTCTCAACAACAAAAAAGACTGTTGGACTATTTTGGACTGTCATCCAGGGAATTGGTCTGTTTTTTCCTTTTATAGTATCCCCAGCACTTAGTATACAACGTGGCACCAAGTAGGAGCTCATTAAATATTGGTTGAATGAAGTGACGATTCCTCATACATTAGCACTTTTAGCCCTTAGGATCAAATGAATAATAATGATGTTCATATAGCCAATTTGTAAAGCCCAGTGAGTACCTACTTTCAATTTATCATCTTAATGGTCCAATGAGGCAGGTTTTATATTCATTCTTAATTTGCAGATGTGGTTACTGAGGTCCAGAAAGGTCAAGTCATGTGCCTAAAATCACTTGGTGAAGAAGTAAAAGAGCCTGAAATAAACATGCCCTTCATCACCTACACAGGGTTGTACTTTGATGGTGATAATCAGGTTGTGACTTGTAATATAAAATATAAGAACCAGAACCCCCTGTGGCTAAGTATGGTGTGCCCAGAAGGTGGTATATGTCCAGCTAAGAGACGTATCTCCAGGCAGGAAACAGGAACTAAGCAGTCCAGCTTTGCACCACCAGCCAGCGTTCAGCAAGCACTGTATTCTCTGAGGTCCTATGCTGTGCTAGGCACTAAACTTGGTGCTTGGGATACAATAATGAAAAAGCAGAAGGACAGAGTTCTCTCAGGTGGTGGCAGGTGCTGAAATGGTGATCACACACCATCTCAGACTGATAAGACTCCAGGGTGAGATGAAGCCTGGAATGCTCCTCCAGGGTTTTCCAAATACTAGCTCAAGGTCGAGGGACAAACTGTTCAGGAATCTCTTTTTAACACCCATTCAGGTTTGGGAGCCACCACTGTAGGTGAGCTGGGCTGATTTCAAGGCATGTCACGATGGCTGTCTCATTTTCCCCAAGCTTTTAGATGAAAAGTTCTACCTTCAGCTCAGCTGGGCTCTGGAGTCACACTTGAGCCAGAATATTAAAATGGGGATGATCACCACCCCTAGGCTAGTGAGGTAACTAGAAAAACTGCCTGCAAGGCAAGGAGAATCTTGTGGAACACAAGGTCATACTGTGAGATGCAGAAGCCCATTTTCAAGGAGACTGTTCATCCAAGGCCAAACATAGAAATCCTGAGTTTTGTTTGATCAAGGAAGGTAGCTGGGGACGTGGTTCATGCCTGTAATCCCAGCACTTTGGGAGGCCGAGATGGGAGGATTGCTTGAATCCAGGAGTTTGTAGACCAGCCTGGGCACCATAATAAGACTCTGTTACTAAAAAAAAAAAAAAAAAAAAAAAAAAAAAAAAAAAAAAAAAAAAAAAAAAAAAAAAAAAAAAAAAAAAAAAAAAAAAAAAAATAGTAAAAGGTAGCCAATTCCTCAAAGTGGTAAACCTTGAGTACAGGTCCTCTGGCTCCAAATCCTATGCTTTTTCCATCTTCTCTACCCTGTCCTCTACCTGCAGCCTCTGGAGTGGAGATCCTCAAATGGTTGATTTAGAGACACTAGCAGTGAGCAACATATAGGTATGGAACATCCTCAACATGGCAGCTTGAGGAGGCCCCAGTGAACCCCAAAGTGCTTTTCTCTTACCCTGAATGTTGCTCTCTTCTCAGAGCTCTATTTTGTTTTTGAGAATACAAATTTTTTACTTGAAGTTGTTTGACCATTTCTCTTATCCCACATCCCAGTAGCAGTTGAGAGTGCTTATTATGAGGGAGGAAAGAGAGTCCAGGGGCGGGTCCTTGGTAGCTCAAGGGGAGGGCAGAGCATGAGGTGCTAGGGAAGGAGCTCGCGAGGCCTGGAGCTACAATCCAAAGGACAGGAGCTGAAGATTCGAGGAACAGAGCCACCGTGCTTCTTTGTTGTCCTGGGAGAGTCCTAGTTTACACCTGTTGTCCCTCCCACTGTCAGAAGTGCCCTAGTCATACAGCAAATGATATGGCCACCCCTACTGAGGGAGGAATTAGAGCCCTTCTTTCCTCATTGTTTTCACCTGGGACATTGCTTTGAAAAAGAAACTACAACTTTCAGATACCAGGACAGTAAGCTCCTTATGAGCAGGGTTTGCCTTGTGATTTATTTAAAAATGATAAGAAAAGCATAAAGTGTACTACGTACATTAAGAGAATGTCTGATAAAGGAAGAAATACCCATGTGACGAAATTTTGCATTCCCAGCACATGTATGAATTAATGCTTTCTGCCCTGCCTACCCCTCAGCCACATCAGTATCTTAATGATTGCACTGACATCTGGTGGTTATTTCCAGGTTTTTCTCTGGGCTGCTCCTGTAAGAGATGATGGATGGGTCTGTACCTTATACTCCATCAAAGCAACTTTTATTTGAGCTCTATAATGACTAGACATGACACTCTGATTCACAGCAAGTTGTTGACAGCTGGTAACAGATGCATTGGTATTTCTTAAAAGGTCTAGAGATTAGAGGCAGGGATGACAGTAGTATGGAAGGGGCACAGTAAAATGATAAATAACATCAAGAACTAAAATTTCATGGATTTTAGGCTTGTGAGGGAGTTATTTTCACATAGGGGTGTCCTTCCTGAAATGATACCAACTAGGCCAAAGGCATTAATGTTCTCAGTAGTAACAAGAAATAAAGTCAACACCAGTGCAGATGTGATCAAATGTCAACTAGGGAAATTTTCTTTCTTTTTTTTTTTTTTTTGAGACAGTCTCGCTGTGTTGCCAGGCTGGTGTGCAGTGGTGTGATCTCTGCCCGCCTTGGCCTCCCAAAGTGTTGGGATTACAGGCATGAGCCACCACACCCGGCCAACTAGGGAAATTCTTAAAGTAAAACTTGGACACACAATACACTGTTTTCTTAGTACTCTCTGGCTAACAGAGTGGGAGGGAGTGGGGGAGTCACAGCACAGTAAAAATAGTGAGAAATAGGGAGGCTATATTTCAAAGTGTAGCTTTCCATGTTCCAGCAAGGCATGAAAATGTCTGCAGATACAACAACCTCCCCATACATCACCCCACTTTAATCTACAGGGTAACTTCAGGGGTTTCTCACAGAAGACATTTTAATCCCAATACACCATAAAGAGGATACTAAGAATCCTAATATTCATGGGAGGACTGTTTGGATATCCTCCTCCTTGTACAAAGTAGCTGTAGGCAAGAGGCCTGTCAAAGCCCATGACCTTACATCATTAAGAGCTCAAAGAAAGAGAAAAATACAGCTCCCAACTAATTTTCACATCATCAGGAAAGTATCACCAATGTATGAGACAGGAACATTTTAGTGGCCATAATGAATGAGGTATCTGGGTATCTGGAACATCTCCAAAAATGCAAGCTGCCTCTCCTTTGCCTCCTTACTGAGTCTGTAAATGTGAAAATAAGTATTTAATAAATCTTTTTAAGCAGTGGGCATGCCAGTAGGGGTTTGCGGTTATGTTTTATGCTACTGTCCACTGAGCCTTCCACTCTGCCTCTGTGGTTTTCTGACGAGAAATCAATAGCTACCAAGTTTAGGGTCTTTAGAAACACGACACCAGGGTGGATAAGGCTGTGCTTTATTACATGCATAATTACAAATCTGTGCTAAGTGAAAATGTATAAAGCAATGGCGACCTGGGTTTAAGCCACACAGAGAAAGGGCTGGATGATCCATTGACCCTTCTGCCAATGTCCATCCCATTGCCTTTAACATGATTGTTTCCATTTCTTACAATTTGCATAGCACTTACTTGTCAAAGTTCTTTTAATTCATTGTCTCAGTTTATCCTCACAACAACCCTGTGAGGTAGGTAGGGCAATTAACACTATCCCCATTTGCAGATGGGAACACTGAGGCACAGAGCGGTTAAGATCTCGAGGCTAGTTAGTAGAAGCATAGGGAATACAAACCAGGTCTCCCATCTCCCCAGTCCACATCCTCCTTTTTAGACTATGTTGTTCCGCATGACTAGGGAGTAGAATAAAGTGAGCAGTGAGCCATAGCTCTGGTTCAGGCTATGCCTAGGAACAGGCAAGAATAAAGCTAAGAAAGCATGGCTAAGGGCTGGCAACACTCAGATACATAACTGCTCTGGACAGCTCAGCACCAAACTTCCTGTGGAAACTTGGGCTCTGTTAGCTTTGGGTGAAGCTACTTTCTGGATGCCTAGTTACTGCTGAACTTTCGCCAACTCTCAGGCATTAAAATGTCGAGTCAGATAGGTTTTCTTTGGCTACTGCAGTTGGAGCCAGCCCTACAAATGAGTTTACTACAGAGAGATTGAAATAGTGGCCCATGGGCTGGAACCCGGCCCCTCTGATCTTCCTGGTCTCATTGGCTCACCCAATGGGTGGTAGTTTTCCCACAGTCAGAAATGAATGGGCAGAGGCAACAGCAGGAGGCTGGCCTTGGTCAAATGAAGAAGAGTCTCGCCCACGTGACATCACTGTCCCCCTTAGCTCACATGACCAAGGTATTGACAGGGCCACCTCCTTTCTGGCCTGTACCTGGTTAGCAGCATAGCTTCAAAAGACAGTTTGAGAGAACAAAATATGAAACACATCATTTTAAAATCTTGAATGGAATAAATTCTTAATCATCACATAGTCCTAAAGGACCAAATATATAATAAAAAAGTAAATACATACGTATATAAAAAGCTGAGTGCTAAAAAGGCAGGACAATGGGAGAGAAAGGAAGAAGAGGGGACAAAGTGAAATGGAGGAAGGAAAAGGAACACACTGGAAGGACCATGTATTTTGAGGTACCCTTAATGTGATAGTGAGGCTGAACATTCCCCTCTCAGGCCATACCCTCTTCTTGATTTTGCCAGATGGCATTTCACTCAGCAAATCTTAGACTGCTCCTGAATTCCAACAGATTTGGACCAGTAGATAATACGGTTTAGCAGTAAATACTTCATATGTCTGCCTTGAGATGCTAAAGCCCTCAACACCCCTGACAAGTATCAACGGCTTTGGCCCTCACAGAGAAGCAAAGCCCTGTTGGTCCCATCAACTCAGAAGTATCTTCCATTTTCTGGTCTCAGAACAATCCTCTCCCTCCCCCAAAGTCCACATTCAAAACAACATGCCTGTAAAAAAACAAAGAGAAATGTGAATTCAGGGCATGGTGGGGAGAGGGAAAGAGAACGAGGCAGAGAGCAGGTTGGGACAAGGGAGAGGTAGGAGAGGCAGAGATCTTTTTTTCTTTTAACTCTCATATTTTTATATTATCACATGCTGTTTTCTTCAAAAGCCCAAACTTTAGGCAAAGCATTCATTCAATGAGTGTACACACAGAGGCTGAAGGCCTTTTGGCAGGAACTAAGAGGTAGGAATTTATGACTGCAAGATTGGGCTGGGTGACCTGATAGGTCCCATCCAAGAAATGCAAACCGTCAGATACTTTCTTTCTTGGGTGATTTGTCAAAATTAGACTACACCATAGAAAAAGCAATTTTGTTCTCTACATCTATTCAAACCTTTACCCAGCTCCAGATGTTTAGAAATGAGAATATGGCCAGTAAACATTTGGGGAGTAACTTCAAGTTGCTAACACCCATTGTTCTCAGAACTTCTCTTCTTGGAGCAAGCAACTGAAATTTGAAACAAACCAAAGTCAGTGATCACCCCAGGACCACTACACTGGTTGAACTTCAAATTGACACAGCTCCTGAGCTCTGATCTGAGGAACTCTCACTTTTTCTTTCAATATATAATAAGGACATACTAGGAGGCAAAAATACACATTTTTAAAAAATTGCTATCAAAATTCAAGACTAGCTAAACCATAGAGTTTGGGAAATGGCAACAGATGCCACATTTCTTCATGAGCAGATGTCTTGGGTCGGCCCTATCCATGAAACTAGACTACCCTTGAGACAAACATTGCTTTGAACCACTCATTTGCTTAGAAAATCTGGTCTTTGGAGGATTACTTAACTTTTTCTGCCCTTGAGGCACATGATCAAGCAGTTTATAAATGCCAGAATATATGTTATAGGGGTGTGGGATGGTTTTCCTTCCATCATCTTGCACCACTCAAATATTTTCTTAGCAGGGCTTTTTCCATGGCCTGGAGAATAAACTCTTAGTTTATTATCCAAAGGGAACCCAGGAAATCCCAGAGGTGGCTTAAAAAAATCAAGATTTGGCTGGGCACAGTGGCTCATGCCTGTGATCCCAGCACTTTGGGAGGCCGAGGCGGGCGGATCATGAGGTCAGGAGATCAAGACCATCCTGGCCAACATGGTAAAATCCCGTCTCTACTAAAAATACAAAAATTAGCCGGGTGTGGTGGCAGGCGCCTGTAGTCCCAGCTACTTGGGAGGCTGAGGCAGGGGATTGCTTGAATCCAGGAGGCAGAGGTTGCAATGAGCTGAGACTGCAGCACTGCACTTCAGTCTGGTGACAGAGTGAGAGTCTGTCTCCAAAAAAA
>NW_016107835.1:824741-843278 GCF_001604975.1 Cebus imitator
AAAAAAAAAAAAAAAAAAAGAAAGAAAAAATCAAGGCTTTAGGACATTTAAGTTTACACCACATATTTTGACATCTAATTTCTTTTTAAAAAAGGACTCAATATTCTGCCTCCCACTTACTTTCTAAATTCCTAATTTTTCTCAGGGTTTTTAAGAGCTCAATGTTCTATGGACCACCCAAAAGATGTTCTCTTTCTTTCTCTGAACCGATGGGTGGCCTGCAGTTGGTTCTGATCCAGTGTAGGGGACCCAGTTCTTCACAAGACAGTGTGGTCAGTCATTAGTAAGTACTTTGGCAATATAAAATATGCTGGCTGTTTCAAGTTCTCACCATTGTCTTCGCTATCATTATTAAAAACGTAATTTAAAAGATTGCACTGTTCATTTTTTAAAAAACAAAAACAAGAGATACTGTGGGATAACAAGTACATCTTCCTATCCATTACCTAACAAAATAAATGAGAATCAAGATTGAACCGCAACACGTGATTGAACTAATTAAAACATACAGCAGTGGTTAATTTCTATAATGGACTCCATTGCATACTACGTTTCTGAAAACATATTTGCCCCCCCTCACGCCTCAATGGGTTCACAAGATCTTGGTTGTGAATTACTTCATGGCCTTAGAGCTCACTAAGCCCCGGTTACTTTATCACTCTTATGTTCAAACAGAATTGAAGATCTGCTAGGAGATGTATACTATGCTCTGCTCTTCCTGTAAAGGGTTTAGATTCAGCCTTTGGTGCAAAAACAATTCAATTGTTTTTCAGTTTAATCACAAATTAATTGTTTGCTCCACCAGCTGGCAAATTCAAAGTATCATCAATGTCAGCTTATCTACCAGAGGATATCTGTTCTGTGGATCTTACCACCTCTACTCAACAGCTGGGCTGAGCCAGGATGCCGTGGCCAGAGAAAGAGTGGAGGATCGGAATATATTCTAACCAAACATCCAAGTAGAAATGATTTTTAAACTTGCTATTTTGTATTATCAGTCCCCTGCTTTTTCCCTCCAATATAATGAATCATGCATTTTAACTATTTCAGGTTCTTTGAATTCTTTAAATTGAAGATCTGAAGACACAAAATATAGCAGTTTGACTTTTACAAATCTATAGACTCTCATTCCTTTTATGGCTGGATGTCTATCAGCTACTCTTCCTTGGAAAATCCTAACTCTGTTGAAGCACTAATAGGCATTCTTTTGTAAACCCTTCCCTTGTGTCAGACAATTTTCACATTTAATACCAAAATAGTCTCGTCTCATTAATTTTTAAATCCCAAACCATCTAGTGTTTTGCCATTGAGGTATGTGGCCATTTGCCGCTGCTGACAGTCCTCCCTCTACTGGCTGTGTTTGTTGCGGAAGCATGTCCAACTGTTAAAGTGGCAATGGCAGAAAAAACATTTTCCTTTTCCTCAAGACAAGAAAGTTAGAGTGCCAAGGTGCTGAGCTAGCAGTCTAGTAGAGAGCTCTAGCCACAATTAGCCAACCTTTGAGCCAAACCATAGGACTGGACATATAGTAGATACCATATACTATAGCTACTTCTAGCGTACAAGCTACAAGGATTCCTGAGAAGCTGAGGTTAATGAATGAGATGGATCAGGAGTGAGGTAACAAAGGGATATTGTCATTCTCTGGAGGGCCAATCGGTGCTTAGCATCTACAAAGTATACCTTGGCACAGTGTTATCTGATTTCTCGAATTTATTCTCTGAAGTAGCACCTTAACACTGGCTCATCTGTCTAAAATCAAGAACAGAGCCTAGAAGAAAAACAAAGACAAACTTAAGACACCCTCCTTATCACTACTGCACTATGAAATACAACCAAACCTTTCATTGTCATTAAATACCAGAAATAGTAACATTTTCTGTTTTGCAAACTTTAGTGGGGAAGGACAACTAATAAGACAGGTATTGGACCAGAAAAGTACAGATAAGAGCTTTGATTTCTACATAACATACAGAGTAGTCAGGCAAATAGTCTCATATGAAGGAATCAGTGGCATGGAGAGGACAAAATATGTGGTTACTGAGCCATGACTTTGATACAATGTACCCCAGAGAGTTTTTTTCTTTTTCATTAAAATGCTAAAGTGATATACTCACAAGGAGAAACTCTAGTGACTCATTTGATTATTTTAAAGATAAAAATAAAATAAAAAATGGCTACCCAGTTCTGAGGAAAAAAATAATTTCAGATTTTGGAAAGTTAAGAACTAGGGGTAAAAACATCCTAGATTCAGAGATCAGCAACTCTTAAAATGAGGTACACTGAAGTGTTTGGGGGTAGAGGGTTGGTGGGACTATGTAGAATGACCGCTGATTCTGGGCTGCAAGGATGGTGGGAAGTGCTAGGAACAGAGATAAAAAATGATCCAGGTTGAACTCTTACCCCGGCAGTGAAATCTCACTGCCACAGGCAACCAGTGTGGAAATGGAGGCATGGCAGCAGCAACTGGGCCACATGGCAAAGAAAATAGCTGTGTGTCACCTCTGGTTCATGTGTTGTGAGACTGATGAGCCTTGGTTTACAATTTAACTAGCCCTGGGAGTTATTTTTTTGCAATAGTAATGATTAACTAGGAGCAGCGCTCGATCCCAAACAGAGGATTCAGTACTAAGGAGTAAGAAGGGGAACAGAATGGAGGGGGAGTAATTGCTCATAGGTAAAACTACAGAAAACGAAATAGTGGTTGGAATGATGATGGTGGCTCTGTAATTCCACTAAGTGTCCCTAGAGTGTGATTTTCTTTTTAACTGCAATAAAGATGGTATGAAATGGAGACAGGCACCTTTTCAATTGGATACAAGCACCTTTGGTGTTAACAGGCCTTATCCATACCGCTGGCTCTTAGGATGGCTCTGCATTTTATTTAGAATTCTAAGGACTCTCGAGGGAGTCACAGCTGCCTATCCTGTTCCAACGCCTTGAATATATCTGGAAGTATCCCAAGCCTAATTCATGTTCATGGGGACAACACACTGGCCTGTTATATGTATTTATCGCTGTGAGGTGCAATGAGTGTCCAGGTATTTTAGTACTGGTGGTCTCTACAAAGGAATGCATGAGGATGCAGATGCAGTTCTAAATCTTCGCTGGTTTACCAGCATGCAGTCTAGACTTGGTTCCCTTTACTGTTCTTACATATTCCAGAAGCCTAAAGCACCATCATTCATGGAGGCGGCATCTGGGTAAGAGAATTAATTAGGACCTCACAAAAAAATGTAAAACTCCTAGTCATTGACTTTGCTTAGAAGTTTACTAATTATTCATTTCAAGGAAGCTGGAGGAAATCATTCCTTGCTACTAACAAATTCTTGGCAAAGTCCTTGTCTACTAGCTAACAAATACCACCTGGAAAATTACCCTTTCTGCAGACAAGGAGAAAGCTCTGTAACTTATCTTTATGCACTTCAAAAGAGTACCAGGAACAAGCAAGCTATAAAAGTCAATCTCTCTAAATTCTTTAGAAGAGATTAACCAAAGCAGCATTGTCTTATGATTAGAAATTAAAATTAACATAAACATACACACATAACAAACTAATAATGCTAAATATTGTAACAGGAATAAGGATAACATTTGAACTGAATCTTCACAGTCTAGAAAATACCATTACTCTTTTCCTTCTGGCTTTTCTTTCTCTGGTTTGAAAAGCAAAGCCCCTTAGTTTACACTTCATCTTCCAGTAATAACAGATCCCAAAAGAGTGACTTTTTCATCAGTTTCCTACAAGCTATAGGTCAGGACGGTTCCAATTTTTCTTGCATAGTTTTCAGTGATTGCATATTGGCTAACTACTTTTTAAGTTAAAAAAAATCTTTAAAAAAACAAATATAATTAAACCATACCAATCTTAATTATTCTTTCATGAAATCTTCCTAACGTAACATCATGGAAGCCTACCTGTAATTTCTCCTAAAGAGAAAATTAATTTCCAGAGATTATGTAGTGCAATTGGTTAACTTGTAGGAAAGAGACAACACACTAACATGACTTCACCATCCAAATATGGAAAATGTGTTTTGGGTACCCCGTTAATAAAACACATCCATGGTCTGTCTTCCTGCTTTACATCCAGAACCCTATGTCTGTGATTCTAGTTGAAGAGAATGGAATCAGGATCTTGGTTCGCCATCTGTGCTATATGCTTTAACACATCCTTTTTGGTAATGATTCCAAGCAATCGCCTAAAAGACAAACACAATACAACAAAACAAAAGTATATCTGTAGTTAAAATAGCATTGCCAAAGTTGATACTTGTCCTCCTAAGTCCTTTTCAACTTTGTCTTTGATCACTAGCTGCCCTTTCAGTATGAGATCACAGGAACAGGACATGTGCCCCAGGCAAACAGGATGATGTGTGGGTTCCTAATATGCAAGTGTTCCTACCTCCAGGTCTCAGATCCTGCAATTTCCTCTGGTTTAAATATTCTTTGCTACATATCTGAATCTTATCTACTGCAGCCCAGTTCAAACACCCCTATTCCAGAGCATATTCCCTGATTCTATGAGCCAGCAGGAACTCTGCCGTCCTCACAGCAACAGCATACACATTCTGGGCAGGCCTCCTCAGTGGCACTTGTCTTCTTTGCTATTGGACTATAACCACTGCTAGTTTCTTGCCTTCCCTAAAACAGTACACGTTCCTTGAGGGCACAGAAGGGTCTTATTCATTTTTGTGTCTCCCTGGAATCTAGTGGAATACCCTCTTACATGGAGCAGGGATTCAGTAGATGCTGCATGAACCAGTTAGGGAAAGTTTCCTTACTGATTTAAATCATGCAAGGCATCTGCTACATGATTTAGAAATTTCAGAGGTGAAATTCTTATATAATTGCTGGATTAATGTAGCATGTTGGGGAAAAAATACATCCCTCTCCTCAACCTCCCATCTTTTCCAAAAAAAATAGAAGGGTTCCCTTTACTTGATAAAAACTATCCCAGGAAGGAAAGAGCCTTGGGCTTGCGAGTCAGAAGACTTGTATTTAAAGCCTTTCTCTACTATTTATTAGCTGGGGAAACTTGTATAAATCTCGCCACACTGAAACTTGGTTTTCTCATCCTCAAGTAATAACAACAAGGAGACTATAGGGGCCAAACACCACAAATATACTACTACCTGAAGTTATTATAATTTCAGTGCTGCCTGTGTACAAAACACAGCTGTTTCCTTTGTGAGGGAGGAACTGAGTTATTTATAATGTGCAATCTGGCAGTTCACATCTCTCAAACACATGTTCTTTCCAAAACTCCTTTTATATTAATTATGATTTAAAAACCTATCCACTTTCATCTCAGAGCTTCAAAAAGTCCTAAAAGTGCTACTAATGTTCATTTAGACTAGGCTCCCCTTCTTTCTCTCTCTGCATTCTCTTTTCTCCCACAATCCAATTTGCTTTCACTCAAGACTTCTTACCCGTTGTGTGTAACCAGGCACTGCCGCAGTCCCAGCTTTCGGAAAATATCCACTACAATCTCCATGGGTGTAAGGTCAGTCACAGTGAAGGGGCTGAGATCCAGAATGTTCCGAAGCTTCAGAGTGGGTGGAGTGTATGGAGGCAATGGAGGAGAATGCTCCGTGAAATAAATGATGGAAGTGCTAACAACCCCATCCTGTTTCTTTCTAGCATTTTCTATTAGAATAGAAGAAAAAAGAAAATTGAACATGGAAGTGCTAGTTCTATCCTTCTGGCTCCTAACCAGTCCCTTCTTCCCTGTCTTCCCTCATTTCATGCATATGTATTGAGTTACACAGTGGATTCCACTAACCCCTTTCTGAAATCCTTACCAATTGAAATGATGAGATCTCTTCGGAGAACAAAGCCCACAAGTCTTTGGGACTCCCGGGATACCACCACTGGGAAGCCACTGTAAGTGGTTTCACTGATTATGGTCTCCACATCTTCCACAGTCATACTGTCCTGAGTAAGGACAGTCAACAAAGGATCATTTCTCCGGGGTTTCATCACATCCATTGCCAGGGTCTTATGAGCAAACTCTTCTTTGGCTTCAAGAAAGGGGTACCCATTGAGACGGATGTGGGCATCATAGATGCCCTCCCGCCCAAGAGCATCTGCCACCCACTTGCTTGTCATGGCTGCAGCCATCAGAGGTACGATGTATTCTAAGCCACCAGTCAGTTCAAACATTATGACAACAAGAGAAACAGTCATCCGAGTCACCCCACCTGCAAAGAAATAGACACAGTCTAGTGAGGCAGGCAAAATATAGGATTCTTAAAATTACGGGCCTTTCCAGGAAAAGCTGACCTACCAGAAACAATGAGGTCTCACCTACAACTGTGCAGACCCCAGAGATTTCAAGAAAGCAAGGTTACAATGGACATGATTCAGAGTTCTCAAAATATATTCACAAGATGCCTTCTGCTTTTCTTTTTCTTTTTTTTGAGATGGGTTTTGTGCTCTGTCACCCAGGCGAGAGTGCACTGGCATTATCACTGCTAACTGCAACCTCCATCTCCCAGGCTCAAGTGATCTTCCCACCTCAATCTCCTGAGTAGCTGAGACTACAGGCACATGTCACCACACCTGGCTAAATTTTTATTTTTATTTATTTATTTATTTATTTATTTATTTTTTGAGACGGAGTTTCGCTCTTCTTACCCAGGCTGGAGTGCAATGGCGCAATCTCGGCTCACCGCAACCTCCGCCTCCTGGGTTCAGGCAATTCTCCTGCCTCAGCCTCCTGAGTAGCTGGGATTACAGGCAAGCGCCACCATGCCCAGCTAATTTTTTGTATTTTTAGTAGAGACAGGGTTTCACCATGTTGACCAGGATGGTCTCGATCTCTTGACCTCATGATCCACCCGCCTCAGCCGCCCAAAGTGCTGGGATTACAGGCGTGAGCCACCGTACCCGGTCAATTTTTATTTTTTGTAGAGTTGGGGTTTCGCTATTTTACCCAGGCTGGCCTCAAACTCCTAACCTCAAGTGATCCTCCCTCCTCTGCCTCCTAAGTAGCTAGAATTACAGGTATGAGCTACCGTGTCCAGCCCAAGATGCCTTCTTGATTCTTTGTTCTTTCATTTTTCTGTTGCTTCTTTTCCCCAATTTGAGAATACATGTCCAGTGTGGAAAATCCAGAAAACAGAAAAGTTATTATCTATTAGCTCACTGCTGATAAATAAGCACAGTAAAAATTTTGAATAACTTTTTCAAGTTTCTTTCCATGCAAAAACGTATGTTTTTTAAATAAGTGAGCTCACATCATATGTTTAATTTTCTGCCACGTTTCCCCCTCTACTTTATGTTGGGAACATTTTGCATATTATTACAAATGTATATAACATCATATTTTAAGATGTTAAACATATTAACATTATATTTTAAGATGTTAAACATATTAACATCATATTTAAAGGCTGCATTGTATAACATCATATGGATGTACCATAATATTTAACCATCCCTCATGTGGAAATTCAGGTTGATTCTAATTTTTTGCTTATACTATGATACACATTCTTGTGCAGATATCTTTGTCCAAATTTCTGATTATTTCCCCAGTATGAGAGAGCAGAATTCCCATTCTTTTTTATTATTTTTACTTTTTTTTTTTTTTTTTAGTTTCCTCATCTGTATACTAGATGCTTTCTTAATGTGCTTGGAGAATGGCAAACCTAACTGGAAAGGGATGGGCATTTAAATTTTCCTGCAGCCAATTGTGTTTAACCAGGCACTGCTGCAGTCCCAGGTTTCAGAAAATATCTACTACGATCTCCATGGGTGTAAGATCATAACCATGCTCATAACCAACTCTTATGTTGCCTGTCACCTGGGTAGCAACTTCTTTGAAATTAAAGCAAATACTACTCACCTAAGCAGGCTGCAGCCCCAACCATCGCATAAAGGCCAGGGGTGATGCAATCAGCTCCCTGACTACACCAGCTATTGAAGACGGTCCATTCCTGGTGGTAATAAGCCAGTTGTTCCATTCCTACTCCTAGAAGTCGACCTGCTATAGCACCAACAGCCATGCTAGGGATAAAGAGGCCAGAAGGGATCTGCAAAGAGAAAGCAATAGATGGTTAGTGAGAAATGATGCAACTGCTTGGTACATGGTAAGGGCTGGAGGACTGACCCTCTGCAAAGCAAACAGGCCAATTACAATTTAACTATGCACTATGCTAGCAAGTGGCTGTAAAGATCTGTGTAACACTACAGGGACTAGAGGTTCTCTGGGATGTGCAGGCAAGGACGACTGCAAAGAAGCTTACCCTGATTCGGGGTCCATCAGGCAAGAGCCTGAACTCTCCAGACCAACACAGAACTGGAGGCAGAAATTAGGCCTTTCCCAAAGAAAAAGGAAAATAGATGGAGTTTCTCATATATGCAGACATTTCCACCAATTTTGAATTCTTTTCAACGACTACCCTTTATTGAGTACCTACCATGTTCTATGCTGGATGCTCTACATGCAAGATTCATGGGTTCTTTATAACCCCAGGAGGTAGGCATTATTATTCCCAAATGCCAAAGAACCTAAGGTTCAGAAAGGTTAAGTAACCCACCAAAGGTCAAGATTTAGTAAAGACTGGTGATGGGATTTAAATGAAACACTCATAACCATGCTCATATATTGAATCTTAGCCCACTGCTCACACAAAAAGGATGGCACATAAGGTTTCAGTCTATTTTGTAACAGTATCAAGAAAGATTAAACAATTAAAATTTTTAAATGAGATCATGACTATGGTTATATGATTAACCAAAAAAGGAAAAGTCATCTATTTCCCCACTCTTTTTCTTGATTCCTAGGATATTAAATTATTAATATTCCGTACTAAGAGAGGGAAATGATGGTAAGGATAACCAAAAGAGCAGATTCTTTTTAAACAGCTTATGCTTGATTTTGGAATGCATTTGAAGCTGGTGTTCTGATGGTTTACACATGCCCTTTAAGTGAAGGAATGCAGGCATGAGGTGACAATTAACTCAAGAAGCACTGCAAAACTTCCCAGGGTCTCCATCCCATCCCAGTATTGAAGGGATGAATGGTGTCATCTTAGAGATTATAGTATTGCCTAAATTGAGTTGCTATCTCTTCCTTTCTGGCTTGAATCTCCATTTCTCTAGAGAATAGAGGAAAATTACTTGTTAGTTAGGGTGCTAAAGAAAAGAAACAACCAACTAAAAACCTAGAAAGGAGGAGGAAAATACCTTAACAAATTTTCTTTTCTGGCTTCTTCTGAAACATGGAAATGGTAACAGGTACCGAAAGTAAAACATGCCAGCCTGATATCTGCTTTTGATAGCTTAAATATTAACTAAGGATCACCTGTGAAGTGGATCCCACTTATTGACACTTGAACATTGATACCAACTGTAAAAAATATATTTAGCTATATATTGGGTTGAACCACAGGAAATTGCCATTTTAGCAGTCAAAATGGTTGAATCCCAGCAACTTCCTTGGTTCAATCAATATTGTGCTTTATTGGTAAACTCTAAAGCCACCCCATAAGGACTAACACTGTGCTAGTCAGATATCATTTTAATATAAAATGTACTGGAATAAAATACCTCACCATCCTTTTTGAGGGGCAAAATATGTTTTCCACAGAAAAGGAGAAAACATTCTTCCTAAAATTTCATCACTGAGGCTGGCATTTGGACAACTCAAGGCTTGGACAATTTGAGATAGAAGTACAACTGTCTAGCAAGTTATGAGAACATGTGGGGTAAAAGAGGCTTTGGGGGTAAGGGAATAATGTGAGGGGGATTTGAAAGCACCATATGAGCTATCAGGACTGTATGATACCTGGGCTTTACCCTCCAAAACCCATAGCCATGCATGCAGCCACTGAGTCCTAAAAGAATTCCTCACCTTCATGCCAAAGGTGAATATAGTAATGACAATTTTCAGTATGAGTGTTAAAGCCAGCTGCCACATTGCACTGTAGACTCCCACACCAGCCGGTCTGTCAGGCAGTTCACCCCCCTTGCTTGTGTTGAAACGGTTCTCATAATCACAGAGCTTGGAGGAGTCCAGAAGGCCACAGTCATTAAACAGCTCAGAAATGAGCTCACTTGTGCTCATCCGAGTGTATTCATTGGGGAAAGCCAGGACGGCAGTGATGGCTGTCACGACGAGTACCTCTATAACAGGATACTTGCCCAACTGGGTGGTCTTTCGCTTCCGACACCAGGCAATGTTTGTGCGGATAAACAGCGCTCCCCAAAGACCACCAAATATGCCCAGCAGAATGAATGGCACGAGCTCAAAGAGATGCCATGGGGTGTGAAACTCCACATAAAATAGAACCAGGCGGCTGTTCCCAAATGGATTGATGGAGCGTAGAGTAAATGCTGCCACCAAGGCAGCAAAAAATGAACGCCACAACGTTTTAAGGGGAAAATAGTAGCTGACCTAGAAGAAAGAAGGTGAGAAAGTAAACTCAGTCAATATGCAGAAACTCTTTCAGGTGAAAAGCTGTGCTGCGGGCATTAGAGTCAACTCAAGGATGAAAACTGCCCATGGAATTTTAGTCACATGGTAAAGTACCAAGTTGGGGAGAGCACTCAGGGACTGTGATATACACAGATATTGTACATTATGTACAAAATTATTGTGCGCAAAGTACAAAATTCCTGACACAAAAGCATGCACATGTTATGCAATGAAAAGTTGTTACCTCCTCAAGGCTGAATAATACTCCACCTATAGGTGCTCCAAAAGCTACAGATACACCAGCTGCTGCTGCAGCCGACAAGACCTACAATCCAAAACTCAGAATTAGTGATAGAATAATGCTGCTCTCCTCCACTCAATCACATTTTTAGAAGGAATGCTAGTGGTTACTGAACATTTAAAAAAAAAACCTTCACATGCGCCATATCATCAAAAACAAAGTTCAAACACTGTATGCTGAATTTTGAATACACATGTATAGTTCACATGCTTGACCAGGTAAGAGGGCCTTTCCTTTGTAATTGATTTAGCCATGTGCTTTATTCTAAATTTTGCCCCCATCTCCCATACTCTCAATTCAGTAACTGCATTTGAGTTTCTAGACCTATTTGTTCACCATGTAAATGATGTACTTACAGTGATTTACTTATTTATATAGCACTTTGTAAGGGAATGCTTTTTAAATGACATGTTCAAGAAGGCTCTAATGACACAAAACCAAAGTCACAATCGGTTCACAGCTATTCAGCAGCTGAAAGTATTCATGCAATAGGTATTCAGAGTTTCCTGTACCCTGTGTCCTACTCTATGCCCAATATACCTATGGACATAGAAATAAGGGGGCAATTAGACTTTTAAGAGAAGACTTAAGGTATGGCAAGGAAAGGGAATAGAGGAGAGTGGGAGAGGAAGAATGAGCCAAAGGAAAAAAGCGATAAAGAGAGAAAGACTAGTGATGCTTAGAGAGCTCCAGCTCTGTGTAGGCGTGTGTGTACATGTAAAATGTACATGACAAACACTAGTAATGGCAAACAAACCAAAATTAACAGATGGACCAAGTCCTTTCATTGGATTCTGGTTGCTATGGAGAGAGAGACGATTTGGAAAAGTAAAGAAATGTTTTAGAGGAAGTTGAACAAAATTATGAGTTTTAAGGAATAAAAAGGTCCTTGGCAAAATAAGCATATAGGATTCTCTGGGAGAGTAGGATGGCTCCGGAAAGTGATGGGGAGGAAAGAGTGGAGTCTCTGGTGCTAGCTGGAAGGGGTTTGAAATTCCTAGCTACACTGGCTTTCATTTAAGAAAGATGAGAAGAGCCAACATGCAACTTGAGAAAGGGGATTTCAGTGACGACGTTTAGGAAGAATTAAGAGACAGAAAGAATCAGGGTGGCTAGTTTAATTTTATTAGAGTGGAGTCTGTCTACACCCTTCTTTCTCAAGTCTGTTTTACTCTCAACCATCTGGCCACTTTGACAAGACCATCAGACAAAAAAGGTTGCCACTGACGATGAAAATAACAGGAAAAAAATAACTGGAAAGTCTAAATAAGTACTAGAAAGTAAATTTAAGATTCAAATACTAGGCGGTTGTGCTAGCTCATGCCTGTAATCTCAGCACTTTGGGAGGCTGAGGCAGGAGGATCACTTGAGCCCAGGAATTCAACACTAGCCTGGGCCACATGGCAAAAGCCAGTGTCCACAAATTCTAAAAATTAGCTGGGTATAATGGCATGTGCCTGTAGTCTTAGCTACTTGAGAGGGTGAGGTAGGAGGATTGCTCAAGCCTGGGAGACGGAGGTTGCATTGAACCGAGATCACACTACTGCATTTCAGCCAGGCCAACAGACTGAGACCCTGTCTCCAAAAAAAAAAAAAAAAAAAAAAAAAAAAAAAAAAAAAAAAAAAAAAAAAAAGATTCAAACAGTGTTATGCATCACATAACAATGTTTCAGTCAATGATGGACCACATACAACATGATGGTCCCATAAAATTATAATATTATATTTTTACTGAACTTTTTCTATGTTTAGATGCACAGATATTTACCATTGTGTTCAAATTGCTCATAGTATTCAGTATAGTCACATGCTGTACAGGTCTGTAGCCTAGGAGCAATAAGCTATATCATAAAGCCTAGGTGTATAGCAGGTTACACCATCTCAGTCTGTGTAAGTCCAACCTATAATGTTTGCACAGTGATAAAATCTCCTAACAATAAGTATCCCTGTCAATAAGTGAGACATGACTATATTCATGAGTCTAGTTGGAGAAATACATGGCATCTGTACAGAGAAACAGCCAAATCAAACTCCTCTCTTATTTTATTAGAAACTATTTGAACAAAAATGCTAATTGTATAATATGAAAGTCCCCAGCAATCTGTAGTTTCAAATTCACCTTCATCCATGCAAAACCAGCAACAATCACCACTTCACTCTTACTCATTAAAATATTTTTTCAAAAAAAAATTTAAACACAGAAAAGATAAAAGAATAGCACAAAGAATTCCTATATATCCTTTATGTAGATTCTGCAGTTGCTACCATTACTGCATTTGTTTTTACAATTCTCTATTTTTTTTTTTTCTGAAGAATTGAAATTTCACTCAGAAAAGTCAGTTGCACATATAAGGCTCATGTACCCTGAAATGCTTCAGTGCATTTAGGGTATAAATACTTTTATGTCTGAAAAGCAAAGACAGTCTCTTCCATAATCACAGTTCAATGATCAAAATAGGAAATTTACACCAACAACTGTTATTTGATCTATAAATCTCATTCAAATTTCATAACTGTTCTAAAAAAGTATTTCTAGAAAAAAATTGTTTTTTCAACTCTTCCCTTTTGTTGAACCCATTCAACCACCTCACCAGTCTAATACTGCCTTTAAGTCCCTCTACCGCATGACAGGTAGCTAAACAATCTACTCATATTTCCCTATCTTCTCTCCTGCTAGTTTTCCTCTCCTTTCTAACTGTGCCAGGAACTTTCTCCCTTGAACCACCAAAATTTATTCTACATTTGAAATTTCAATATCTTGGAGTTTCCTTCTGGGTCTTGTGGTTAATATTTTTCGTTTGTTTTCCTAAGAAATCATTAGGTTCCTGTTTTGTGAAAAATCCTTTTTAATGAATTGACCTTGGTTTTGACCCATTCCGTATGTAATGTCTTTGTAATTTAAAGAAAATAAAGTAAGAGCCATTATTTTCTTAAGCCCTTAATTATAGCAAGAAAAACAGTAAACCAATGACTTGGAACTTAAAAAAAAATGTCCTTCCTCCTCAAAACAGCACACATTAACAACTGCACAAACATGACAACCACCACAGAGTTGCCGTGGCGGGACTAATTGAGTTGGGCTGAAACAAAAGGCAGAGAGAGGTCTAATACAGAGAGAAACTAATTCAAATATAGTGCTAGATAGAATAGAAGGTAAAAAAAACTGACATCTGAAACATACACTGCACTTAGATGTGCTACTCCATAGGAATAAACGTCTTTTAAAATCTTTCTGTAACTTACTTTGTAAGAGAAGCAACATATACTTGAATACAATTATATAAAATAGTTAAAATCCTTACATCTTCTTCACTACCACCTCACTCTCTGACTCACCATAGATAAACATTTTTAACAGTTTCGCATAGGCCAGGCATGGTGTCTCACACCTGTAATCCCAGCAGTTTGGGAGACTGAGGCAGGATTGCTTGAGCGCAGGAATTCGAGAACAGCCTGGGCAACATAGTGAAACCTCGTTTCTACAAAAAATATGAAAACTAGCTGGGTGTGGTGGTGCACACCTGTAGTTTAAGCTACTCGGAAGGCTAAGGTGGGAGGATCACCTGAGCCCAGGGAGGTCGAGGCTGCAGTGAGCCGTGATCATGCCACTCCACTGCAGTCTGGGTGACAGAGTGAAACTGTCTCAAAAAAAAAAAAAAAAAGTAAAACCAGTTTGGGGTAAAACCACTTTCCAGACATTTTCTATTAATATGTGCATATATACTTTGAAAAAATACGAATTATATACATTATTCAAAAACTGACTTTTTAAATCTAATGGTGTTTCATAGTCAGAATACCAAGTCAATATATATAAGGTTATCTCATTTAATGGTTACAAAATATTCTACAGTATGAACAGAATAGTATTTATTCAATTAGTTCCCTATTCATGGACATTTTTGTTGCTTCAGGTTTTCACTATGTTGACAGACGAGGCACTATCCTTATACGCCTTTGTGCACATACATGCCAGGATGTCTGTAGGATAAATTCTTAGAATTGGAATTGCTGGGTCAAAGGGTGTTTGCATTAACACTGGTAGAACTCCCAAATTCTCACCCCCTAAGATTGTGTCATTTATGCTCACAACCAAAAAGAGACTATTAAGGCCGTTTGTTATTACCTCTCTGCGCTTGGCTTCATTCTTCCTGTATTTGTTGAAGCAGTGGCACAGGATGTTCCCACAGCAGCAAGCCACGTGCACTAGAGGGCCCTCTTTGCCCAGGCTCAAGCCAGACGACACTGCCAGCACCAAGGTGATGGTTTTGATAACCAGAGTCCACTTACCCAAATAGCCCCTAATAATGAAACCACTCAAGATAGTTTTTATCTGCAGGTCAAACACAGAAAGTTTGAATATAGACTAAGGAAGTCAACAACGCTAAGAAACAAAAATCTGGACCTCATTAGAGAAACTGCATCTTTTGAATACGTGACATATAAATGCTTGACCTACAGTGATCCCTGTTTGGAAGGGAGCCCAGGAGCCCCAGAAAGCAAGAACGGTTCTTTAAGCTTTCATGTTCCCCCTCTTTTAGGGGGAGGGGAGTGACAGCTGGGCAAGGATGTATTGTAAGTATGAGTGTGCATATATGAAGGAGGAGCTGGAGAGGGAGGGATAGGTGTTTTCCTCAAGTTAAAACATGGTAGCCCAAGAGGCACATTCTGAGAGGACAAGGCTAATGTCCCTGAAACAACCTTAAAGGTTAGGTATAGTCTTGATTCCCTGGCAAAGAAAAAAAAAAAAAAAAAAAAAAAGCGACTTATTACCTGGTCAGGAAACAGGAAGGGGCAAAGTCATCCTGGTAACCTAAGTCTCAATGTCTTCAGTCACTGTCAAGCAATCTAAGCCAAAAGTAGTTAGTAACAGGGTTTTAACCACCCCATGTAGCCTGAATCATATTGTGGGAAATGGACCAAGTGGTTTTCTTTCTTTTGCTCTGAAAAAGCTGACAATAACACTGCTTTTTCAGGTCAGAATCTCGGGACTTACTCTGGGAACTTTTTGGAGAGGGAACAGGGGAGATTTTCCAGAGCCTGGCTCAACAGGAACCCTCAGGAGGCTAAGAATCAACTCCCTTTAATTTCCAGGTAGCCCAGGCTAAGAGGGACTTGTGGAAAGACCTAGGCCTTAGATGGCCTCAGGATCAAATCCTGCCTAACATTCATCAAATTGTGGTATGTGCTGGAATACATATTAAGAGATTTTAACCAAAAAAGATTCATATTGTAACCATATATAAACCATTTTAAGAGACTCACCTCAGGGATTCCGGAGCCACAGGCATAAGGCGCAAACACCTTGACAAGAGACACGGCAAGGAAGGCAAATAGGAGAGCCCAGAGGACGTACATGAAATAATTGACTATGTAGGCAAAGGCTCCCTGGAACAGGGGAAAAAATAAGCTTGTTTTAGCCTAGACAGCTTCAGTGAGGCATGCAGCTCTTCTAAGTAATGGTTTTTCAGGAAAGAAGGTCCGAAAAAAAAAGACCAAGAATAAATTGTTCAAGATGTTTCTTCCTGAATTGTCAAACACTGTCAGGCCACTTAGTACTGAAAATGAGATGCTTTGCTACACCCAAGGGAAATTGACCATGAATTCTAAGGACAGACAAGGAGAAGAGCAAACTAAAAACCAAATTCTTTTTATATATGAGAGCTTTGATGGGTTTTGTAGTCAAATATATATGATTCCATGTCATTTTACCAAGAGTCTTAACAGCACCTCCCCTTTTATTTTGGAATGGCTAAACCTTGGCTTTACATTTGAAGTGAAGAGCGGATCTCAAGTTCCAACTAAATTTACCTTTGGCTACTTACCTTGGTGTCAAATTCTTATAGATTATAGTAACAAAATTTCTGAGTATTTTTTTTCTTTTATTCTTTATTGTATATATTTAAGGTATATAACATGATGTTTTATATACATATACATAGTGAAATTGTTACCACATTCAAACAAACTTACAAGCATTTTACCTTACATAGTTACCTTTCTTTGTATGTGTGGTAAAAGCATCTAAAATCTACTTCTTAGCAAATTTTTAGTATACAGCATTATTGACTCTAGTCCTCATGCTGTAAATTAGCTCTCTAGACTTATTCACCCTACCTCACTGCAAATCTGTACCCTTTGGCCCACTTCTCCCCATTTCCTCCTCCTCCATGCCCCAAGTAACCATCATTCTGTTCTCTGGTTCTGTTTACTCAACTTTATTTTTAAGAGTCCACAAAAGAAAATTTTGGTACCACAGACTCAGCAACAACCATATAAATAGAAAGTTTTAGGCCCTGGTCATACCAGATATAAATAAATAAAATGGCAACAATTATTTTTATTTTTATTTTTTATTTTTATTTTTATTTTTTTATTTTTTTGAGACGGAGTTTCGCTCTTGTTACCCAGGCTGGAGTGCAATGGCGCGATCTCGGCTCACCGCAACCTCCACCTCCTGGGTTCAGGCAATTCTCCTAATTATTTTTAAAATGGAAAGAATATACATTTTGAGACTATTCCCCTGTGATAAATGAAGCATGCCACAAAAGAAATCTAGTTTTGACTAGCAGTAAAGATTCATCCATATTAAAGGGCCTGCAAATAGTCATGTCTTACAAAAAAGCAATTTTGATTAGGAAGTTATGCTTGCTGGTAGAAATATTAGGAGTTACAACTAAGTCAACTTACATAAAATACAAAACTCAATAGACTTTTGAGTTTTCAAAACATGAAACACTATTAAAGTAATTCACTGACCTAGACAAAGAGAACCAGAATACGCTCAGGTTTTTTCTGAGTTGTAAATTTGACACAGGTTTTCCATTATCTTAGGCCCTCAGAGGAACACATGATTGCTATTTCTTTGCCTTTCCAATGTAGCTAAGGAGGAAGAAGACTGCAGAGGTAGGAAACAAAGACGGTAAGGGAGTGAAAGGAAAAGTAACTCAAACTGGCCAAAGGCAGAGACCAGGAGGCCAAATTCCTGGCATTTGGAGAAGGCTTCTTAAAGCCTAGAGGACTCTTTTCCCAGGGAAGGATTTCACTCATAAAAAGAAGAGCCAGAGAAATTTGTCCCTAGAGCAAATCTCAAGCTCTAGTTTGAAAGTAATTGTTGGAACACTTACACACACACAGCTATGACGGGGCAGTATGAGAAAGCCCTGCAGTGATAGAACAGTTCTAAATCTTGACTGTGGTGGTGGTTAAACAAATGCCCACATGGGATAAACTGCAACGAACTACATGTGTGCACCCATGTACATACAAATACATACATACACACATACATGCATATATACATAAATCAGTGTGTGTAAAACTGGAGAAATAAAGCCAGTGGATTGGACCTATGTCAATTACCTGGTTTTGCTATGGCATTACAGTTATGCAAGCTGTTGCCATTGAGGGAGGGAAGGCTGGGGGCAGGGTACTGAGGACCTCCTTATACATTGTTTTGCAACTTCCTATGAATCTGTAATTACTTTTGTGTGTGTGTGACAGGATCTCACTCCATTGCCCAGGCTGGAGTGCAGTGGCACTATCATTGCTCACTACAGCCTAGATCTCCTGGGTTCAGGGAATCCTCCCACCTTACCTTCCAAGTAGCTGGGAACTATAGGTGGTTGCTATCACCTATATTTTTTTAGACACAGCGGTCTCGCTATATTGTCCAGGCTGGTCTCAAACTCCTGGCCTCAAGGGATTCTCCCTCCTCAGCCTCCCAAAGTGCTGGGACTAGAGGCATGAGGCACATCTCACTCAGCCCTTGGAGGAGAGGATTTTTTTTTTTTTTTTTGAGATGGAGTCT
>NW_016107835.1:843728-871179 GCF_001604975.1 Cebus imitator
GAACTTTTCTACCCAAGTTCTCCTAATCTAGGAGAGAGTAAACAAAAGCATCAGAGTATAGGACAGGGTACCAGGAGCAGAGCTGAAACAGAGTTTTATTTTTTCTTAACAAGTATGAAATTTTGCATTCCATTTTTAAATGATTATTTACACATAATTTTTGAAAAACATTTTCCTAATATTCAGGAAAAAGTAATGCTCTAGGAAGGTATATACTGTTTGTCCTGTAGTTTCACCTACCCTCTGGCATGGTGACCTCACCCTAGTTTGAGAAGCATAGACCTAAACCCTCTCAAACATACAGCATGTATATATTCCTTTTATTGAACCCTTTATGTAAGCCAATATGCATGGTCATATATGCATATAAACACTCCTATTTCTATCTTTATTCTTTTCCTAGCCTCCTTTTTCCTGGACCGTTTGTATTTATGTATGTGCCTGCACATGCCACCTCAAACTATTTGAGATCGAGGTGGGTAATATAAATGTTGGCAGAAGTCAGGGTAGAATTGGGAGTTGAGAGTTTTTTGTTTTGTGTGATTTTGTTTTCAGTGGGAGAGATCAAACATATAACTGAGTGGTAAACAAAAGGTAAGTAACTGAAAAATAAGCCAAGTTACCCTGGCATCAAAAAACATATGCTAGGCCAAGCACAGTGGCTCATGCCTGTAATCTCAGCACTTTGGAAGGCCAAGGCAGGAGGATAACTTGAGCCCCGGAGTTTGACACCAGCTTAGGCAACACAGTAAGACTCCATTTTTACAAAAACAAACAAACAAAACAACAACAACAAAAAACAAACAAATCAAAAAATTAGGTGTAGTGACATACACCACACCACAGTCCCAGCTGCTCCGTAGAAAGACTGGTGAGAGGATTGCCTGAGTCTAGAAGGATGAGGCTGCAGCAGTGAGCTATGGTCGTGTCACTCCACTCCAGCCTGGGTGACAGGGAAAGACCCTGCCTCAAGAAAAAAAAACATGTGCTAGAAGAGAAGGGCAAATGAAAACATTGATCTGATTGCAAAATGGGATGATAGGCAATTTTATTCTTGGGTTTCTATTATTTTGACATGGAATGCATTTTTTCAATGTTCTAATGCAATGCTCAGGGAAAATCACTTTTCCAATCTATATGCATAAACACATTTTTAAACCACTCTATCCTTCATTAGAAATTATAGCTCACCTGTTGGCTGCCTCTGACATTTCTTTTGAAATTATTAGAAAACGAGAAATTCAGTCACACTATGTATTAGTATCTAAGAAGAAACACCAAGCTTATTAAAGCAAACAAAAAACCATTTTAAACATAAGTGTCAAATGACTCCACACATCAGCAGAGATGGAAATAGAGCTGCACTTAAACCACAGAGAAAGGCAGCTGGCACAGGTTCCCCTTTCTGTGAAAAGGAAAATAAAGGAAGATTCCACAATTGCTGTCAGTGTAGTATAAGAAATAAAATAAGTAAGAATAAAAGTCAATGGCTCATAAAACATCACTACATGTTACCTCATCTGTGCTGATGATAAGCTGGGACCAGCTATTCCACTCTGGGCATTTGTCTCTCTCTTCAAAGGTGACATGCTCAGAGTTCCAGCAACAATGTTCATGGTTAAACCAGAATCCCCCTGTGCATATACCTTCTTTTAAGTCTGTCATCCAGTGAGCAGAGATGTCTATCAAACCAGCTAACGAACCTGATTTGTGGGAAGGGAGGGAAAGGCCAAAGTTAAATTGAATCTTGCAACTGTTCTTTGGTCATCAGAATAAGCTTTGTCAGAAAAAATGAGAGGAAAGGAATTAAAGTAAGGGATGAGCACATACTTCCCCATTCCACCTGCAACCTCTGATTGTGTGTCTGCTTGATTTTCACTTATTATCTCTGCACTAAACATTGGCATCGGTAGAATTTCTATATAGAAGGGGGTTAGGGAAAACAAAATAATTGAGTGGGAGCAAGGGGCTAGTAGACCTATCTTTAAGCTGAACTAACAGGGCAAAAACACTGTTTTGACTTCAATTTTATGAATTTGATCAATAAAGAGTCAAGTTTATTAAAGATTATTTTATTCTCACCTATATATATATATATGCAAGATTCAGAAAATGTGAATTGCCCAGCATTGAGAAATATTCTCTGATGTTTATTTGAGATTGGTTAGAGAGGAGAGCTGACAAAGATTATGGGGAGAAGGGCTAAGCCTTGATAGCAGGATTGTGCTCTGTGGACAAGGGAATTTGAACAATGGCCGGAGGGCATTCTAGGCTAAAGGAGCTGAAAAGCACAAGCTGTGATGTGCATGGAAGGTGAGATGAAGCTTTAGACATGTTGAAGCCTCCTGAACCTAGGACATGAACATCCTAAAGTTTTCTTGCTGAGAAAGAGCAAACAGGATCATACACAGAACATTCGCCACAGAAAATGATGAGGAAATGGAATCATGAACTGGGGACTTATGCACTGTGGCTAATAGACTGATAGGGTTAAGACAGTTATAGTACTTTAGATTCTGGCCTTCTCATCATTTCTGACATCCAGATGAAGAAACTCTGGCATAAATAAATTAAATGGCCCAGAATCATGCTTTAGGGAAATAGTAAAGCCATCATAAAATGCACAGCCCCTGAATTCCCAGACTGTTCCAGCATTCAGACACACTGCTTCTATTGTTGCTCTCCAATGCTTAAAAACAAAATACCCTGTGTGTACAAGGAAAGAAAAATATTCACTGACCACCTAGTGACAAGAAATACATTAAAAAGTTGAGAATATTATGCCTACATTCCAACAGGCGGGAAGCCATGTCATGTGTGTGTTTTGGTAGGTGCTAAAAGTGTTAACACAGGTTATTTACATACTCAAAGAACCTAGTCAAATCTAACACATTGTTTGACACCTACTCTTGCCCACTCTGGCCCACAACCTTCTCTACCTTTTAGAGTTTGGCTTATTCTCTGGTTGTTTCACATGTGCATGTCTTATTTCACCTAATACTGGTACCCTCCATCATGTCTTCACCTTCTACCTCTCCTCCTCCCCAGAGTCAGTTCTTTCTTCTCTGGTTACAAATTTTATTAGGTTTCCCCTACCCTGAAGAATAAAATGTTGTCCCTTGTCCTTGTTATCATTTCAAGCCTCTGCCCTTCCTCTCTCTCCTATGACTATGAAAACTTCTACAGTGGTTGCCTTCTCTTGAAATCTATTAGGTCGGTGCAAAAACAATTGCGGCTTTTCACCATTAAAAGTAATGCTGTTACTTTTGCACCAACCGAATATATTTAGCTCCTAATATTTTTCTGAGATGGTTTTTCAAGGTTATTGCTGTGCTCCTAACTGCTATGTCATATAACGTTTTCTCAGCCATCTTCCTTCTCCTCAGCCTTTCTGCAATACTTAGCATTATAGACCGCCCAGCCTATTATTAGGCAGCTCCAAACAGCCAGACCATGTTCTCTCTCCTGTAAGAGCCAGAAGGGGCAGAGTTAACACCCTAGGCCATGGGTTGGCAAACTATAGCCCAAGGGCCAAATCTTGCCTGCCTCTTTTTTTGCAAATAAAGTTTTTCTGGTCACAGCTAGGTTCGTTTGTTTACCTACGGTCTATGGCTGCTTTCGTGCCACATCAGCAAAATGGAGTGGATGCTATAGACACCACTTGACCCACAAATCCTAAAATATTTACTATCTGGCTCCTTTACAGCAGAAGTTTGCCAATCCCTGCCCTAGACAATTTTCAAAAACCCAGCTATAGATAAGCCATTCCTCATTTGCTACAGTCATGTTCTACTCCATGGCTCATGAATTATTCTCTTTTGGTAACAGCAGCCACAGCAGCAGCAGCATTAACAACTGGCTGCTGTGCTAATGAGTGCTATTATGTGCTGTATCTCATTTAATCCTCACAGCAAACTTCTAACATTCAGACTTTGATTACCGCCATTTTACAGATCAGTAAACTAAAGCTTCCAGGGATCAAGAAACCTGCTCAAAGTCACAAAACTAGCAGGGGCTTGGATTCAAATCCAGGCGGCTTAAAACTAGAGCCTCTGCTTGCTATTAACTACCACTGTATACCCTCCATCTCCAGGTTTCTACCTAAATTCTTTTCAGCTCAAGATTCCAGATTTTCCTAGGCCGTATGTTTAATGCCATGAGGACACACCTCTTACCATCTCTACCTAGTGTCCTTGGTACTCTGCTTCCCCCACCGGGTGAGAAGCCTTCTTGGGAACTTGGTTGAAAGCTGTATTTGTACAGCAAGTATACCATTTTTAGGGAGACTATATATCATTTGGAGTGGCGGGGAGGTTGATGGAGTTTATAAGGCAAGGTGGCACCATTCCACCCCTGGCCACTATGAAAGAATGAGATCATAAGCTTCTTGAGAGTATGAGCCATATCTTACATGCTTTTCTGCATCACCAAACGAGTGAGTAGATGTTTAAGAAACACCCACAAAATGTCTCAGGAAGTCCTCTTCCATATCTTCTCTCCTAAAACCCATGCAGCACATATTTCTTTAAATAAACTGTCTCCAACAGAAGGGCTCTTCCTCAAAACAAGCACCAAACGACTAACGTCATCTTAAAATGGATACAGTATTTTATAGTGTACAAAATGCATTCAATGCATTTCCTCATTTATTTAAGGTAAGAATTGCAGGTATTAGTACCCTGTACAGATGGGGACATCAAGCTTCTAAAAGGTTCACCAGCAGTTCATTAAATGTAGGAAATAGGAAAGCACAGTACCTGACTCAGCTCATGACTTGGGGGAGGAACATACCACAATTTTAGGAGATTTGTTTTGAAAACTAACATTTTACCATACCTGATAAAAGCCCAATAAGGAGCATCAACAACCAGCCGGAAAAAGCATCACTCACGCTGTGAATTAAGGCCCATGTTGACTCTTTGCTTTTATTGGTAATCTAGGGGAAAATTAGAAAACATTGGTACACTCTACACACATCCTTTTTTCACCTCAAAACTGTTCAACAAAGAAATACAAAGACGAATCACTGGAAAATAGAGACCAATTTAGAGCTACCTCTCACATCATCTTTAGCCGAACCAGTTTGACTAACAATTTTGAGGTTTGCTGAAACCCCACCTTCATCTACAGTATTGTAATACCCACAAGTCCCTTATTCAGGGCTTCCTCCCAAGCTGCTCATTTCTTATAGCATCAACGTGTGTTGCTAATTGCAGTGGTCTCTTTCTGTCCTGGACATCAGATATTCCAAGGGCAATCTCTTGACTCACAGCAAATAATTTCAATGTTTTTCACAGAATAAACAAACACAGGCTTATTTGAGTGATAAAAGTACAAATTGAGGCTTTAATACCTGGGGGCTGTAGCTCAGGTCAGGCAAATTCCCAGACTTAATCCCACAAACCCCTAATTGTACAGTGGTCACAGATACTAAGTGATAGCAACAATGTATCTCTTTCATTTTCAAAAACCTGCAGGTAACATCAAGGCTATCAGGAGGTGCAGAAAGTTTTATCTTTTAAGTCCTAGCCTTGACAATTTAAGCCTTCAGGGCCCACATTTTAAAAATCAACATTCTGACAGTTTTGTGTGGGTACTTCCCCTTTCTCTGTATCAATATTTCTTATCTTTGAAATGGCAACTTAGCTACCCCACTGTATCTACAGTAATGTCACAAACAATAAATTATTCTGAAAATTTCAAAAGCATTTTAAAAAATAGTTTTGACCTATGACTTTAAGTTTCCAATTTCAGTGCTGAAAAGGAATGAAGTTACATTTTTCCCTATGACATTGTTTCCCTTCTGATAATGAACAGTTAATACCAAGAAAAAAAAAAAAAAGCCCCCTTGTGCTATTTGATAAACAGACTTTAAGTGGTTTTAGATTACTAATTGGCATCATTTGCCTCAGATGCAACCATTAATATAAAAGGAAGTGCGGGCTTGTCATACCACAGGTGACTCTCATAATCTGGATAACATGTTGAATATGCAACTGATGAGAAACTGCCAAATTACAGATGGCAGAAATTCTAAAGCCTGCCTGATGAATTCATATATACATACGATAGAAAGAATATGTGTATATGTTCCCAAATGGCAGAAATCTTATGAAAAACATGAAATGTTTTATAGTGATCAACTTTTCGAGTTGTGACAAGAAAACTCAGTGGAATCACCAAATATCCCAGGATTAAGAAGGAATTTCTCAAAACCTGTACTTGGGACAACCTGACTCCTGGTTTCAGGTGGTTGTGAGAAAACCAGTCAGGAGCTGGAAAGGATTAAGAATGAAAAGCAATCTCCAACTGACTACTCAGGAGATTTGCTTGACTCTAAGAGGAGGAAATTAACTTGGGAGAGAATGGGGCAGCTTAAAATAAATCACATTTCAAATCTAGAGTCCAAGCAGAAATAGTAAGAAAGAAAAAAAAAAAAACCTATTGTGGGTTGAAGAAGTGACTCACCAGATGACCATCTACTAGGAATCTCTGGGATTGGACACCAATTTTTTAAATAAGCTTTCTATGTGGCCCTCATACAAACCAGAAATTGTGACTCTCTCATTTAAATGATACACAGCAACAAGTTAAAGGCAAATTACCTTGGCAGGTCTCTCTGAGAAGTTTTCACAGTACTTCAAAAATAGAAAAGTGGGGAAATTATCTTGCTAAATTCAAAAGAACCTATACCATAGTCATAAGTGCCATCTATTACCTATCATATTAAATTAATCTCCCTAATTTGAATTTGATTGGTCTTGTGGTTTTATTGGAGTTGAAAGCATAAGTTTACTTTAGTTTTATGGTTGCACAAGAGCAATAATCACAAGGAGTTTATTTTGTATGCTTCAGTAAACACTAAGGCTCTGAGATTTCTTTCTTTTATTCCTTTAACAGACCATTTACTTTACTTAGTTATGAATAGCCTGCATTAAGGGACAAACCATAAAAGAGGGATGAGATGGGAAAGGAAGATCTTTGACATTTATTTTGCCACCTTCCTCCAAGCTTGTTTTCACCTCTCTTCAGAGGCATTTATATCCATTTCGCTGTAAGGATCCTTTTCAACTATTTACTATAGGAAGACAAATCATTAAATGCAATTTAAAATTTTTAGGATAAAAATTATGTCCAAGATGTCTTTAAAAGTAAATTTAAAAAACAAAACCCTATATTGCCAACAGAAACCAGATTCAGTCACATCCAGGGCTGAAGAAAGGAAAAAACAGAAACAACAGACATCTTCAATTTCTTCCCCTGTATTTCCTAACAATTATGTGCCATCTTTTGTCTTACCTCTCGGTGCCTATCCCGGTCTCGAGACTTCTCTCTCACCCAATCAATTGTATTGAAATCATCATAGGTGCCTACACCAGGGATTGGTTCCTCCAAGAAATCCATGATCCTATTTGAAGAACCTATTCCACCACCATTGTACGACTTGTCCTCTGTATTAAACAAGAAACAGACATTAGTACTTCAGACACTGTTAACATTTTTAATACCTTCTTTTTGGGTTCCAAAAGGTGAGCCCTTAAACTATTAGTTGACTACAGTTGGGGCTGATAAAGAAATACAGTCACCTGGTATGAACATCCATCCCATTCAGAGGTTTCTGTGGTGTAGGCACAAAATGATGAGTGGCTAAAAGCAGTATCAATGGAAAGCGACAGATGAGAGTGACAGTACAAAGAGAAAAATGAAAGGAGTTGATGTGCAATGGAAAGGATTTATGAAACAAAAGACAAGAAGGAGGGTGGAGCAGCTTAGGTATTTCAGTTTATGGAAGGGAGACAAAAGGGTCAAAGGCACTTGCAGCCATATCACATCAAGGACCATTTTACATTTATAAGGCAGTAATGCAATCCTATAAGGTGGTTTTTGCCTGACTGGGGACTCCAAATAAAGCATATGGGCCTCTTCACAATGTAAGTTGGCTGGAATGTACAAATTTCCCTTCAATAGGTGTAAGACTTGATCCCTGGCATAATGGGCTTGTAGGAACTCTAAGTATGTCAGCACAGTCTAAGATTTACAAGCAGAGATTTAAAGAACAGTGCATGATTCAGTGATGAAATGTCCCTCCCTGATCATTCAACTGGAAGAAACATATCCACCTGCCCACCCATCATAGTCCCTTATCTACTTTGCTTTGGGTACTTCCATTACAATTACTTATGTACATGCTTTCTCTTCCTTTCTAGACTAGAAGCTTTTTGCTGGTAGCCCAATATCTCTTTCATCATTGCCTTCTCCACAGTGTCTAGCACATACCCAAGAATCAGTAAATATCACCTGAACCAAAATTTGTTTGATGAATGTTGGGAATGGGGGAGAAAGTTTTAAACTCACAAGCTATCTCACACAAGGCTTAATCTTGATCAAAATATTTCTGCAACATTGTTTGATGGAAGAAGATTTTGCTATTAAATGCAAAATATAAAGCAGTATTGAGGAATGTATGCAAATGAACACTGGGGAAAAGGGCAGAGTAATGCCATCATTTAATTCACCCAGCCAGAGCTCACATTTGCAGCACCAACCTTGGCAGGGACAAGGCTTCCTCCAGACTGTTTGGTAATAAATCCCTCTGCAGAGGAGGCCCAAGTGGGCCTGAGCTGACTCCCTCTCTTTCCATCTGCATCCACATCTTCACTGTAAACTCCAAACAGACAACTTTAGCACTCATATGGGGTAAGTTTGAAGGAACACTCCAAGCTGTACTTACAATTGGTTTACCAATTGTAAGTCTTCTGAATATCTAAGTCAGCACGCCTTTCACAGGCAAGGTGCACATTTGAAAGAAAAAGCTCTGCAGAGTCCAAATCATCTGTAGGGTGACGGTGGGTGGGGGTGGAGTGGAGAAGGTGAACAAGTTAATCTTAAAACCCCAATCCAAAGTCCTTTCCATATCTTCATTTGTATCTTGCTGTAAAATGGATGGCTGCTGAATCACCAGCCCAGCATTTCCTATCATGTCAGTGTCATATTGATAAAGATGAAAGCTGGTGTGTTTCTTGAGAGCTTAGAGGGAAAAAGCCAGCTAGGAAATGAGGGCAGAAAGAGGATAAAGTATGTGTGTGTGGAGGTGGGGGAGGGCAAGCTGTTTCAATTCTCAAGTCCAATGCTGATATGAACACAGGACACCAAACAACCAGATATTTACTGTTTAAGGCAGGTTAATGCCCCAATTGAATTTACTCTGGTTTAAGAGTTCTCCTTTCAAAAGGGAAAAACAGGATTTTCTGAAACTAATTTTAAAAATCATCTGATAGCTATCTAATGTTAAACTATATATCAAATGAGGCCCCCAGCTTTAAGGATATTAAGGCAAAATGAAGATCTGCAACAGCTTCTAGCAGGAAAGAAAGAATCCTATTACATCACTAGGTAACATGAGCACTGCATCATCCTCCTTTGTAGTCCGGTTTCCTTAGAAACGCAATTGTCAGGCCCCTCTCAAAGAGCAGGCAGTGATTAGAATCCTACAACAGACTGCTTGCGATTCTCCAGATCCCCTGCTCCCGGGGGGCATGCTTCAGTCCTTGGTTGGGCTCAAGTCTGCTTACCTTCAATCACAGTTTTCTTTTTTTCTGCCTCAAGGAAGAATTAACCTTGGCAGCCCGCATTTGGTCATTTAGGTTGGGGAGCTTTTACAAAAGAAGCCCCAGTCTGAAGTGCTTTAGAAGGGCACTTGCTGCATTCTCTGCCTTTCACGGCAACAAACGCCACCTAAAGAACCACCAGTGTTCCCTGGCGGTCAGAATGTGATGTCACTGTTGGAGTCATGTGACCAGACCTTTGGACCAGCCTGGGAGAAAGGAAGATTTTTAACTGGGCAAGGAAGCCTTAAAGATGTAGTCTCATCTAAACAAATGCCATCAAACCGGTGGCAGTCGGGTTGGCTCAGGAAACCTGGGTCCAGACAAGTCTTAATCTTCATTTAGCAGAAAGTCCAAGAAGGCAAAGTAGAAATATCCAAAAGAATTTAGAGTTACAGAGGTCCTAAGTATAAAAGGGAGAAAGGCAAATATAAAAAAGGCTTTTTAAAAAATGCACTGGATAGCAACAACGTAGGTAAAGTCTCACAAACCTAATGCTGAGTGAAAGATACCAGACACAAAAATGCACATAACATTCATTACGATTCTATGCCTCTAAGTTCAAAAATAGGCAAGCCTAACTTATATCATTTTACAACAGAAATGTAAGTGATTACATTTCAAAGAGAAGCAAGGAAATAACAAAAGTAAAGATAGAAGCTACCCAGAGAAGAGGGCTGTCATGTGGGAGGGGCACATGGCAAGGGCTTCTGGAATGCTGGTCACTTTTCTTGATCTGGGACGTGGTTTACTTATGTGCTCATTTTACAATTATTCTTTGAACTGTATACATGTTTTATGCTTCTTTATGTACAAATCATAATTAAAGAAAAATGTAAAAAACGGAGCTGCATATAAACTTACTATACAAGGTCAGTTCTTTAAAAGCACCTCGTCACTTAAAAAACCCAGAGTAGTCAAGAAAATGAGTTGTTTCTGAGTAGTAGTGCTCTACGCAGAAAGCAACAACTCTGATACTCATTAATCCAACCTGGATGAAAGTAGCTATTTCAGCCTGACAATAAATTCACTATGATGTTTCCATGGTTTTAAAGGGTTGTGAAGGCTATTTTAAAGCAGGTCTTAATTAATTGTGCAATTTAGCCAGTCCAGTAAAGAATAAAATTGCTATCTCCCAACTCTCTACATTGGGAGGATTCCCTAAGGGAATCTGAAGGACAGCCACTGTTAAACATAAACCCAGTCATAGTGTGCTCTAATAATTGGACCCTGTGTGTAGGGCTTTGAAAGGGTATTACTCTCATCAATTCTTAAGGTTAAGAAATGTTAATACAACAAAACCTTCTGAAATGTGAGGCACTGCATGGGACCTGTATGCTTTCAGTTCATCATTGTTATATTATCTCATTCACTTCATGAACTAGTCTAGCATTAATGAGGAGGATTGAAAAGGTAGTGGCAACTGACTGTATTAAGTGGCCATGAGCTACACTGCTATAAAAAGCAAAAACCATTTGTGGTCCAACTGTGAGTGTCTTATTCGATTAAAATTTTAGAAAAGTACGTATACCTCATTCAAAAAGGATAACCTGCCCAACCTCTTAAGCCTCCTTCCAAGTTGTTCTTTAGTAAACACAATTTTACCTGTAATTGTATCTGAAGACTACTACAGAATTCACTTATATTATCTAGTATGATTTACATTATCTATTAGATTATTTCACACATTAGCAGCTATATTAATTAGCAGTCAATTTAGCAAAGATACCATCTTTTTTGGCACATAAAAATGTATAGTTCAAAGGATTGCATAGCTGGTGCCATAACTTTTAATGAAAGTTCATGTGTTTTTCAAATGCTTTATCAACACTTCTAAGGGAGGGGCTTCTTTTTATTCCATGTACAGTTACTTCCTTTGAGAACTAGAGGGTTGGTAGCTATGATGCAGTCCTTATACTAAAACAAGATTTAATTAGAATTTAGATTAAGAAATGAGGCACCAGTATCAGAGTTTGACATGCTTTATTTCTTTTATTCTTTTCTACTCTCCATTCTCTTCTCTGGCAAACTTGTTATCTTTCGAGTGTGTTCATTATACAGACTGCCCAATGTAGGTCAACTGATACTATTGTAAAAATAAGATAAAGAAATTCTTACCAATTTTTAATGCATCCTATGATAAAAACACAATAATAGAATATTTTGAGATAAACAGAATTCTTTCTGAAACACTGATCTGACCAGGTAATTTCCCAATTTTTACTATGCCAGTGGCTCCTACAGCAACATTTTGAAAACTTTTAGCCCATGAAGACCTCTAAATGGTTATTTGACACAAGAGTGGACTGTGAATTTAAAAATATTCATCATACTTTTTAGAATAGGGAAAACCATATATTTTAAAATGTATAATAATGATGACAGCCATTACTGCTATTTCAGGTTTCATCAATGAAAAGGTTTAACTTGTTCACATTCTTTCATCAAGGTATCTATAGCTGACTTGATGACAAACAGCTTAAGTCACTGGTCATATTCCACATCTAACTGGTTTCTTTTCTTAGCTTTTTGAGATGGAGTTTTGCTCTTGTCGCTCAGGCTGGAGGGCAGTGGCGTGACAACAGCTCACTGCAACCTCTACCTCCTGGGTTCAAGCAATTCTCCTGCCTCAGCCTCCCAAGGAGCTGGGATTACGGGCACCTGCCATGCCTGGCTAATTTTTTGTATTTTTAGTAGAGATAGGGTTTCGCCATGTTGGGCAGGCTGGTCTCAAACTCCTGACCTCAGGCGACCCACGCGCCTCAGCCTTCCGAAGTGTTGGGATTACAGGCATGAGCCACCACGCCCGGCCTTTTCTTAGCATTTTTTAGTAGAAATTTAGTAAATTTAGAAGAAATAAATTTTTAAAATTTAGCTGTCAAGAATGACAGTAGAAATGATCTACCCATTAACTAACGAAGCACAAAGTAACAAAATGTAAAAGGCTTTTCAAAAAACAATGTATTCAGAGTTAAGCTTCTGGTGTGTAAATATGCTGCCAAGAAAGGCAGAGTAAAATTAAACGATGAGCCTACATGTCAGGTTGAAGTACTAAGGTGAGTCTAGATTTTTTTGCCTCTAAAAGAAAAAAAGGTAATACTTCTCTCAAATTTTGAAGGCATGGTGAATGTCGTATATTAAAAAACTTAATGCCCTAACAGAAAAATTATTCAAGTTAAAGTATAATTAGACCTCAACTTAAATGGCAGAACAAAAAGCCCCCAAAAGGCTAATGTGCATTGCCTGAGTCCAGGAAAAACATACAGTAAATCAGTCAGAGAAAAAAGTCAACATTGAAACAGCTTTCCCGTAGGGTTACACTCGGGTCCAAAGACTTAACAACAGGTCTTTAGAAACACAGTGCTTGAATGAGGAGGCATATAAATGAATGTATTTAACTCAGTTCCCATCATGGAAACTACTTTCTAATTTTTTTTCTTAAAAATCACATGATGCTTAAAACTAGAAAACTCCTTAAAATATAAGAAAAAAAAAACCTGATTTGAGAATAATGTTTATTTAAATCCCTAACCAATATGCCATTAGAAATTTACCTAGGGGGATGAACAGTAAATGATTAAGTGAACTAGTTAAACACTAACAAAAACACAAGGGGAAAAAGGATAGGAAGAAATCTCATACACAGACCTTGAAGAACTGCTTTAGTAATATCACAGCTGCATGAGGGCTCACTAATTGGCAACAGCCTAAAGAAATAAATAAGCATTCAAAGAAATGGGGCAGGGCTATTGGTATATATCACAGGACTTGAAAATAGTCCCTTTTAAAAATGTTATTTCAGTTTTACAGGGATATATTATATTTTTGCAAGGCTGGAACCACATGTACAAAAAATTCAACATTATGCCTAACAAACATCAGCAGATATTCATCCTGTGGTTATTTAAACTTTACTTGCATTAAACAGCAAATACTAAGAGCCTATTATATGCCACTTCTTACTTCCATACTTGCACCCCGCTTCCCTTCTTGTACTGGTTCATCCATTCTAGATCTCCTAGTAAGTCACATAAACTCTTTCACATCCCATTTCATCTATTTGTCTGATAGTACATTACAGCAGAAGCCCTGATAAATTAATCGACATTTGTAGGAAGTTTCTATCTAGCAACTTGTGCCTTCATTTTGCTTCTTTTTTGTTTTCCCACTTAACTAAATTCAGTGATCAAAATGCAAATGTTGTTGGAGTAGCCCTCCCATCTAAGTCCTGAATAGACGTTATGCTTTAGTATACTCTTAGTTTGAGCCCGGGGACACTTATTCAGGGCAGCTATTCTGTTGGTATGCATCTGTATGCCATACCAGTTTGCTAAATACTACTTCAGTAACTACAGATAAATAACCACTTTTTCCTGAGGACTCTCCTCCCCCACCTCACCCTACCCTAGAAACTCCTGAACTTACCCATGATCCAGCAGCTGGAATACCAGGAGGCTCCAGGACACTGCCCCAGTGCTATGTCTGACAGCCAATCTGATTGGGCAGTGCCTGTGTTGTTTTGAATCTCATCCCTGCACTCATTTCATTTAGCGATCCACTGCTTTGGTTCCTGTTCACAGCAGGTTAAAACTTCAAAGTGTCTAACACGCAGGAAGGACAACAAAGAAGAAACTCTATCCTGACTCTGCTGACAGCTAGACAATAAAACAGATGATGAAGGATGTGGGAAATGGAACTGCAAGAACCCCAACAAATCTATGATATTGAAATGAAGTTTGACAGTTATGAGAGACATACAGAAAGGTTAGGCATGGCAAAAAGGGATAGGGAAAGCTGTAGAGACAAGCATGAATTGAGATTCTAACACCTCCTTCTGACTCTTTATTCCCATTGGATACAGCTCCATCTTCACTGGGTTGGAGATATTTGCTTGAGGAGCATCTCTTGTAGTCCTCTCATTCCCAGCATCTGCTCAACTCTGGAAGTTCCTGACTCAACCCACTTTCATGACCAATGGAACCAGGGTGCTAACTGCCAGTTATCAAAGTAACCAAAACAGAATGAGGACTTTGGCTTGGTATCTGCAGGCTCTTTCTGGACTAAGATGTCACAGAAAGTAATGTAGCAATGAAGTGAAGGGGCTAGATTTGACAAAATTGCTGAGAGGGCTCTCCATAAAAAGCAAACAGCACTCCACTCCCTTGCTTGCTCTTCCTTCCTTCCTTCTCAATTGTACACATTTATGGGACTGACAAGAGAATGGGGAATGTGATGGGTACAGAGACACTGCCCTAAAATGCACATTACATATCACAGTGTTGGGAAATCCTTTGGGTAGCATAATCCTGCCTAATAACTTCTAATTATTGTTGTAGAAGCAGGAATTATCCAGTTCTTCTGTCCTAAGTCTACATTGGTTTCTCTCTATTAATTTCCAAAGGGAAACTGGGCACACGAGACTAGCAATTACTCTTTAGCAGGGGAAAAATTTCAAGAGAGAATATACCAAGTGTGAGATTCTCCTTGGATTAATAGGAATTGTGTGATGACATGAACAGAAAAATAAGTTTCAAAAAAGCATATATATAGTGAGAATTGCCCTTAAAGACACAGTTGCACCTGTGAACACCAGTGTATCTATGCTATTCGTTGCAGCACTGTTTGTAGTAGCAAAAACCCAGAAACAATATAAGTGTCTGGTAATAGGGAAATAGTGCAAGGAAAGAAGTAGACTGATGTGTACTGAAATAGAAAACTATTCCAGACATATTACGTGAAAAATCAAGTCACAAAATAAGCAGAATATGTCTTTTTTTTTTTTTTTTTTCATATGTGACTGGATAGAGAAAGAGCTGCAAGGATCATACTGAATTCTTTTTGGTGGTTGTCTCTGGAGTGGGACGAACAGAGTAGACTTTCACATTTTAAAAACATGTGTATTGTTTGAATCTTTCATAGTGAGGCATGTTTATGTGTTATATAAGTGATTTTGAAAAGAAAAAATAATAGCAATGCAACTGGAAGAGTAGAGACAGGACATTGCAAAGAGCAGATCTATGTTCTGGGAGGCAGATTACTGGCATACTTGTGGACAAAGTAGGTGATAGCTTCTGGTGAACACCAGGAGGGAAAGCCTGGAGAGGAAGATGGTTTATTCAGTTTTTAAATAACAGTTAATAGGAACAAGTGTACTCAGATCCATTGTCCTGCAGTGAGAAGATGTGAATTCCAATCCTAGCTCCATAACTCACTAGTTGTGTCACCTTGGGCAACTGCCTTAATCTCTGTGGGTTTACAGGTTTGCCATCTGTAACATGAGGAGGTACTAGCAAGTATAATGTTAAGGTCCCTTCCAAATTCATACTCTATCATTTTAGTGATGATTTTTTTGCTTGGTCATTCATATATTGGATTGAATGAATGACTTCTGAGAGACCTTTATCTTTGAGGAATTCCAAATGATAATTTGACTGCACAGTTAACTGAGAATGCTCTACTGGCAAGATCATAAAATCGTGCTTCCAATCCTTAGAAAAGAAAGGTAAGACTCAGCTCATCAATGAAGTATAGGACAATCTAGTAGCTCACTGAGACCCAACATTTCTGACATATGGTTAACTACACATAGCTTACCCATACGGCTACAGTATCTCTGGATTACTTGGTAATCCAGATTTTAGAAACATGCAGCACATACCCCCTGAAGCATTACAGTAACCCCTTCCTCTACCATGTGTCATAAATTGGAACAAAATGGAGCTGAAAATATATTCCTTCAAGAAGGGACCAAAGTGGTTTTATTAAATGAAAACGGGGAACCTCTGGATTCAGCTCCTGCAAGCAAAGAGCTTAAAAGTTATTACTCACATCCTTACAACAAGAAAAGTTTGGATAAACAAAAAAAAAAATCAATGATCTTTCTTGGACCCCCTGGAGAACTGAGGTTGCAGAGGAAACTGCCACCACAAAATCTGAAGAGACAAGCTTATTCAAAGAGACACAGCTAAGATCTGCTTACCTGGTGTAGAAATGGCTGGAGCTGGTAGAAACACAAATGGTTAACTTGAACAAGTTGCTGAAGGCTGAATGTGAACTAGCATGAGTACAAGAAACTCCTTGGGACCACGGTGTTAGGTGAGCTCCCACACCAAAGCTCTACCTCCAGGAACCCCACCAAATTCTCACAGTGAAGATCTAAGAAAGAATCCCTCCTAGCTCTGACAAGGGGAGGGAAAGAGAAATCATTGCAAAATTTGCCCAGAGATTTCTCCATAACAAAGGCCTCAGGGGAAAATACTTTGCCTGAGCCTTATCCTAGTTGGGAGAAGGGCATTCTTCCCACTCCAACCCCCTCTAGCCTTCTTATCTCACCTAAAGCAGGGGAACAAACTCAACAGGGTGTAGGGCTTCAAGTAAACACATTGGGAATGCTGCAGTCAAGGAAGAGAGTGGAGGGCAGGGAGGACAAAAAGCTATACTACTGGAGAAAAATGTGAATGTCATAGCCACAAAACACAGTTCCATGAAACAGTGATATTTAATCTGAGGACTATAAAATTACCACTTCCCCCATACTTTACCACCACCCCAACATGGCTACAGTATAATAATAGGGGATCACAGTTGAAAAGCAGTAAGACACAGACTCTCTAGAGGAGTTGTCCTCAGGGAAGCTCACAATCAAGAGGAAAGACAACAAGGACACTAGAGGAATTTGAACCCTCTGGCGCCTAGTTACACCAAACATGAAATACAGCCCAGTTTGCCGTAAATCCTAACACAATGTAATTGAATTGTTAATAGAAGCCAATAGCAGAAAAACAGCTGGAAAATCCTCAAATACCTGGAAATTAAACAACACATTTCCAAATAACCCATGGGTCAAAAAAGTCTCAAGACAAATTTAAAAATATTTTGAAATAAATGAAAATATAATATATGTGGGATGTAACATTGAGGGATGCAGTAAAAGCAATGCTTAGAGGGAAATTTATAGGATTAAATGTATATATTAGAAAAGAAGATCTAAAATCAATAACCTAAGCGTCCATCTTAGGGAGCTAAGAGGAAAAGAGAACAATGTAAGCCTAAAGCAAACTGAAGACTTTTCTTTACAAAAAGAAATTTAGAACAGGAATCAATGAAATTGAAAAAATAGAGAAAAATCAACAAAAGCAAGTTACTTGAAAGGATCAACAAAACTGACAGACTGCTATCCAAGCTAACCAAGAAAAAAAAGAGAGGGGACAAAAATTACCAATATCAGAAATGAAGGAGAAGTTATGACTCCTGATCCCTCAGACATTAAAAGGATAATAAAGAAATACTATGAACACAAATTTTCTAACTTAGGTGAAATGGACCAACTACTTGAAAGACACAAACTATCAAAACTTACACAGGAGAAACAGAAAATCTGAACTACCCCATATCTATTATTATTTTTTCACTGATTAACTGAACATAATTGACATTTATCAACTTCTTCATCCAACAGTAGAATACACAGTCTTCTCAAGTTTATACATATTTTCTAAGATAGATCACATCCTGGGTCACAAAACACATTTAAAAAAAAATTAAAAGATTAGAAATCATACAAATCATGGTCTCTTACCAAACTGGAATTAAACTAGAAATAACAAAGAAAGCACCAGGCCCACATGGTTTCACTGATAAGTTCTACCAAACATTTAGAGATCAAATAATACCAATTTTTCCCAATCTCTTCCAGAAAATAGTAGCAGAGAGAACACTTCCTAAGGTACTCTATGAGATAAACACTAAACTATATAAAAACCAAAGAGAGGCATTACAAGAAGGGAAAAGTACAGCTTAATATCTTTCATGAACACAGATGTAAAAATCCTTTAAATATAATACAAAATTGAGTTCAGTGTTGTATAATACTAATTATCTCCAACCAAGTGGAATACCAACCAAGTGGAATTTATTCCAGGTATGCAACACTGGAGCAATATTTCAAAAATCAATGTATCTACCATAACAATAGGCTAAAAAGAAAGTCATATGATCATATCAATTGACAACAAAAAGGCATTTGACATAATTCAATATCCATTCACGATAAAAACTCTCAGCAAGGCCAGGCGCAGTGGCTCATGCTTGTAATCCCAGAACTTTGGGAGGCCAAGGCGGGCAGATCATGAGGTCAAGAGTTCAAGACCAGACTGGCCAACATGGTGAAATCCTGTCTCTACTAAAAAATACAAAAATTAGCTGGGCATGGTGGCTTGTGTCTGTAATCCCAGCTGCTTGGGAGGCTGAGATAGGAGAAGTGCTTGAACTGGGACCCGGGAGGCGGAGATTACAGTGAGCCAAGATCGCGCCACTGCACTCCAGCCTGGGCTACAGAGCAAGACTCCATCTCAAAAACAAAACAAAAAAACCTCTCAGTAAAGTAGGAATAATTTCTTCAACTTAATAAAGAACATCTATGAAAAAAGCCCTACAGCTAATATCACACTTAATAGTGAGAAACTAGACTCTTTTCCCCTAAGAGCAGGAACAAGGCTCTCTATTCTGTTCTCTTGTCTATGCATAATAGACCAACAGATTAATAGGATGTCTTCTCTTACCACTCATCTATTAAATATCTTAGCTAGTGAAATGAGACAACAAAAGGAATTAAAAAGTATATAGGTCAGAAAGAAAGAAAGAAAACTGTCTTCATTCACAGGTGACATAACTGTCTATGTAGAAAATCCCAAAGAATCCTAAAGAAATCCTGAAGGGGAAAAATACCCAACCTCCTGGAACTAAACAACATAGTAAGACTGTAGGATATAAAGTAAATATACAAAAGTCAATTGCTTTCCTTATACCAGTAATGAACTAGAACTGCAAATTTTAAAAAGCAATTACTATTTACAAGAGCCACCACCCCAACTCAAAATTAAATACTTAAAGGTCTAAATCTAAGAAAATACATACAAGACCTATATGCAGAAAACTACAAAACACTGATTAAAAGAAATTAAAGATCTGAATAAATACCCTATGTTCATGGGATGTAAAACTCAGTATTATTGAGATGTCAATTCTTCCCAACTTGATGAATAGATTCAACACAATCCCAATCGAAACCCAAGCAAGTCATTTTGCAGCTACAATAAACTGATTCTAAAGCTTCTATGGAAAAGCAAAACATCTAGAATATCTGATACAATTCTGAAGCTGAACAATTGGGAGCTGAACACTACTACCTCATTTCAAGATTTACCATAAAGCAATAGTAATCAGGACAGTATGATACTGTCAAAAGAAAAGATGCATAGACCAAGAGATCAGAATAGAGCCCCAAAATAAACCCACACAAATACAGTCAACTAATCTTTAAAGAAGGCACAAAGGCAATTCAGTGGAGAAAGGACAGTATTTTTAACAACCAGTGCTGCAATGACTAGGCATAAGTATGTAAAAAAGAGAATCTAAACAAAGAATTTCCTCCTTTTATAAAAATTAATACAAAATGCACCATTGACCTAAACGTAAGATGCAAAACTATAAAACTTCTGGAAGATAACATAGTAGAAAGTCTACATGATTTTGAATTCAGTGATGACTTTTTAGATATAACACAAATAGCATAATCCAGGAAAGAAAAAAAATAAGTTACTCTTCATTAAAATTAAAAATTCCTGCTTTGCAAAAGCTATTGTAAAGAGAATAAAAAGACAAGCCACGGACTAGGATAAGACATTTACAAAATATATATCTGATAAAGGACTGGTATCCAAAATGCAAAGAACTCAAACTCAACAATAAAAAAAAAAAAAAATCCCAATTTAAAAATAGGCAAAAAACCTGAACCTCACCAAAGAAAGATGTACATACGGCAAACACCACGTAAAAAGATGCTCAACTTCATTTGTCATTAGAGAAATGTAAATTAAAACAATGAGATACCACTACATACCTATTAGAATGGCTAAAATCCAAAACACTGACAATACCAAGGATGCAGACTAACAAGAACTCTCATTCATAGCTGGTAGGAATGCAAAATGGTATAGCTACTTTGGCAAACGGTTTGGCACTTTTTTTTTTTTATAAATATACAAAACAAAACATAGTCTTACCATATGACCCAACAATCACATCCCTAAATACTTACTTGATTTGAAAATTTATATCCACATAAAAACCTGCACACAGATGTTTGTAACAACTTCATTCATAATTGCCCCCAACAGGAAGTAACCAAGATAAACAAACAGTAGTATATACAGACAATGGAATACCATTCAGCAATAAGAAGGAATGAACAATAAATCCATACAAAGACATGGATGCATCTTAAATGCATATTGGTAAGTGAAAGAAGCTAGTCTGAAAAGGTTATATTCTGTATGATTTCTTTTATGTGATATTATGGGAAAGGCAAATTTATGGAGACAATAAACAGGTCAGTGATTTCCAGGGCTCAGAGAAAAAGGGATTGAACAGGTAATACACAGGGGATTTGCTAAGGCAATGAAACTATTCTACATGATACTGTAATAGTGGATACACTATACATTTATCAAAACCTATAGAACTTCACAGCACAAAGAATGAACCTTAATGTATGCAAATTTTAAAAATCATTTAGGAGACTGAAGATTCCAGGATAGAATGCAGCATATGAAAAAAGAATCTAACTACATCTTATGAAACAGCCTCACTGAAAGGGATAAGGGGGGAAAGTGCTGACCCACAAAACTGCGGAAATGAATAAAATTTGTAACACTAAAGCAAAAGGAATGATGCATAAACACTACTCTTGAGAAAGTTGTCTCTTATGGAGGGTAAGGGTTAACAATTCTGAAACCACTATACATGTACAGTAATGCATTGCTTAATGGTAGGCATACATACTGAAAAATGTGTTGTTAGGTAATTTCATCATCGCGCAAACATCATAGAGCATACTTACATAAACCTAGATGGTCTAGCCTACTACACACCTAGACTGTATGGTATAGCCTATTGCTCCTAGGCTAGAAACCCATATAGCATGTTACTGTACTGAATGCTGTAGTCAACTGTAACATAATGATAAGTATGTGTCTAAACATAGAAAAAGTACAGTTAAAATTTGGTACTATTTATACTACAAATTATTAAAATGTGGTATCATATATGTAGTCCGTAGTTGACCAAAATGTCATTATGCAGCATGTGACTGTATACCAGAAGTGAACAGTTAAGTAACAGATGGTGAGTGCTAGGAACCAGGTTTCTCACTGTCGGAGTAGGAGGTTACAGACAAGCAAAGGGAGGAGGCTAGAGTGATCCATGTGGTAATAGATTAGAATCAGAGACATCAGTATGATCTCATATTTAGCTTACTGTATATGTAGGTGGTTACATACAGATATATTCATAGATATGTGTGGATGTGTATATATATATGTATGGGTCAGTATACACGTATTTCCTTACTGCATTGGCTAACAGGGCCTACGAGCAACAAATGCCTCAGTAGAAAGGAGCATACCTACTGCCAATATCACGGTTTCTGATACCATTCTCCAATAAAAGGAACCAGAGTTCAGTGGAGAAATAGCTGATTCTAGCACTGGGGCAGGAAATACATAATATGAGCCTAGAGCATATTGTAGTGCCAAAAAAATAAGGATATGCTCAAAAAAGACTCCACAATGATAGGAGTTTGTCAAAGGGCAAGGGAGCTCCTAATAGCCAAAGCTAGAAAAATTTGAGCAATAAAATGAAGTAGTAATGGATTATAACTCAAAGTACAAAATAAATAAGCCATACTGATATAAATGATTTAATAAATAGGAGAGAAAAGACAAATCTCCCATGCAGAATTCCAAATAATTTCTGTAGATATTTCACTCAGATGGAGGTGAAACATAATTTCCTAGTCCTGCGTGTGATCTAAACAAGAGGGTCCCCAACCCCTGGGCCCTGAACTGATACCAGTCTGTGGCCTATTAGGAACCAGTCCACACAACAGGAGGTGAGCGGAGGGCAAGCAAGCATTATTGCCTGAGCTCCGCCTCCTGTCAGATCAGTGGCAGCATTAGATTCTCAGAGGAGCATGAACCCTATTTGTGAAATGCGCTTGCAAGGGATTTAGGTTGCACACTCCTTTTGAGAACTAATGCCTGATGATCTGAGGTGGAACAGTTTCATCTCAAAACCGTCCTCACCCACCAACCGCTGGTTTCACTGAAGAGGAAACTGTCTTCCATGAAACCGGTCTCTGTCCCTGGTGCCAAAAATGTTGTGGACTGCTGGTCTACACAGTGACTTCCTTCTGAAGAGTCCAGTATGGAAAGGGAAAAAAATAGCTTTACAGTGGATAAACCTGGCAAACGTTACACCTCAGCCAGGTAATCGAGGTCAACATCAACAGTAATAAGTCATACTGATGGTACGTACTCCTTAAGACATAATGAGAAAGCCATTTCAACTCTGTGGTCTTCCTCTCCAAAATTCCAGTGTAATCATGAGAAAAACATCAGATAAATCCCAATTGAGAGACATTCTATGAAATACCTGACCAGTACCCTTCAAAACTGTTAAGGTCATCAAAAACAAGGAAAGTCTGAGAAACTGTCACAGTCAAGAGGAGACCTTAGGCTCCTTAGAGACATGATGAATATGTAATATAGTACCCTGGATATGACATTTAGGTAAAAACTAAGTAAATCTGAAGAAATTATGTCCTTTAGCTAATAAAAAACACAAAAGTAAGTGGAGGAAAGATTAGAGGATATCAATTCTAAAATTTGGCCATTTTCCTAATTAAGTAACCTAAATGAACCCTTTAAAGCCTGTGGACATCATCATAGGTTTCATTTTAAAGATTCAGCATATTAAACTGATGTGGTTTATAGCCCCGCAGAGCTTTCCATATAGGCCATTTTTTTTTTTTAAGTTCAAAAAGCAGCAGTAACAATTGCCATTCTTCCAGGCTAAAGTGTTTAGGGAAGTTCAAGTGTTATAAGAATGATTAATTTCAAAATACCTTTTCTTTTCCTCCCCATAAAATCCACACAGTTGCTCTAGTCAGATAGCTTTGGGGAAGCCTAACTAAGGTGATGATAGTAAATTTCTCCATGAGCTGGAACCCAAGACATTTTACTTTGTTTTCAGTTTCTCTCTGGAGGAAAAGTATGACATTTTTTTTACAGTGTGGCAAAACAAATAGAAATGTTTTGCAATTTACTTCGTAAATTTCAAATACCCTCAGGTTTCTTATTCTATCACATTTGAATATTAAGATTTTTTTTCTTCTCTGGGATTTTGGTAGGTTATGTTGAAACTCATCAGATGGTATGGGGGAACACTGCCTACCCAATATGATGCTTTGGCTTTGAAGTCATCCCTGACTCTTTTCTATTTTATTTCCCATATCTAATTGATCTTATCGATTCCCCCTCTGAAATTTGTCCATAACTTATTTCTTCCTCTACATTCTTGCTGTCTTCATTCAGGCCTTGTGATCTTTTGCCTAGATTCTAAAAAACAAGTTTCACTCACTGGTCTTTCCGTCTCCAACCTACCCTTTCCCTCAAGCCACCTTCCACACTGCCAAAAATTCTCTAAAACTCAAATGTGATTATATCATTCCTCTGCTTTTAAGTCATTCGATGGTGCTTTGGTTACAAATGAGGTCGAACAATCTGGACCCCACCTAGATTTCTAACTAGATCTCCGCCTACCCTAGCCCCTGCAGTCTTCCTTCTTGCTCCAACTGCCACCACCCTTCCCACCCCAGGAGCCTTAGACCTCAGATACACACACTCTGCTTCTTGAATATAAAAGGCTCTCTGACACTGCTGTACCTTTACCTGTGTTGCTCTCTCTGCCAGGAATGTCTCCTCATTCAACAGCTAGGGAGTAGCAAGGCACACTAGGTAGAAAGACAAGTAGGTGAGGAAAAAGAGGGAATCAAAGAGCATTACTAAAACAGCACAGTGCTAGGCTCGTATCTGGGTGTTCCATAAATATCAAATGAATAAATGAATGAATGAATGCACTGTGGTAAAGGCTGCAGAGGCAGGCAAATGAGAACAGATGGACTATGAGAACAGCTCTCCGTGTTTTTCTGTTACTCAAACTCTTTTTCTATTCCCTCCACCTTCTTTCAGGTCTCCATGTTTATGTTTCTTCTAATTTGCAGACTACTATAACACTACCTCAGATGCATTTAACCATGCCATGCATAATTTATTCATTCATTCCTCATAAATCAAGCCCTCTAACCATCTGGAAAACAAGAACCACTTTTACTGCCTTTCAAGCCCCTTCTCACTAATCTTTTTAGTACGTGCTATTGTGCCTGGTACAAAATGTAGTATTTTATGCAGTTTCACCACTGAGTATCAAGGACATTGTGACCTTTTTGTTGTTGTCTTTATTAAGAAATCCCATGTGAAAACATTAAATAAAGGAAGAGCAATTAGAAAGCAAAGCAAGAAAGTTATATGACTGCTGAGTGGGCTGTAAGTGGGCTGACTTTCATGTGTGGCTCATGAAAAGCAGCCTCATTATTTTATGGTTAGATCTTGTAAACTAGAAGCAGTAATTCTCCTGTAAAGGCTAATGAAAAGTGATGAAGGACTATTCACGTGAAAATATGTTAGAAAATCATAGGTCATGTCAAAATCTCATTCTGCTTCAGTTTTCTAGTCTATGAAATGGGAATAATACATAGTAACTTGCTCCAATCATCTACTGAGAGCAACATGAACACACAAGAAATATTTTGCAGTTATAGATGATGGATGATACCATTTTCTATTAGAAGCAACAATGATAACTAACTACTCTGGTTCAATCAGAGGCTTTAAGCAGAGGTAGCTAATGTAAGCTTATGGATCTCCTTAACTGACCACTTCACTAAAGTCAGCGATTGGTATAAATGACTCAATATGGTTATAACTACACATAAGTGGAGGCAAAATGCTAACAGTTCTCTTCTGTAGAAGCAGGTAGATGACCACTAAATACAGCACCACGAGTACCTTTCCTTTACGAACTTTAAATTCAGGGGCCTTCTCCTACTGTCGCTTTCCTGACATATCTTTCTTCCCAAGGCAAATTTCTTGTTTTTCTTTTTAACCTGCGGCTTTTATATTGGTATGTTCATTCCAAATTAGTCACCTCCTCAGAGAAACCCTCCCTGACCTTCCTAACTAAAGTGTTATTCCTCAATTATCATCCATTGTTATTTTGTATATTTTCATCCTGGCACTTATCATGATGAGTAATTAACTAAGTAACTATTTACTCGTTTACTGTCCTCCCCAACTAGATCTACGTTCCGGGTCAATATTTGTCTTAATCCCACCACTGTATCCCCCATGCCTACAATAGTGCCTGGTTCACCGCAGGTGCTCTAAAACTATTTGATGAATGAATCGATGAAGGAGTTTCATTCTCACAGTGACAATAAGGTTAATTCAAACTTATTAGCACATTCAAGGCCCCTTAATGTGCTATCTGGACTTATAATCTGCCTTTTTATACCTCCATATATTATGCCTGTTGATATCTCTGTAAAAGCATGCTTTCTGCCTAAAGTGTTCTTGCTACCAATTAACTAATCTTTCAAGATCTTGCTCCAAAACACCTTTTCTATGAAATCTCCAGTCCTTCACACACACACACACACACACACACACACACACACAGTGCTTATTCTGCTAAATTCCTTTGAGATGGAGTCTCACTGTGTCACCACGCTGAAGAGCAGTGGCATGATCTCGGCCCACCGCAACCTCTGCCTCCCAGGTTCAAGTGATTCTTCTGCCGCAGCCTCCCAAGTAGCTGGGACTACAGGCGTGCACCACCACGCCCAGCTAATTTTTGTATTTTTAGTAGCGACGGGTTTCACTATGTTGGCCAGGATGGTTTTGATCCCTTGATCTGCCCGCCTTGGCCTCCCAAAGTGCTGGGATTACAGGCATAAGCCACTGCACCTGCTGGCTATTCTGCTAAATTCCTACAAAAGCTATAGCACTTATGATACAGGGTTGTAGCAATAATAATAATAAATGATACTGAACATGTTATTGAGCACTTAACTCTATGCCAGGTATAGTTACATGCGCTATATATGTATTATCTCATTTAATCCTGAAAACAACTCTAAGGAATAGGTACTATCATATGTATTTATGTGGCTATTTAGCTAACTATAATCAACTTCATGAAGGCAGGGATGGTGTCTTCAAGCCTCGCTAATTTCCAGAGCTCAGCAAAGTGTCTACAATGTCACATGTACTTAATATGAATTTGCTAAATAATGAATTTGACAGCAGTTTCTTGTCCTCTGTCTACTTTGAGAATGGCAATCCCAGTTAAAGAACCAGACAGTAGTTTTAAAGTAAGTATACAAATTAATCTTAAAGTGATACTGTCCTTTTTACGTATAATAAGGAATTTGGAAGTCATAAAGGAAAGGGGCAATATACCTGGCTAAATAAATATTTTAAATGTCTGTAAATTTAAAAAACCAAAGTTAAAAAACACAAACTAGAAGTGGATAAAATACATTAAACCTATATCAGACAAAATAGTAATACTAGTATATGAAAGACTCTGATAAAGAAATAAGAATAAACAGCCCGTTAGAAAAATAGAAACATCACATGAACAGGAAACTTCCAGAGAAAGAAACTGAAATGGTCTGTAAACATATAAAAATATGCCCAACCTCATTAATTAAAAAATGAAAATTGGGGGGGTGGATCCAAGATGGCCGTTTAGGAACAGCTCAGGATTGCAGCTCCCAGTGAAAGCGCAGAGGGTGAGTGGACGCCGTGTTTTTATTGCCCACAGTCTAGGAAATTCCCGGGCAGAGGTGCTCCACGGTCACCAGCGCGGCTGTTTCGGCCAGCGCC
>NW_016107835.1:877523-899026 GCF_001604975.1 Cebus imitator
AGATACAAGGTTGTTTGTTGCAGCATCGTTTATAATAGCAAAAGATCAGAAACAACTGAAATGTGCATCAATAGAAGCTTGGTTAAATAAACCATGGCACAAACATACCATGAAATTGTATGCAGCCATTGAAAAGAATATGTAGCTAGGTAACAGATAACCAAGGAGGGGGATTTTAATTTTACAAATGTATTCCAGTTAATAAAAAATCAAATTATAGAAAGAGGAAAGGATTTCAACATACACTTCATCAAACATATATAAGGTGGGCAAATATGCACATGAAATGTTATTTCACATCATTGGCCATTAAGGAAATTAAATTGAGACCATGTTGAAATAACACTACATATCTATTATAATAGGATGGCCAAAATACCAAGTGCCATTAAGGATGCAGAGCAAGTGGAACTCTCACACATAGCTAGTTCAGATGCAAAATGGTACCGGCACTCTGGAAAATGGTTTGTGAGTTTCTTAACATATTTACCCATACGGCTCAGTGATCCTACTCCTGGGTATACTACTCAGCAAGAAAAAGAAATGAAAAACTTAGATAAATCTCCAAGGCATTCATCTGAGTGAAAGAAGTCAGTCTCAAGAAGTGACATACTATGTGACTCCATGTATATGACATCATTAAAAAGAAAAAACTATAGAAACAGAAAAAAAGATCACTGGTACCAGGCGTTAAGGAGGAAGGAGGGCTGACTGCAAAGGAATAGGAAGAGGGAATTCTTTAGGGAGTTGAACTGTTCTGTATCCTGTCAGTGGTAATTACAAGAATCTAGCCATGTGTTAAAAGCTCACAGGACTGTGTGCCAGAAAATGAATAAATTTTACTGTGCATAAATTTTTAAAAAATTAAGGTAAATTATCATCACCAGTAATTATACCTTCTACTTCTCGGTCTAAGGGAGGAACATCATCCCTCATGGAGAAATCCATAGCAGTCCCTGGAATGTCCATCAAGTCTTCATCACTGGAGCTGTTCTGGAAGCTACTAAAACTCCCCTGCCGAAAGCCTCTGTTATCCATGGCACCTGTGCAGAAAGAAAAATAAGAGGCTTATAACAATGATCTTTAAGTTCCTTTGAACCATTTTGAAGTATACAATTCTGTAGCACTGAGTATACTTACAATGTGCAACCATCACCACTATCCATTTCCAGAACTCCTTCAACATCCCAAACAGAAACTGTACCCAGCAAACAGTAACTCCCCACCTCCCAGGCCCTGGTAATCTTTATTATACTTTTTGTCTCTAGAGATTGCTGATTCTGGATATTTCATAATATGTGACACTTTCTGTCTGGTTTCTTTCACTTAGCATAGTATTTTCAACATCCGTCCATGTTACAGCATGTATCAGCACTTACGGCTAAGTATTATTTCATTGTATGGATAGATCACATTTTGCTTATCTATCCATCAGTTGATAGACATTTGGGTAATTTTCACCTTTTGGGTTGGCATTTAGTCTTATATCTTCTTTCATGCTCTTACATGAATATATTCATGTAAACTAAATATATTCAGTTACCCTCTAGATATAATGTACCTCTAGCATTACCATGTAGTTGATGGCAATTTTTTGAGAACCATTCAAATGAGCATAAAACCAAATGAAGGCATGTGTACAAATATAACGGTAGTTCACAAGTAATCAACTGAAATAAAAACTAGACATCACTATTGAGAAATGTGCTAGCCATTTGGGAATGGGAAAAGAATTATCTTTTTTTATTGCATTTTAGGTTTGGGGGTACATGTGAAGAACATGTAAGATTGTTGCATAGGTACACACATGGCAGTATGGTTTGCTGCCTTCCTCCCTATCGCCTATATCTGTCATTTCTCCCCATGTTATCCCTCCCTAACTCCCCACCCCCTGCTGTCCCTCCCCTATTTCCCCCCAACTGACCCCAGTGTGTAGTGCTCCCCTCCCTTTGTCCATGTGCTCTCATCGTTCAACGCCCGCCTATGAGTGAGAACATGTGGTGCTTTTCTGTTCTTGTGTCAGTTTGCTGAGAATGATGGTTTCCAGGTTCATCCATGTCCCTACAAAAGACACAAACTCATCGTTTTTCGCGGCTACATAGTATTCCATGGTGTATATGTGCCACATTTTCCCTGTCCAGTCTATCATCAATGGGCATTTCGGTTGGTTTCAAGTCTTTGCTATTGTAAACAGTGCTGCAATGAACATTCATGTGCATGTGTCCTTATAATAGAACGATTTATAATCCTTTGGATATATACCCAGTAATGGGATTGCTGGGTCAAATGGAATTTCTATTTCTAGGTCCTATTCCTCTGACTCTCCCAGACCTCTTAATGCAGTGTATGTACACAGAAATACTAGTTGACTGACATGGGGAAAAGAAACATTGTATGCCATTCAACACTGTTTTTAAGAGTTTAATATTAAAGGTGAAAAATTTTCTTTATCCCAAGTGTAATCCTTCATATTATAAATTTTAATGGCCAGGTGCGGCAGCTCATACCTGTAATCCCAGCACTTTGGGAGGCTGAGGCGGGTGGATCATTTGAGGTCAGGAGTTCAAGACCAGCCTGACCAACATGGTGAAACCCCATCTCTACTATAAATAAATACGAATTAGCCAGGTGTGGTGGCACATGCCTGTAGTCCCAGTTACTTGGGAGGCAGGACAATCACTTGAACCCTGGAGGTGGAGGTTGCAGTGAGCTGAGATTGTGCCATTGCACTCTAGCCTGGGCAACAAGAGCAAAACTCCATCTCAAAAAAAAAAAATTTACTTAAAAGTATTAGTGTACTGATTTATTTATTTATTTTTTGAAAGCATTATGGCCAACTTTATGCAGGCCCACTCTCCCTATTTTTTAAATGAAATCTTAGTTAAAAATCACAGCCAGCAAAGTTCTATTGAATTATACAAATATTATTTGTTTTAAAGTTTCCAACTCAAACTTCTTGTCCTAGGTTGTCAGAACTAAGTGTGATGAATGTGGTAAAAAACAAATAGGATAAATTAAGTAAGAGGCCTTAAATATTTAGCATAAAGGAGAAACAGCCAACATTTACCAAGTACCTGTCAATTTCTAGGCACTGGGCTATGTGCTTAAAATGAATTATTTCCTTTAATTTTTCCTACATTCCTATGCTATGGCATTATCACTCCTAGTACAGGTAAAGAAACAGAAAGCTGAGAGAGGCTAACTTGCCCAGTTAGTGTTTTCTTTTTTTTTTTTTTTTTTAAGTTAAGGTCCAAATCATGTATTCAATTTCCTAATACCTCATTTGTGATAAAGAGACCAGCTTGATTGAAGTGTGAGTGACACTTATGAACACCTACTATTATAAATCATTGTGGAATAGTGGGCCAGATAGAAAAATGATGCTGAATAGGCCAGATGAGATGACAACAGAGAGGCAAAGACTTGGGCGTTAACATCAAGGTGATAATTGAAACTAAGAGAACAGATAATCCAAGGGAAATTTCCTGTATAAATGTTTGAGGTGATGGATATGCTAATTACTCTGATTTGATCATTACACAAAGTATGCATGTATTGAAACATCACACACACTGTACCCCATGAATATGTACAATTATAACGTCAATTAAAAATAAAATTAAAAAAGGCAATCTCAATGTTCTTCTTTAGTACGCACAAATAACTTGAAATCTGTGTAAATGTGGACTGAATAATAGGTTATACTGGAACACTACCATGCATATATGATGACATATGGTCAGGTAGGGAAGGATACAAAGTTACCCCAAGATACTAATAATGCACAAAATTATTGACCATAAAACCATTTCCTCAACTACAAAAGCTAACCTTGATATGTGGATCAAATGGGCGTTGGGATACTAAAAAGCCATGTTTTACAGCCTCAGCCAAGCTCCCCTGCTGCTTACCAATCCAATCTTGCTGGACTTTTCTGCCTTTCATTATCCTGGTTTTTTCAATCCCTTTCTCCTGAGAGGACTCTCTCAGTAAAGCACTCACACAAAATCCTGTCTCTGCTTCTGCTTCTAGGGAACCAGGCCTATTACAAGATTGTTAGCAGGTTTTTTTCTATTACCAATAACACAACTGAAATTGACTGTCTTTCTTCCCTCCTGTCATTCAGGAAGAAGTGCCTTTACTTTTTATTTAAGAAAAAAATTGGCTGGGCACGGTGGATTATGCCTGTAATCCCAGCACTTTGGGAGGCCGAGGCGCACAGATAGTGAGGTCAGGAGTTTGAGACCAGCCTGATCAACATGGTGAAACCCCATCTCTACTAAAAATACAAAAGTTAGCCAGGCATGGTGGCCCCCACCTGTAATCCCAGCTACTAAGGAGGCTGAGGCAGGAGAATCGCTTGAACCCGGGAGGCAGAGGTTGCAGTGAGCCAAGATCTCACCACTGCACTCCAGCCTGCACAACAGAACAAGACTTTGTCTCCAAAAAAAAAAATTAAAAAAGAAAAAGAAAAAAAACTTTCATTCTGTGTTTATGTTGGTCAGATTAAGAGTGCATCAAAAAGCATCTTTAGTTTGGGCTTTTGGGCACATGCCGGCTCATATAAGTTCGTTTTCTTTTTTAATGATGAAAATATTTTGTCTGCTTTACAAATAACTGTACCTTATAGTGAATATTGCAACACACAACAGGTATAAGATCAGCAAACACTGTTGGGTAATATTTAAACATTTGGATCTCCTAAGCAAAGTTAAACAGCACCACACAGAATCACATGACAAAACTGCCAATATAAGGGCCTATTTCCCTTCTGAAGCTTGTTATTTCTTGGAACACCACTCAAAGATCTACATAAAGTATACTATGCATATAAACATATTACTATTGATCTTTTTGGGGGTTTTTTGGTTTGTTTTTGAGACAGGGTCTTGCTCTGTCACCCAGGCTGGAGTGTGGTGGTGCCACTACTGCTCACTGTAGCCTTGGTCTTCCAAGCTCCAGCAATCCTGCCACCTCAGTCTCTTAAGTAGCTGGGACTACAGGCATGCATCACTGTGCCCAGTTAAGGTTTTTTATTTCTTTGTAGAGATAGGATCTCACTATGTTGGCCAGGTTGGTCTTGAACTCTTGGGCTCAAGCTATCCTCCTTCCTCCACCTCCCAAAGTGTTGGGACTACAGGCGTGAGACACTGCACCCTGCCTACTATTTATCTCATTGGCAAGAATGGCTCACTGTTAGCAGCAGACACGACCATGGACATACACATACAACACGTAACACCTATAACCAAGGTTAACTGATTAAAGGTTAAGTGATCATGAGGTCAGGAGTTCGAGACCAGCCTGACGAACCTGGTGAAACCCTGTCTGTACTAAAAATACAAAAATTAGCTGGGCGTGATGGTGCCTGGCTAACTTTAAATCATGACTTTCTCTCTTATAAGCCCCTGGACCTCTTGCTGGAAATGTTGACCTCAACCTTCGACTCTATGCATTGATGCTTTCTGCTTTGAATGTAACATCAGCAGACTCCTTCAAATCAGTAACATTTCTATGTTGATTGCTAATTTGCTCCCAGTTTCCCAACTTGTCAACTGACTTTTGGGGGAATCAAAATTTGTAAAAACATAAACTTCTTGAAAAGTGCTGGAAGGAATACCCCCATGAAATTGCTACTTGGAACAGACCTTGTTCCAGGATTATGAGGTTCATGAACTTGACACTTTTGAGGACTACAGGCCAATTATTTTGTAGACGATATCTCAAATTTGGTTTGTTTGATGTTTCCTCATGAATAGACTCAGGTTATACATCTTTGGCAATAATATCAGAGAAGTGATGTTGTGTTCTTCTATTTGCATCCTATTAGAGGACACATGCTTTTTGTTTGGCCCACTAATGATGATACTTACTTGATCACTTGATAAAAGTGATATCTTTCAGGTCTTTACATTAATATATCATTTGTCTCTTTGTAACAGTGATTATTTTATGATGAGGTACTTTGACACTAAGTCAATAAACCATTTCTTATAAAACATTTCATTCATTCAATCATTTATTTATGTATAAATAAATCCTAATTTTTTCAATGGGTTATAATCCATTGCTATTGTTTTCATATTCAAATTTCAAAAACTTGTCCAATGGGAGCCTCTTCAAGCTAGTTTCTATGTTCTTTTGTCATATCCCCATCATGCTTTGAGAATTTCCTTAATTTCTGTCACAAAAGACATTCCAGACTCATCTTGCATTTTCATGCTCCATCTCCAAAATGAGCCACTGCTTCCAGGAACTCTGAGTCCTTTTAGTTGGGGGTGGTATTTAAAAGACATGATCTGGGTGCTCATTGTTATTCAGGTTGCTGCTCTCCAATGGACATAGGTAGGGAACACACACACACTTTCACATATATGATCATATCTACCTATGCATATTGACAACATATATGTGTTACATATATGAATATTTATACATATAAAAAACATAAGTTTTCACTTAAATCTCTGATTCCAATCCAACATGACAAGGCTTAATTTAGCCTTTTCTTTTTCTCTATATGTACTTTCCCATTCATTAACAATGAAAAATCTTTTAACGTTTTTACTTTCTTGAACAATCCTCCTGTATATAACCAGTCTCCCATCTTTTCTTCAACTCTTCTCTGCACAGTTGCTCTCCTCATACCTGTCAGGTTGACTCACACAACTGACTACTACTCCATGTAGATTCCTTCTTCACCCTGCTCAGCCTCTGACACCCACAGCAGGCCATATATCCATGTGGCAGTCCAGAGGTCATCTTCAATATATTTAAGTTCTAGTGTTCAAGCCAACCATCTGAGTGGGTGCCCTTCATATATCACTTGGGCTCTGACTCCATAAGCAAGGCCACCTACATGCACAGATGTCCTCTTTAAACAGGCAAAAGAAAAAAGAAAACAAATAGTCCCTCCACTTTGCTCTGGATCTTAGCTCCTACACGACTCAGAAAACAGATATTTCCCAGATTTAATCTGATTTATTTTATTAAGGAAACCTACTACTTCTATCTCTCATTTTCCCCTCAAGCTACAGTCCTGAATTACCAGGAACTCCATCTGACACTTTTATTGCTACTTTAACCTTAATAGAAGGAAAAGAGAAAAAATAGTGAAAATAATATTAACCTAAACACAAATAATAAAATCCAAACAAGACATGTTCCATCCCCTCACCCCCAAATCAACTTTCCTTTATAAATGCAGGCAGCATCAGAGTCAATATTTATGGTTAACGTTCGTCTAACTCTGAGATTTACATTTGATAAACCTACAAAAAGCACTCAACTTCATAAGTAGGCACTCAAGGTTTCCAGAAATCTTAGCTGAAAACAGTAACTATTTTAGCTGATGAGAAGAACTGAAGCTAAGAGAGTAGTACAACTCAAGAAGTTTTTTTTTTAGTGTAAATTTATTAAATGCACATGAGTCCCATATGGTGACTAGCACAGAAAGAAAAAGCAAGAAAATTTGCAAAGTAATGCAGAATTCCCTTCCCTCTCTCTCCCCCCGCTGGTTATGTTTCACTCAGGAAGTGATTTAAAATACATGGTTCCAGCAACTCTATATTAGCCAAACAAATCATAGGAAATAAAAGTACAGGGAGTCCAAAAACAACTTATCTCTGGCTTTGGAATGTGTCCTATAGTTATAGTTTCAGATGGGTGTATCTATTGTTCTGGGAATTCATTAAAATGAAATAATGATGCTATAAGATGAAGTCCCAACAAAGGACAAGCTGGAAAACTTTTGTTTCCTCATAGAGACCTTATGAACTTCTTCTTGTAACCCACTGACACAGAACAATCCAGCTAAATTAAGCTGCCTCACTTCAAACATTTCCTGGAGCAGCTATCTGGTTCACTGTTTGGGTTATAAAGTGTCCACTTAATAAACGCACAGAAAGAAAGGGTCAACAAAAGAAAATTAGAAGCAGCAAGTAAATCAAACAAAACAGATGTTATGAATACAATCAGTAAAAGTGAAAGTGGTATTTGCCCACAGTGACAGTGATACTGCCCATTTTGATACGGTCTTTAGAATGTTCGAGAGAAAAAAATTAAAGCTGCAGAACAATGAGAAACCAATTCAATGCTCCTTAGACTTGAGATTTGAACCCATATCTAGTTGAACTCCAAGCCCAGTGCTCTTTCCATAACACACTGGGGTTTTGCTATGACATGTCAGTCCAGAGAATGCACATCTGGAAGAAATTAAACTTCTCGATGTCCCCAAGTCTGAGGTCAGCCAGAATTTGGGGCAGGCCAAGAACAAATGTAATGGGATTTGATTTATTTTCCCAACTAGAGGATTACAGATAGGACTTGTCATGTAATTGAGAACTAGGGAGGAGAACAATCAGGGGAAATTGTTGTTTGTTTTATATTTGTGGTACAAAGCTGACATGCCCTTTGTCACTTTCTTGCTTAAAATTATAAGCTGGTTCCCCATTTCCTATAGAGTTAAGTTTAAACTTCTTTGCATGGCGTTCAGGGCCCTGTCAAATCTGGATCCCATCTACACCAGCACTTATTTCCTGCCACAAATTTGCTATACCCTACCTAGGCCACGTACTTTCAGGCCTCCACGCCTGTGCTCAGGCAGGCTGCTCTATGTGGAATCGCACACACCCCCACCTCCATTCTTTTCTCAGTATAGTAAAATCCTATTCAACATACCTAGGGCCAGCTCAAATAGGCTTTCCTCTCAACATTCCTTTTGTTCACATATCTACGTTGACTGCATAAACTCTTCTACTGGAGTCTTATGACTACACCATGTCCTTCTCACTTCCGTTGTTCCAGCAACACCAGTTTTGTCTCAGAGTAGGTGTTCAATAAATGCTTACTGAGGAGTATTTCAGTTGGGGAGGAAGGGTTAATAGGTAATCAACATATTTATATGGCTGACACTCAATAAATCTTTACCTTGCCCTATGAGGGAAGGGAATTAGGGATATAAAAAGAGTTTATTACTTCATCATTAGTCTCAAGGAATTTATGATCCAGTTGGGGAGAAAACCTTCACACCATGCAATTACACAGCAGCTAGGTGTTAAATTGTTAGAATAAAAACACAACTGGCATTCAGAAAATGGAATAGGAGAGTGTAAGCTAGAGACTTCATAGAGGAGAAAAGGTATTCCAGGCTCAGGAAACAAAATGGCCAAAGACTTGAAGAAATGAAGAATGAAGAAAAAAGAATGAAGGTGGCATTTGTGCTTGGCTAGAAGACCAAGAAGGTGTCTATGAACAAATGGATAGAGACAGGTCATGAAGGACTTGGGAAGTCAATGGAGTCACTGAGATTTTTGAGGAGCAACATAACAAAAACATCATTTTAGGAGGTAAGTGTGGCAGCAATAGGCTGGAAGAGAAGAGGAGGAAAGGGCTGATAAGGCAGTTTGCTATTTCCAATTTCAATGTAGGTGATTTAGGTTGGAAGAGAAAGACGGGAAAGGAAAGAAAAAGTACACATTCCCAATAATCATACTAAGATGAAGACAAGAGCCCTTGATGGGGGTGGATGGGATGGTGCTAGTTTGTGGTATGGCTTACTGGCATCCTGTTTTACTAGTGACATTGACATGTATTGGTTCAAATAAATTAGTACCATCTCAACTAACCCATTTGGCAAAAACAAATGTATAAAACAACAGGTGAGCTGACACACATGACCCCGCAAATGAAAATATAAAGCATGTCACATATTCCATTGGTAGCAAGCACAGAGAAGCAATAAACTTTTCTATTTCTTTCTTTTTTTTTGCTCCACAAAAGTATCTGTTGACCTATACATGGCATTCTGGGTAAGTAATATATGCCAGATACTGCAAACACAGAAAAGCAAGAATGCAAGACGAAGAAGGGGATAAGAGATGCATTATACAATTAACCAAGATACAAGTATTGTCATATAATTTAAAATTAAAAAAAAAATAAAACATTAAGACAATCTGAAGTATAACAGTGAAAGCAATAGGAACTGGCACACACATAAAATCACCTTCTGTCTATCCACTATACTTTGAGCTACTCGAGGACAGAGTTACTTAAATCTGTGCTCCCAAGTGCCTGACACAAAGAGAGGGCTCAGAAAATAATCTAGCTTATACATTTCCAGTTTTAGTTACTTTATTTTGAGAAATGGAAATGAAATACAAATCTTGCATGTTAATCTCTGAGTGCCATAGAACGTGCTTATTTCAGAGGCTTGGACTAATTCTTAACCCACAGCACTTTCTCTACCTGTTAGAATTTCAGATATTTCCGGCTAGAATTCCAGGAAGAAATAATAGTGCTTCTTCTTACAGGTAGGTCTTCATCTGGGAGCCATCCTTACAGATGAGTAGGGGTTATGAGAAAAAGATAAGGACTCTGAATAGGCAATACCAGAGCAGCGTTTCTCAAACTTTTTGTTCTCAGGATCCTTTTAGTCATCACAATTACTAAGGACCCTTAAAGACCTTTTATTTATATGGATTAAACTATAGATATTTATAGTATATGAAATTAACACAGAAAAATTTTTTAAATATATAATGATTTATTTAAATGTCACAACACTCAATGTGTGGGTTAATAGAGGATTGCTGGATTCTGCTTAACATACTTTATTAGATCTCAGAGCAATGACATCTTCACCTATACTACAGTCTCCAGAAAAATCCCACTGTATATTCACGAGAAAATGAGTAAAAAAGGCAAATAATATATTAATATGAAAATAGTTTTTACCTTAAAGACCCCCTAAAAGGGGGTCTTTAAGAACTCAAGAACTCACAGACTATACCATGAGAATGTCTGAAGTAGAGAAAGAACTCAGCATGGACAAATTGTACTTGGGCAACACCCACAGCTGATGAGGAAGAGGACAAACCAGTCAGAAGAGATCATGTGGACAGCTGGGAAAATGAAGCAAATGACAAAGTAATATTTCCTGTAAATTCTCCCAAAGGAGTAACAGCCTATAGAAAGAGATTGTTTAAATCATGAAAATTGGATTCAAACAGATGAATAGGCAAAAGACATTGGTAGATAATTTGTTTTTTAATGGCTTTAAAAATTCAGATAAATTAAAATTAAAACAATAATATGCTATATTCCCTTAGCAAATCAGCTTTCCTTTGGTGTTATCTCAGAGATTCTTCAGATATGATAACAAATATCCTGTTATACAGGCTTTCAAGAGTGTGATAAATGGGAAGTGTAGAGAAGCACCCTGGAGGATCAAGGACAAGGGTCTACCAGGCCTGACAAAGACAACATTAGAAATGTACAGATCACTTTCACTTTGGAACATACATGTAAAAACTCCTAAAAAATAACTTTAACAAACTAAATATAGCATCAACTTGAAAGATTTGCTGCTATATATAAAAAGGAATTATTCCAGGAATGCAAGACCAGTATCACATGGGAAACTACCAACAAAAGTTATCAGATTAACAGATAAAGCTTTAAAATCCATAATTACCTCAACAGATGTCAAGAATTGATTTTCAAATCTACAGTCATTCTGTATTTAAAATTTAAAATGTTCCATGTAAAGGATTTCTTTTTTGACATGATATAGAACATCTAAATTAAAAAACCAAGAAGCAAAATGCTATTGCCCTTAATACAGGAAGGCAATGATACCTCTTGTTGCCAATTATATTTAACATGGTACAAGAAAAGCTTTAAAAGGACAAAAATGAGGAATGCATATAGAAAAGGAAGATATATGGTATTTCAGTTTGGATTATATGAATGCATACCTATACAACTCTAAAAATACCAACTAAAAATAGCAAAAAGTAATATATGAACTCAGAATTATAAGGTAAGTCTACAAAAAACTGCATTCCTACATATTACCATAGAACTAGAAAACATAATGATAAAAGAATTCATATGTCATAGAGACATAAACCTGAAACACAGTATTACTTTAAAATTTATAAAAAGCCAAATAAAAATGAAAAGAGGAAGATATAAATCAACAGAGATATAGTATGCTCTTGGTTGGAAAGTCTAAATATACCAAGAATGAAACAGACTCTAATATGAATTATGTTACATCTGTATATTAATCTAAAGTCCCCATGGCATCCTTTATATAACTTGACAGATTGGTAGTGATATTCATCTAGAAGAATAAGTAGGCATAGATACTAGTATATGTATTTTCTTAAATATAAATATGGCAAATTTATCCTGTAGATTTTGGTCTTCTACAAAGAAGCAGTCATCAAAACCTTATGGCACTGGGTTAAGAACAGGAAGTTTGGCAATGGATCCAAACTATTTGAACTTAATAATTGATAAACCAGAAGCAACACAAATATAAGGAATGAATCACTTTTTAGTAAATAGTTGAGAAACCACTCGGTATCAAAATGGAGAATGCAGAATTACAACATGTACCACAGTACAAACATTCCAGATGAGTTCTTAAAAAGTTGAATAAAAAAAAAAACAACACAGAATAGTATATTTGTCCCAGAGGTGAAGAACAGACAAAATCAGTTCTGAGCTAGAAAGATATAAAATTAATTCGTATATACTAAAATAAAGAACTTCTTGCATCAGGGAATGTATGCAATAAAATGAAGTGAAACAAACAGAAAAAGGACATATCTGCATCAACACTGATACAGGCTAAAGAAAAGGTGGATGCAAATATCCAAGTAAAAATCAAAGGAAGACTTCCAGTTTCTGGTCCAGTGTATAAGGAGCTTGGAGGTCATCATTTCCATCCCCACAATAATAAAAAAAAAAAAGACAGAAAAAAGTTGAACAAACTGAAAATCAACAACTCTTCTTAGCTCCATCAGAGAACTGAGATTACAGGGCAAACTGCTGCCCCCAAATTAGAGAAACAGACAGAAAGATACAGAGAACCATAGCTTACATGAACAGAAACTTCCATAGGAACATGAACAGAAACTTACAGTTATGTTCTCTGGGATAGAAAAACTTAAACTTTAACTGAAGAATAAATAGCTAGAGGCTGAGTGTGGATAAGTTCAAGAGTTTAAAAACCCCGGGGGGGGGGCAGTCTTAGGGGGACATCACACTTTCAAGAGTTTTACCTCCAAGAGCCCTAAAACATTCTTATTCTTACAGTGAAGATCAGAGAAAAATCTCTTCCTGCTTCCAGCAGGCGGAGGGGAAACAGTCATTTTGCAATTACAACCAGAGCATTTGGTTCATAAGGCATATATCTTCATGAGCAACTATTTTACCAGAGCCTAACCAACTTGGGAGAAAGCCAATATCTAACTCTATCTCCCACCAGCATTCCTATCTCACCTAAGTTGGGAAAAAACAAAACAAACAAAACAAAATGGAGAAGTATTTGTCAAAGTCATAACTGAGGGCACAGGCTCACTAAAAAACTGGAACCTAATCACATGATTATAGACTGCTTCCACTAACATTTTATCACTACTTCTATAGAGATCCTGTATTATAACAGTGGAATATGACTGAAAGAATTGTACATTTTAAACCTTAGTTAAGAAGTCTCTAGGGAAATGGAAACCCAAATACACAAGAGACAAAAACAGACACTAGTGGAAATCTTAGCCTCTGACACATGAAGTTACAGCAAAATAGTAAACACAGCCTAACTCCTATCCAGATAAACATAAACCTTACACTAAAGGCCTATTTACCTCAGTCACTTTTATTCAGTATATCGTGTCTAGCTTTCAACAAAAAAATACAAAGTATACTAGAGGACAAAAAAAGAAAAAAAAACTGCATGAAAATAAAGAGTCAGATATGGAAGTAATGTTGGAATAATTATAACAGCAATTTAAAATATCTATGTTTAATATGCTAAAGGCCCTAATGGAAAAAGTGGACAACATGCAAGAGTAGATGAGCAATTTAAGCAGAGAGATGGAAATCCTAAGAAAGAATCAAAAGAAAATGTAGAAATAAAAAACACCATAACAGAAATAAAGAATGCCTTTGATAGGCTCATCAATAAATTGGACACAGCAGAGAAAGAATGAGTAAGCTTGAAGAAATAGCAACAAAAACTTCCAAAACTGAAATTTTAAGAGAAAAAAATGAAAAAGGAACAGAATGTCCAAGGACTGTGGAGCAATTACAAAAGACACATAACGAGAATACCAAAAGGAAAAAAAAAGAAATAGAAGAAATACATAAAGTAATAATGACTAAAGATTTCTCCAAATTAATAATAGATAACAAATCACAGGCCCAGGAAGCTCAGAGAAAACTAAGGAGGATGAATATAAAAAAAAAATCTACACCTAGGTATATCATATCCAAACTGCAGAAAATCAAAGGAAAAAAATCTTGAAAGTTGCTGGGGTAAAACAAATACCTTATCTTTTACCTACAGAGGAGCAAGGACAGAATTACAACAGACATCTTCAGAAATTTTCTCTTCAAGGAGACAGAAAGATATAACATGCTACTACTAGTCAAAACAAATGTGGAGTAGGTATATTAATTTCAGACAGAGCAGACTTCACAGCAAGGAAAATTATCAGAGATTAAGAGGAGCACTGCATAATGATAAAGGGGTCAATACTCTAAAAACACATAATAATCTCTAATAAATATGCACCTAACAACAGTGTCAACATATGAAGCAAAAACTGATAGAGATACAAGGAGAAACAGATGAATGTACTATTATAGTTGGAGACTTCACCACACTTGTATTAGTAATTGACAGATACGGCAGACAGAAGATCAGTAAAGACACAGTTAAACTGAACAGCACCATCAAACAACTAGATCAAGTTGATGTCTATAAAATACTTCACTTAACAACAGCAGAATACATATTCTTCTCAAGATCACACAGAACATTTACTAAGACAGACAATATTTGGGCCATAAAATATAACTTAACAAATTTAAAAGAACAAAAATCATGCCAAATACGCTTTCAGACAACAATGGATTTAGACTAGAAACCAGTAAGATGAAGCTGAAAAACTCTGAAATACTTAGAGATTAAACACACTTCTAAATATCATATTAAAAAAAACATTTTGAACTAAGTGAAAATGAAAAAACCACTTATCAAAATTTGTGGGATGCAGTGAAACCAGTGCTTAGAGAGATATTTATAGTATTGAACGCACATATTAGTAAAGAAGAAAGATCCATAATCAATAATCTAAGCCTCCACCTTAGGTAATTTAAAAAAATAAATGAATTGAATCCAAAGTAAGCAGATGAGAAGAAATAATAAAAATTAAAGCAGAGAGCCGAAATCAATGAAACTGAAAAGAGGACATCAATAAAGTCAACAAAACCAAAAGCTGGTTCTTTGAAAAGATCAACAAAATTGATAAACCTCTAGCCAGGTTAACCAAGCATTAAAGAGGGAAGGCACAAATTACTTACATCAAAAATAAAATAATACCCTGATCTGATTGCTATACATTGTATGTATTAAAATGTGACTGTGTATCCCACAAATATGTATAATTATATGTCAATTTAAAAACAATTAAGGAAAAAATAAAATAGAGACCATCACTATCGATCACATGGACACAAAAAAGATAATAAAGGAATATTAACAATTTGATGCCCACAAATTTGGTAATTCAGATGAAATGGATCAATTCTCCTTGAAATACACAATCTATCAAAACTCATGCAAGGAGAAACAGATCATGTGAAAAGGCATGTATCTATTAAAGAAACTGAACTACTAATAAATAAACTTCCAAGACAGAAAGCCCTAGACCCAGATGGATTCACTAGTGTATTCTACCAAACATTTAAAGAAGAAATTGTACCAGTTCTCTACAATCTGTTTCAGAAGATAGAAGCAAAGGGAACATTTCTTAATTCATTCTACAAGACCAGCATTACCCTAATACCAAAACTGAATGGAGAAATTACAAGAAAACTAAATTATAGACCAATCATGAACATAAATGCAAAAGTCCTGAACATATTAGCAAATTGAACACAACAATATATAAAAAGAATTACATATGTATCATGACCAAGTGGGATTTATTTCAGTTATGGAAGGCTAGTCCAACATTCAAAAATAAATTAGCATAATCTAGCATATTAACTTAAGAAGAAAATCACATGATCATACAAATTGACATAGAAAATACATCTGACAATACCCAACACCCATTTGTGATAAAAACTCTAATTAAACTAGGAATAGAGGGGAACTTCTCCAACTTGATAAAGAACATCTACAAAAACCTATAGCTAACATTTAATTATACAAGACTTAAGGTGTTTCCAGTAACATTAGGAACAAAGCAAGGATATATCTTCTCACCAACCCATTTCAACATCTTATTGAAAGACCTAGCTAATGCAAAAAGACAAGCAAGGGAAGTAAAAGATATAGAGTGGGAAGAAAGAAATATAACTTTTTGTTCATTGATGACATGATTGTCTATGTAGAAAATCTAAAGAGTCCACAAAAAACTCCTGAAACAAATGAGCAACTATAGCAAGGTTGCAGAATATAAGGTTAATATACAAAAATCAACTGCTTTCTCATACACAAGCAATGATAAACTAGAATGTAAAAATTAGAACACAATGTTATTTACATTAGTTCCAAAAATAAAATAATTAAGTATAAAACTAACCAAAATATGTACAAGACCTACATGAGGAAAACTACAAAACTCAGATGAAACAAATCAAAGATCTAAATAAATAGATATTCCACAAACATGAATAGGAAAACTCAATATTGTCAAGAAGTAAGTTTTTCTCAACTTGATCTACAAAGGTTCAGTCCAATTCCAATCAAAATTCCAGCAAGTTATTTTGTGGGTATCAACAAATTGATTCTAAAGTTTATCCAGAAAGACCCAGAATAGCCAACACAATTTTGAAAGAGAAGAACAAAGTTAGAGGACTGACCCTATCCAATTTCAAGGCTTGCTATAAAGCTACAATAATCAAGACAGTATGATAATGGCATAAGAATATAAATGGATGGAACAGAACAAGTCCAAAAATATACCCACAAAAATATAGTCAATGGATCTTTGACAAATGAGCAAAGGCAATACAATGACACAAATATATTCTTTTCAATAAATAGTACTGAAACAACTGGATATGCACATGCAAAAAAAAATGAATCTAGAGATGGGTCTTCAACTTTCACAAAAATTAACTCAAAACAGATCACAGACCTAAATGTAAAACACAGAACTATAAAACTCCTAGAAAAATAATATAGGCTAAAATCTAATTGACCTTAGGTTTGATGGTGACTTTTCAGATACAACACCAAAAGTATGATCCATGAAAAGAAAAAATTGATAGACTGCACTTCATTATAATTAAAAACTTCTGATCTGCAAAAGCCACTGTTAATTGAATGAAAAAGCAAATCATATATGGAAAAAAATATTTGCAAAATACATATCTGAGAAAGGGATTGTATCCAAAATATGTAAGAAACTCTTTAAGCTCAAGAATAAGAAGACATATCTATTAGATGCCTAAAATCTGAAACACTAAGAAAACCAAATGCTGATGAGGATATGGAGTAATAGGAACTTTCGTTCACTGCTGATGGAAATGCAAAATGGTACAGCCACTCTGGAGGACAGTTTGGTGGTTTCTTACAAAACTAAACACAGTCTTACCATATGATCCAGCAACACTTCCTGGTATTTACCCAAGTGAGTTGAGAACTTATGTCCATACAAGAGCCTGCACACAAACACTTATAGCAGCTTTACTCATAATTGCCAAAATGTAGAAGCAACCAAGCTGCCCTTCAGTGGGCGAATAGATAAATAAACTTTGGTACCCCCAGACAATGGAACGTTATGCAGTGATACAAAGAAATAATCTGGTTACTATATGGGATAAATGGGGGAAAAAATGAAAGACAAGAAATGAGCTATCAAGCCATGAAAAAATATGAGGAGCCTTAAACGCACAGTGCTAAGTAAAAATAAGCCATTCTGAAAAGGATGTATAATGTATTATTCTTAACGACATGACATTCTGGAAAAGGCAAAACTATGTAGACAGTAAAATCATCAGTGGTTGCCAGGGGTTTAGGGTGGGGGAGGAGGGATAAATAGGCAGAACTCAGAGGAATTTTAGGGCAGTGAAACTATTCTGTATAATACTATAATGGTCATACACGATATTATACACTTGTCAAAACCCATAGCATGTATAACACAAAGAGGAAACTCAAATGTAAACTATGGACTTTATTTAATAATAATGTTTCAACACTGGTCCATCAATTTTAACAAGTGTACAACACTCATGCAAGATGTTGATAGCGGAAACTGGAGTGGAGAACGTATGACAACTCTGTACTTTCCATTCAATCTTTATGTAAACCTAAAACTGCTTAAAAAAAAGTCTATTAAGTTTTAAAAATCAAAGGAAACTGAAAGAACAATTTACACATAAGAAAGTTTTGATGCTAAAAATCATCCTGTGTAACACAGGCTTCTCCCTAGTAACTACAGAACAGAACTTTTAAGTCTTTTAAACCAATGGTTCTCAAACTTTAGTATGCATCATAATCACCTGCATTATGTTAAAACATAATTTAGTATGATGCATAATTTAGTATGCATCATAATCACCTGGATTATGTTAAAACAGATTGCTGGGCCCCACCCCTGACTTTCTGATTACCTAGGTCTGAGGTGAGGCCTGAGAGTTTATTTCTAACAAGTTCCTGGAGGGCATCAAGAGAGAGGTAAAGTCTGAGAAAATAAGACTAAGGCTGAGCAGTAACCAAAATGAGATTTTAGAGTATGTGAAAGATAAGGAGCACATATTAAATAACCTGAATCTTTACTGCAGATTAGATTGGGAGAATCTGGGAGAAAAGAAGGACCAAGGATCAGAATCTACAAGTCCCAACTGTTTAAGAACTTGAAAAGGACTGAAATGGAGTGTCTGTCTCTTTCTGTCTCTGTCACCACTATTTATAATACCATATTGCTACATTGATCTGAATATCACAAATTTGCAATGGGCAATGGGCAAAAGTGCTAAGATGGGTAGGAATGAATAGATTAGCTTCACTAAGTAGAGAGTAACAACTGAAGAATACTGCTGAGGTCACAGTAGAAAGCACTCAGGCTCAGGCACTAAGGATGGGAGGCGGGGAGTGAATCAGATCATGGGCACCTGTACTCCCTAGGTGAGAGAAAAAAGGACAGAGAGAGGGATAGACTGAAACAGAGATATATATAGTCCATTTCTATGTGACTAGAGTAAGGTAATATAAAGATATAGGCTTTTCTCATTTTCATATTGTGTGATATTCATACAAGATCAGCAATAAGAAGGGTCTGTTGCTCTTCACCCCCTCTCTAATTCAAGAGGAGTCTGTAGTAGGCATCTAAAGGCAGATTATAGTTCTGCCTGCATGTCCTGGAAGATGAGGGGCAGCTTATAAGCTCAAACTCCTATACATCTGTTAAGTGTACAGCTTTATGAATGTGTGTATCTCCCTGTCCTCAGAGGGGATGGAGTTGGGGAAATAGGAAGTCTCTCTCTTTGGCCCCCCATCTTTGGGCCCACCTGTCTGAAGTTCATTCTCCTAAAGCTGACCATCCACATCCAGTGATTTTGTCTCTCTTGTTCGTCACTGCATTGTTAACACTAAAAAGAGTACCTGTTATACTCTAGAAACTCAAGACATACTCAGGAAGGCAAGAAAAGAGATATATATGCACTTGGTCCATATATATACATATAGGTAGGCAAGGCTCCCTCTCATTGAATCCTTAATACTTGAGACAGTACTCACATCTAGGTTGGAAGGAAGTAAGGGAGCAAATCCGAAGACTCTGGTTCCTGCCTACCACCCTGTGTGTAGAAAGCAGATGGGGAACACAGAGATACCTGCACACATGGACATTATTTAATAAGGACATTTATTCTAACACAGACAAGCCCACCAGAGCACCAGAAGTCCCTAACTATTCTGTTCTGTGCTTCCCCAACGTACACCCATCACTCAAAAACTATGACAGGGGAGGGAGGAAAGGGTAATGTCTAGGCTCTCTGTCCTTGGTACAATCGAGCTCTCCCTCTCTTAATCCTTGCCCAGGTGCATTGCATTGAGATAGCACTAGCACCCAGATAGCAAGGATTAGAGAGGGGGAGCAGGGAAGAAGGCTTGGGCACCTGCTATGCTCAAAGCACAGAAGGTTCCCTGTTACACAGGTCTGTGTGGGAACAGGAATGAGAGTCTTGCATTATGTATGTGTTGGGAGACGGTGTCAATAAGAAGTCCCATTTTGTGGCCCACACAAACTCAGCACATGCAGAATACTAAGTGACAAAAAGTCAATTCTACACATATTCTTTGAGGCAAGAACCAAGTCCATCTTTTGTGCTACCATATGCCCACTACCCTGGCAGCACAGTGTCAGCATGTACTAAGTGCTCAATACTTGTGAAAGGGAGGTAGAGGGGAAAGAGAGGGAGGAGGAAGTGGTGACTCTCAGGCACTTTGTCTGTCTACAGGCAGAAAAGGGCCCCTCTGAGAGTCCTGAATAGGTGCTGCACTGAGACAGCATGCACATCTAGATGTCAAGGACACAAGGGCAAGCAGAGCAGCAGGTTGAGGATGTGCACACAACATGCATTTGCACGGGGTACCCATGTCTGTGTGAGGGGATAAAGAGCAGCCTGATTTCTGGCACCCTGAGCCCATGTATCCACAGGAAGTTGGATGACATGAGGGTGTTTATTCTCCATGAGCCTAGCCTGCTATCTAGATAGTAAGGTCGGCATCTCTAATAGGTTAGTTTACTGTGGCATTCCCAAACAGCAGGAACTCAGTAAATTTGTTAAAGGAATGAATAAATGAATGGACCAAAAACATGCACACACAAATGACTGACTGAAAGAATGAGGAAAGGAAAGAGAAGGGATGGACAGGCTGTGTCCTACACATAGGCAAGGCTCACAAGCTGGTATCCTTGCACAAGCCCATTGCCCTGCTAAGACAGCACTTGTGCCTAGGCTGCAACACTAGGAGAGGACAAGCAAAAATCAAAATCCAGGCAGCTGCACACCAGGCATGCATCTGAGTATGTGTGGCAAGGAATTTCACACTCCTGCAGGTAAGTATAGATAATAAGAAGGCTCCTTCCTTTCAGCTTTGTAAAGAAATATTTCTACATTTACATGTGTGCACATGCATTCGCAGTGCATGCATGTGTATTCGTAAGAGAATGAGAACGCTCAATTCCTGACACACCAGTGTGTCTGTTGTCTAAGCCTAGGAAAGTCTAGGCACCTAACACCTCCACTAGATAGGATGTCTTGGAGAGAGACACTGTCCGTTATTCAGCAGGGTACTCCCAGCACAGCTCATGGCACATCAAAAGTGATCAATAAACACAGGCTGCTTGAATTGTTTGGCAGAAGATTCACGATGACAGGGCTCACCCTCCTGTAATCCATGCACACAGGAGGTGTTTTGAGAATTCACAACTCCGATATGCAATGGGTATGGGAGAAGGAGC
>NW_016107835.1:899101-908731 GCF_001604975.1 Cebus imitator
GAGAGAGAGAGAGAGAGAAAGAGAGAGAGGGAGAGAGAGAGAGATATTAAAGTGTCAAATGCACATCTGGAGAAGTGGAGCAGCAGTGCTGAGGCTATTCCCTAATAATTTGTTGTGTGTTCACTTAGCCTCATGTGCTCACTGAATGTGTGGTTATGGAGGAGGTGGAGAGAGTAATGAAATGAGGACCTCCTTACCACAATCTGCACAGACTCAACATTGGGAACATACATGAGCAATGCAGGAGCTCATTCTCTTCCACCCTTCACCTGACAAGCTTATCACTGTCCCTAGCATTTACACTAAATCAGTCATTCTCAAACTTAAGTGAACATCAAAATCAACTGGAAGCCTTGGTAAAGTACAGATTTCCATGGTTTATGATGTAGTAGGTCAGGGACAGGGCCCAAGAATTGGCATTGTGAACAAGTTCCCAGGTGATACAGATGTTGCTGGTCCAGGAACCACACTGAGAACCACAAACACTGCTCTAAATGTACCTTAAAGAAATGAAGAATGGGATATAGAGGGGTGATATAAAGACTCTATGCTTTTAAACATGGATGAAATTCCCTCTGAATTTTTGTACAAGGCAATGGACTGGAATAACATTTGTACCCAACTACCAAGAATGAAAGAGAGGGACAACCTGAACAGAAGACTCAAGCATCTTCAGATCTATTGTGTTTGTGTGTTTGTGTACAAAAGAAACAGCACTCTCTGGCTCATGGGTGATTTGCCTATGACCATACAAAGGTAAAGTGTATTTTCTTCATATTCATGTGTGAGATGAGTGACAAGTAGGGCCACTTTCCTTCAAGCTCTGGCTGCGTAAGGAGCAAGTAGAAAGCCTACTGCCTTGCACACCGGACATGAGTGAGAAGATGCTGTTAATGACACTCATTATCCTATGCACACTGTGGCTGCAGCTCTGTGTACAGAGGGGACACACCTTTTGTGGTTCTCTACCTGAGCACTGTTGGGGGGTTGGGGAGGGGATGATGGGAAGACTCATTCTCTGGCACATGCATATGTATGAACAATGCGGGCGACGGAAGTTCCTTCTCTCAAACATACTCACCAGGCATGTGAGGATGAGTTCTGTGTCTTTCTTTGTCTCACCATGTCTGGTGCCTGACAGGAGCTCCCCTTCTGCTTGTTAAAGGCATGAATGAAGGATGGGGATTATAAACAGGTGTTCTTTGCTTTATGCACAAAAGGCTTAGCCTTGGAATGCTTGCCCAGGTGCACCACATTGACACAGCACTTGCATCCAGGTACCAGGATTCAAGAGGGGCAGCAGGGCTGAAGGCCCAAGTAGTCACACAGACTGTGCGTGTGCATGCGTGTGTTCACGAGTTTACAGGGAAGGCTCACTGCATATAGTGTGCTCATATGTGACTGTACAAAAAAGTAATGAAAAGGATCTCTCCCATACATGGCAGCAGCAAGAAGGAAAGTGGCAATAAGACGACTGCCCTCATTTAATCTCTGTTTATGGGAGAGCTAAGGAAGCTCACTGGTTTGTATGCTGGGAATGGGAGAGAGGAGAGCACGACAGGCTCCATCTCCTGCCATTTCAGTAGGTGGGGTCATCTGCATGCAGGGCCATGTGTCTGAGTGTGTCTAGGTGTACAAGGAGGTGGGACATTTGAGAATTTCACACGAGCAGAACCTGAACATGCTTGTGCATGCAGACTGGGTAACAAGGAACATACAGATCAATTTCATTCTTTTGAACAGTGGCCTATTTGTCCACAACATTCATGTATAGTGTGTTTATGAGTCCCTACCAGAATGTAGGGTAGCAACCTGTCCATTTTGATCTTTGTTATATCTTTGGTGATGAACATAATACCTGCTGCCTAGTAGACACTTGAACATCTGTGGAAGGAAGGGAAAGGAAGGAGAGTTGATGTGCAAAAGCTCTGTCCTTTTAAATGTAGACAAGGTTTCTTCCCCTGGAGTTCTTGAACAGGGACAGTGAGTCAAGGCTGGCACACAGCCTGAAAGAATGTGGGTGATGTACCAGGTCAGAGGGCCCACTCTGTGAGGACATGTCTCCGTATGTCTCTGTGTGCATAACCAAGTCGTCCACCTTCTCTTGCATGCAGTGCATTTATGTGTGATTGTACTGAGGTTTAGCAGATTCTCCAACAAGTAACTGTGACACCAGGTACCGTGTGTGTGTGTGTGTGTGTGTGTGTGTGTGTGTGTGTATTCAGGGGTGCTCAACAAGTCCCAATCTGCACCCTACCCACCCTCAGGACATGCAGGCATAATGAATGAGGAGTCCATTCTCCTCCCTGGACTGTACACTCCATGAAGGTAGGGCACCAGATGTGGCTCATTCTCTCGTGGGCCAACTGCCCAAGACAGCACCTGCAACAGAGTAGGTAGGTACTCAACAGATAGTCATAGAAAGGATGGAAGGAGGAGGTAGAAGTGCTCTGTCCTATGAGAAGATGACACTCCCCCTTGCAGAATCCTTCCCTGGGTGCATTGTATTCAGAAAGCACTCTTACCCAGGGACAAAGGATTAGAGAGGAAGAGCAGAGCAGAAGGCTCAGGCACCTGCACCCTGCATGTATATCTCTGTGTATACTTGACTTTCATGGTCCAATCCCTGCAAAGTATCTCTGTGTTCATTAGCTAAGACAGATGCCTCTCCCCAGGGATAGCATATGTATTAATCCCCATGCACAAGGCCACATGGACATGCTCTCTCAGACAACACCTTGGACTAGACTAAAAGATGCAAGTGGCATCTTTTTCAGATCACACTTGAGGGTCTGCATGTGCTGAATGTATCTGGGGCCTAGCCAGGAGGCTGGGACAAACTATGTATGTGGGCACATGTGTACATGCACATGTTAGAAGATGTTACAGAAAATGGGGATACTTTATTTCCTTCTGTTCCTCTGGTAAACTATAAGCTTGTTGAGAGCAAAGACTGGCTGTGCAAGTCTCATCACCCAATGTGTGTTTCCCCATTACAGTATCTGACGCTTAGTAAGCTGGGAGTAAACAGAAAGAGGTGCAAGCTTGTCCAGGGCAACGATGAAGTTCATTCTCCCACAGGTGCCCTCTACAGAGCCCAGGCACCTTAGCTGTCTTATTTACCATTGTATCTCCATCACCCAGTGCAGGATCTGGCACCTCACCACAAACATGAACATGTGAAAGAAGGGGACAGGTTGCTGGTCCTTCTACATGCAGACAAGGCTCAACCTCTTTGAATCCTTGAATAGGTGTGTTGCATTGAAATAGCACTCACACCTAGGTTCCAAGGATTCGAGAGGGGAAGCAGACAAGAAGGCTCTGGCACCTGCCCTTCATGTGTGTTTGTATGTGTGCATGTGTAGCTACAACCAAGTCTCGCCCTCATGTATATACAGTGTTATTTACTAGGGACTGTACAGAAAGGCAGAGAATCTTTTCTCCTGCAGAGTTTCATGTGAGATCAGAGAAGATTCGTGCATTTGTGTGTGTTTATGGGTGACAGTGGTAATGAGAAGTCCACTTTGTGGCCCACCCACTCTCGGGGCACGTAGGTATAATGCCTTATAAGGAAATACATTCTTCTTCCTCAACTGTAGCTCCATGAGGGTAGGGACCAGGCATGTCTTGTTAGCAACTGTATGCTCATTGTCCAACTTAGTATCCAGGAAGGCAGGGGCTAAGTCTGTACAGAAAAGGTAGTCAATAAATACTTGTGGAGTAGATGATAGGAGGATAGAAAGGCACTCCGTCCTATATGAAGATGAAGCTCTCGCTCTCAGAATCCTTGCCCAGGTGCATTGCATTCAGACAGCACTCTCACCCAGGTAGCAAGGATTAGAGAGGGGGAGCAGAGCACAAAGCCCCGCGAGGGTTCAGCGAGAGGGTTCGTTCTTCTTCACACGAGGTACTTACTTGTGATGATATAGAAGTAAAGAGAATGGTTCTTGAGCTTTGCATTAAAGATGTCTAGTTGAACACATATTTTGTCTGTTCTCTCAGATAACAACAAAAGAGTATAAACCTACAAAGACAAAGAGACTTGGAGGAGAGAGAAGTGTGAGAGGGAGGAAAGAGAGAATGAACATAACACCAAAGCTCATGACCCCGCAAATGCTTTGTGTGGCTATGCAACAAGAGGGCAGTACAGTTTAGCACAGTTGTTCAACATGCACCAGAATCACCTGAGGACCTGGGTAATATACAGGTTACAGAAGTTTCCGACTTGGTAGGTCTGGGGTGAGACCCAAGAAATTGCACTTCCTGTCTCAGGTGACGCTGATGCTACTGTTCCAGGGACTACACTGGGAGAATCACTAATGTAGTGGGAAAACCATGCACTGTGGTATCTATGAACCTTGGCACACTCTACGACATATTAGCTTAGAGAATCAACCTGATTTTCCCAAGGTAAAGTTAAACACTTTTGAATAATGAGCACAATTTAAAGCCTACCTCTTAAATGGTGTCAAGAAAATGAAATAAAGTATAGTATCTGGCACACAGCTGTCACTACTTTTACCTCTTACTCTCTATTTTAATGTACATATGTGTTTGAATGAATGTGCATTTTTAAGGGGGGTGGTGAAACTCCTGCATGCAAGGGACATGTGAGAAAGAAGAGGTCTGAATATCTGTGACTGTCAGTACCTGCCAAGGGGGATAACAGATTCATGCTCTTGAATTTCTCATGTGTGGATTGATGAGGTTCTCCTTCAATCCCCCTAGGTCAATAAAGTTCATGCCCCTTCACATAAGGGATATGATGGAAAACATCAGAAGTTTCACTCTTTGACTCTGTGTGTGTGTGTGTGTGTGTGTGTGTGTGTGTGTGTGTGTGTGTGACAGAGAGAGAGACAGAGAGAGAGACAGAGAGAGACAGAGAGAGAGAAAATGAGTAAAGATGGGGGCCCTGTGAGTATAAAACAAAAATGCTCCTGTCTCTCCTGTCCCTGTATGCTCACATGTCTGTATATGCTGGGCACCCACCCCTGCATGCTCATTCTCCTGTCTGCCTTGCTTGTGCACATGTGCATACATGAGTATTTGTGTATCTGTGAATGTGGGAGAAAGCATTAACAAGCAAGTGCATCTTCATTTAATGCTGCTTAAGGGAAGAATGCCGAGCCAGCTCATTGCACTTTCTGGGAAGACAAAGAGAGCAGAGTTAGAGCAGGAAGGACCCACCCACTACTTACCTGATCAGTGGGACTGCGTGTATATAGGTCTACATCCCTAGATGTCTATCCATCCTGGCGGACAAGGTGCGGTGCTTGGGGAGTGGAAACTAAAGTAAATTCATTCTCCATTATCCCTAGCATGTGTGCACGCCTACACAGTAGGTATAAATGTGCTTTATCCTCCTATACGTGCTAGCTAGGCAATACACTCAGGGGACCGTGGCTGTCCTGTTCTCTTCTGGCTCCCTATAGGAAGTATACAATACCGGCAGGCAGCAGGAGAGGAAGGTGATGTACAGGTGCTCTGTCCTTCCATCTGCAGATAAGGCTCACCGCATCTGAATCCTTGCCAAGGTGCATTGCATGTAGATAGCACTAGCACCAGTATCAAGGATTAAAAAGAGGGAGCAAATGAGAAGGTTCAGGCACCTGCACCCCAAGGATAGCATGGCAGGAAGGAAAGAAAAGCTCCCCTTTTCCAGCCCCTTGAACACATGAAGGCAGGCTGAATGCGAATGAAGAACTGTGTTCTCTGGTACAAGCTCACCCCACAGTAAACCCAGGGTCCCTGATGCTCTTCCCACTATTGGATCCTCAAATCCAAGAGGCATTCAAAAAGCTCTCTGAAAGGAAGTAGGAGAGGTGACAAGCACTCTCTGCTCTCTGCATAACATACCACCTGTGAGTCCTTGCCCAGGTGTACTGCACTGGGACAGCATTTGCATCCGGATGCTACAGATGAAAGAGGCAGTGTCAGCGTATGTACCCAACTCATATGTAACAAAGAGGGAAGAAAGGGCTCAGTCTTCCGCTCCTCTTTCTCTCACACTTCACATGTAATGTATCAGTAAACTCAACTGGGTGTAACTATAAAACATATCCACATCTGACCACTTTTTACTACCTTCACCATGACCACCCAGATGCAGGCCTCCACCCATCTCTCAACTGACTTATTTCAATGGCCTCCTAATTGGTCTGCACTTTCTCCTTTTATTTGCCACACAATAGTCAGAACCACACTTATGAAGCAAAGACCCAGAAAACTGTAATCCTGATTTTGAATTGGGAGTATAATTGAATCATGATATATTTATCTAGAAACAAGAAAACACAACAACAAAACTTTTTTCTGTTCTTATCATTGGAGAAGCCTAAATACAATGACCAATCCAGAGGCAAATATGGTCTTTGAATATCATGTCTAACTAAAAGAAGCCAGGGCTTCTTGAAGACATGGCAGATTCCAGGCCTGGGGAAGGTATCTGCAATGAGCTTAGTACAATTTTTCATATCTGAAAGCAGAGAAGCTATCAGATAACCATGGAAGCCATGTGAAAAGGCCTGAGGAATCAATTTAAAGAAGCTCCTACTGGCTAAAGATGGGGCACTGGAGCTTCAGTGAAGAACTGCAATGAATTAAAAGTCTAAATATATTTAAATCTATGAGTTTATTATAATAGTTTTCTTAAGTCCTCTTTAGAGTAAGTTAGTGAACCAACTCATTATTCTGAGTACTGTTAAATAAAGAGAATCAAACATTTATCCTATCTTTCCTATAAAGACTGCAACACTGGGTGATCAAATAGCAGATGAAGGGAAGTTTTTCTTTATAGAAGTATTCCAGCTAATAAATCAAGAGAGAATAATGGGATTAGAATATCATCATTTTGGAACCCCTAATGAAATAATGGCTGTATGAATTGAGGCATCTGTGGCAACTAACATCACAGAGAGATGACCGTCAGTCATTGTGTGCCTCTTAATGGAAGTAGTTCTGCTCCCCCTTCCTCAAAATTAAGGCTGAATTTGATCAGGCTTCCAGATGCAACTATCAATTTACAGGAAATACAAACAAGGAAAAGGAAAATGTAAATTATATCACAAGGGTGTGATCACAAAAATCCAGACTATGGAAAACTGTGTAGGATGAATGGCCCACTTTCTTCCAACAAATAAATTATAAGAAAAGAAAAAAAAATGTAGATGGAAGGGAAAGATATAATTCAAAGGGACTTAAGATACATATCAACCAAATGCAATGCATGGACCTTATCTTGATCCTAATCTATGATATTTCTGAGACAAGCAGAAGTGTGAATAACAGATATGTGATGATATTAAGAAATTACTGGTCATTTTTTTTTTGAGACTAAGTCTTGCTCTTGTTGCCCAGGCTAGAGTGCAATGGCACCATCTCAGCTCACTGCAACCTCTGCCTCCCAGGTTCAAGCGATTTTCCTACCTCAGCCTCCTGAGTAGCTGGGATTACAGGCTATACATACATCATGCCCCATGTATAGGAGTCCTGAGAAGGTTCTCTCTCCTTCTCTAGTACCCTGCCACCACACTCAACTAATTTTTGTATTTTTAGTAGAGATGGGGTTTCATCATGTTGGCCAGACTGGTCTCGAACTCCTGACCTCAGGTGATCCATCTGCCTCAGCCTCCCAAAGTGCTGGGATTACAGGTGTGAACCACCATGCTCGGCCGGTAATTATTTTTAGCTGTGATAATGGTATGATTTTTTTTTAAAGAGGCCTTACATTTTAGAGACACATGCTAATTATCAGCTTTCCCTTTTTTCCATTGTATCTTACTACTTTCCAGCCCTATGCTTCTGCCACAATGGCTCTTTGTTGTTCCTAGAACACAGCAGCCCTTTCCTGACTACCCTATTTGATACTGAAACTCTTCCACCACCATCTCTGCTGTAACTGCCCCCACCCGCCCCTTGTCCCCTTTTCCTGCCTTATTATTCTCCAAAGCACTTATCACCAATTGACACACTATATATTTTTCTTACTTATTTTGTTCACTGCCTGCCTCCCCCAAGTAGCGCAGAGATTCTTCTCTTGTGATCACTGTTGTATCCCTGCTGCATAGGAGGGCACCCAACACATAGTAGATGCTCAATAAATATTTGCTGAATTAATGAGTGGATAACCAGACGAATAAGCTGCAAATCCTGGGTCTGGGGAGATAACAGAGAAAACTCACACGCTGACTCATAGTTACAAAAGTGTCTAAGAAGGGAGATCTTCACACACACTGTCTTGTGCAAATAAGTGTGCATATGGAAAGGCATGACATAGTGAGTGGATTCTACTTCCTGAACCCTAAATATGTGTGTATATTGCACCCTTGCATATGGTTATGGTATAGACACAATTTTCCTTGCAAACTGAGTTTCTGAGCATTAGCTAGAAGGCTCCCTTTTCACCGTGCCCCATGTATAGGAGTCCTGAGAAGGTTCTCTCTCCATCTCTAGGTACTGGCAAGACAGAACCAGGTCAAAAAGACTCCCCTTCCTTGTGGGCTGTCCCTTCCTTGTAGGCCATCCCTGAGTATGAGGGGCTGGAACATGTACAAGAGAAAGCTAAGAGAAGTCTCCCTCTCCTGCAGGATCTGTGTAAGACTGAGATGGGAGCAAACGACACGGCTGAGAGTCATTCTCCTTCCCACCACCTGGGTGCCTGTTTCTCTTTGGGTGAAGGGATGTGTATGTGTATGTGCACATGCACAAGAGAGCAAGGAAAGCTGAGGCTCACCATCCTGCAAACCCTGCATGTGGGAGGGGTTTTCAGAAACTCACCCTCCACCATGCAAGGGATGTGAGAGAGGGAGCACGGAAGGGCTCACTCTCTTGGCATGATGTATGGGGTATGCTCTAGGAAACAAGAGGCACCATCCTGGGGGTGCAAGTGGGCAGCAAGATAGCCACAGGAGGAGTGCTGATGAGTGAACCAGGAGGGCTGGCCACAGAAGCAGGACAGTCATCCAGATGGGATGGTTGGTAACAGTGTACCCCACACACAGGGCACATAAGAAAGGGCTACATCCCTTTAGTGTACCTGTCCATGTGCTCATACCTATGCACTGGAGAGGGAAGAGAAGGCTTGCTCTTCTGCAAGCCTTGGGTGTGGGAGGGTAATTAAGATGCCAACGGTCCTACACTCAAGGCATGGAGGAGAGAAAGCAAGTCGGGAGGTTTGCTCTCCTGTACACTGTGTGCACGTGTGTCCCAGATGCCTTGGGCTTCTATGACTATGCCCCAGACATGCTGTAATGAGAGGGTGTGTTTGTGTACATTCACATATGTACCTTCAGATGTGTTCACTATCTACAACATATTTGTTTTCCTTCCTTCTTTCTTTTCCTTTATTTTTCTTCCTAACACCAGTATAGTATTTACAGAGTACTGTTTTAAGTGCTTTTCACATATAGCTCATTTATTCTCATAAAATATCCATGAGGTGGTAATCATTATCCCTATTTTACAGATGGAATAACACCAGACCACACATACAAGAACAGATGGTAAGAAAGCTTAGAATTTGGAATGCAAGTCATTAGAAAGAGGACTCAACAAAGAAGGCTCAAGTCCTCAGCCACCAACCACTTTGTGTTCACACACACACACACACACACACACACACACACACACACA
>NW_016107835.1:908843-913403 GCF_001604975.1 Cebus imitator
AGAGAGAGAGAGAGAGAGAGGGAGAGAGGGGGAGAGAGAGGGAGAGAGAGAGAGAGAGAGAGAGACAGACAGACAGACAGATAGAAAGGTGAGAGAGAGAGTTGTACTTATCAGCCCAGGGAAAAGCTGGGTTAGGGTGGAAATAATAGAGGAAGTGAGAAGTATAAGAAGTGGCTGTGTGGTCAGATTAGGCATGTATTTTGAAAGTAGAGCCAACAAGACTTGATAACGGTTTGTATTTGGAGAATGGAGGGAAAAAAGTGCCAAAGATGAATCCAAAACCTTTAGCGTATTAAAATTCTCCATATTCCTGGCCTATGCAATTGGGTAATGCTGTTTGCTGAGTTGGAGAACACGGAAGGAGAAGTAGGGCTTTTTGAGAGAGGAGGAGGAAAACCAGGACCTCAGCTTTGGATGGGTTAAAGTTTTGAGATATTTATTAGACATCCAGGGGCAAATGTCAGTTGGACACAGGCATCTGGAATTCAGAAGAGAAGTCCAGACTGGAAATATAAACACAGAAATCACCCACATTAAATGGTACTTAGAGATGCAAGACAAGATGAGAACAGCTGAGGACTAATGAGAAGAAAAAAAAAAGCCCGAAGACTAAGCCCTGTATCTCTTTAATACTTAGAATTCAGGAAGAGGAGGAGAAACCATCAAGAGACTGAGAAACAGAGGCTTGTGAGGTAAGAAGACAACCTCATGAGTGTGGAATCCTGGAAATCAGGTAGAGTCTTCAAGGCAGAGGAAGTGATTAACTGTGTGCTGATCTGTCAAGTAAGATGACAACATTGCCTAGTAAATTGGGAGATGTGAAGGACACTGGGGACCTTGACCAGGGTCATTTGTTTAGGTTACAGTTTTACATGGAGGGTGTTTAAGAGTGAATGGGGGAATCAGAAGTGGAGATGAAATAGAGTCAGCTCCTTCAAAGAGTTTTGTTTTGTTTTTTCCTGTAAAGAGGAACAGAGAAATGAGTAGAAACCAGAGGAACTTTTTAGGTAGAGAAGGTAGTGCTTTTTAATTTTTAAAATTATTTTTAGATGGGAAATGTGGCAGCACATTTAAATATGGGTGCAAACACTCCAGTATACAGAAAACAGTTTATGATGTAGTAAGGAGAGGGGGATCAATTGCAGGAGCAGTGTCACTGAACAGGTGACAGGGGTTGGAATCTAGTACACAAATGGAGGAACTGGTCCTGGCTACACGTGCCAGTAATTTATCTACCATAATGGGGAGGAGCTCACATTTAGGACATGTGCAGGTAATGGAGGAGAGGCCAGGGGAACTTTGGAGGGTCCCTTCTGATGGCTTCCATTTTCTCGGGGAAGGAGAAAGCAAAGTCAGCAACTGAGAGTGAGGAGGAAGGAAGGGAGGTGACACTGCAGATCTGAGGACAAGAAAAGATTTTGAAACAGACATCCAAGGCAGTACTGCCCAAACATTTTCAAATAGTGGGACCAAGCAGCTTAGGTGTGAGTTTTCTTCTATTGAGAATCAGTTGCTCCAGGCAAAGCATGTGGATTAAGGAAGTTTATTACGTGTTACTCTCAATATATGCATCGCCTCCTTCAGTGCTTATTATAAACCTTTATGGTTGGCACAATTAGTTACTCCATTTACATATTGTGAAAATTGAGACGCAAGATAAGTAACTTGTCTAGGATTGCAAAGCTAGTTACAGATCAAGCCAGGAATTCTACCACAGGTAATCTGACTGTCAAGACAGTGGGCCTAACCAGTGAACCCTAAAGTTGTGTGTACCCACATGTGTATGAGAACTGAAGATGATAAGGACCCACTTTCTAGCACATCTTGGGCACACACATGTGGGAAGAGGAAGGAAAAGGAAGAGAGAAAGAGTGAGGATGGAGAATAAAGAGGCTCAAGCTCCTGTCATAAATGTGTGTAGGGGCATGCACAGAAAAGGAATAACAAGGCAGCTGACACTGTGGCCTAGCCAGTGTGTGCACTGGGAGGTTGTAATAACCTCCCAATTGGGAGGTCAGTTTTACTTTAAGTTAAGCCATGTGTGGGGTAAGAGAGTGGCAGCAATAGAAGGCTCACAGTCCTGTGATGCTGGATGCAATGGGGCAGTTCATGTGTCTCCCTTATATGCATGACATGCATGTGTGCACATGAAACAAAGAGAAAAGCAGGATTAGAGAGAGGGGTTGCAAGCAAGCAGGAGGGGGATGGGGAAACCCACAGTCCAACAGGTTTGGGGAAGCATATTTAAAATAAAACGCTCACTGTAGTCCTGCATGGTCAAAGTGGGGCGGGACAGCTTGAGAAGCTTTTACCCCTGCATGGGGCAGGAAAGCTGGAATAGTGGAGAGCAGAGGCAGAGACAGGGTAGATACAGGAAGAATGTTCACTGATGAATCCTAGCAAACTTTTTAAATATCATAAATTTCATACCATTTTAATGATGTAAATAATTATCATTTAAACAATGCTCCACAACCTTTAAAACAACTAAAAACAAGGGGCTTTTAGTGTACAGACTAAGAAAGCAAATGGATTCACTGCAGCATAATTCTCATATTCTATTCCTCAGTTATCAGCTGCGTGACAACACTAACTACAGTGAAAAGAGCCAAATACGTGTTCACCTTGACACTTTTTCTTTCATCTTTAAACTTGCTGGCCAATAGAGTATAGCTTAGAAGCTGCCCACTATCCTTAACCGATCAACTGCCATTTCTGATCTTATTTTTCCCCTAAGCTAAAAGAGGCAGATTGTTTTTTTTAATTCCTCAACATATCTACCATACAAAGCAAACACTAACAGGCTGAAGGATTCTCCTCCCTCATGGTGTACATGTGTGTGTACACGTATGAAGGCACATGTGCCTGTAGTCAGAGCCAGTTTTTTTTTAAGTCCACTATCCTTCAAATCCTTCAACTCAGAACGTTTAAAAAAAAAAAAAAAAAAAAGCAAAGTCCACTCTCTAATAATGCATGCTTGTGGGAAGGGCACTAAGAAGGCCTGCTAGGTTTAAGAGGCAGGGCACAGCTCAGAAAGCTTGCACATCTGTAAACCTCATGAGTGGGAGGGAACTAAGACAGCTCACACCCCAATGTGTGAGGCACGTGAGACAAACAGGTAAGGAGTCACCTCCTCTCTCCCTCACAGAGGATGTACACAGATAGAGGCCTAAGGAGGCATGGAGGGATCAGGAGCCTCATCTTTTTGTACTCCTGTGTGCATCATCTGTGTTGGGGATGGGGAGGGTGTCACCATAATAAAGCTCACTTTTGACCATAAGGCCTGTAAGGGCACTAAGTAATCTTGGCCCTGGATGCTGGGTGAAAAAAAAGGGGCACACAGCCTACGCGGGGTGGCACTAGAAAGTTCATTCTTCTGTAAGCTGTGTATTGAAAAAGCTCACATGCCACCATTCAAGGTAAATGGGATGATGAACAAATCAGATGTCTCAGACTGTGTGTGTGTGTGTGTGTGTGTGTGTGTGTGTGTATAAGGCTCAAGCCAGCAAACCCTGTGCAGTGATGTGCATGTGTGAAGGAGGGAAATTATAAGAAAGCGAGATAGCTCGCTCTCCTGCAGACCCCACAGGTAGGAGTGGGATCAGGAAAGCTCTCTCTCCTATAGTCAAGGCATATAGACAGATAATGGGATCAGCAGGTTCTTCTTTCTGACACTCTGAGTGTGAGAGGGAGGGAAGGAGAGAGGGAGGGAGGGAAGTGGAGAAGGCACACTAAGGTTCACTTGCCTGTAAACTTAGAAGTATGGGAGGGGGATTGTAAAAATCCACCCTCTGACACTTTGGGTCCGAGAAGTACCAAGCAGGTCAGAAAGCAGGCATGCTGCAGGTCTGAGGTAGAAGGCTTGTTTATCTGCACATTTTATGTGAATCTGCTCAAAAGGAGGCTCACTCTGCAGCACTACATCTATGTGGGTGCCCACGAAACGGTAGGAGCAGAGGGGGTGGTGAGAGAGTAAGTGAGAAGGGTCCAGTGACTATACCCCATAAGCATATATTCCTGCACATGTATGAGCAGGAATACACAAGCAGCAAATGTGGCTCAGGCCCCCACACACCTCCTACGCTTGTGTCATTTGAGCAATACAGTGTATTCTCAGTTTTGGAATGCCTGGTTCTGCCATTAACAGCTGTGCCTAATCTCCCTACTGCATTTCATCATCTATAAACTGGGGAGGGCGGGGAGTCCCTGATTCTTAGGGTTGTTGCAAGGATTAACCAGGATGCTATGACCAGTGCCGAGCTCAGTGTCTGGACGCTGCGAGTGCCAAATGTTAACTATCATTGTTAGTATCAGCAACAGCAAAATGGGCCTCTCTTGGGAAATGTCACTCAAAGATCCCCATGAGTGTCCCTGACTCCAGCTGTTTAGCTTCTCCCTTATCTGGGGTCAGAAAGGAACTGATAAAGAGTAGTGAGTTCCAGAATTTATGTTCAACAACTTGGGGCTAAGGGCAAAAGAAAGAGAGAACTAGAGAGGCAGACACAGATGGGATCCTTAACAAAAAAATGTTTATTATTGGCCAGACATGGTGTCTCATGC
>NW_016107835.1:913538-941838 GCF_001604975.1 Cebus imitator
AAAAAAAAAAATTAGCTGGGCATGGTAGCACATGTCTGTAGTGTCCGCTACTCAGGAGGCTGAAGTAGGAGGATCACCTGGGCCCAGGAGTTCAAGGCTACAGTGAGCTATGATTGCACCACTGCACTCCAGCCTAGGCAACAGAGTGAGACTCCATCTCAAAAAAAAAGTTTATTATTATTATTTGGAAATAAAGGAGAAGATAACAAAATGGATTGAAAACTGGGAAGACTGTATGTATGAGTTCAGGAGGTGAGGAGGTATTGAGGTAAGGTGTGGAGGGTGGGGACTTACAACAGGGACAAGTGGGAGGCAAGATAACAAAGGTAAGACTTTGAAATCTCTGGTGGAAACGCTGTTGATCAGCAGAATGAGCTAGATAAATAAATAACTCCTGTAAAATCCTGAGATAATGGCATACTCAATGACTTCTGGAGTCAGAAAAACCTTAAAAGGGAGACACGCATGCATTTGGGGCTTGATAGGAATAATCTCGTTGCTGTCCTCAAGGAGCTTAAAGGGTCTACATCAAGTAAGAGTCCTATGAAAAGTTCTCTGAGATACAATAAGGACAGAATTAGGCCAGATAAAATGAAATGCTGAACTACTGATACAAGGCAGTAGACGCAAAATGCAAGAATTTAGAGAGGGGGAGGCACTGCTAAAGATCAGATGGGTTGGAGTGAAGATTGACCGAAGGGAATGGGAAACACAAACACAGATCAGGAGGAAGAGGAGGTAGAGAAAGGTATTTCAGAAGCTAAGGAGGAGAATATGTAAAGTTACTACCTAAGGAGGACACAAAGAAACCAGTTTGGCTGGAGTGGAGAGTTCTGCCAAAGAGAAGAGGGTGAATAAGGTCAGGGCCATGCTGTGGTCCTTAAATGCTGCAATAATAATAATGAGGTGGACTATCAGTGCAGTGAACAAACTTTTAGGGGAGGGAATTTTAGGTGGCTCACCAATGTTGTTCCTTTTAATGTGTCCATTTGACTGTGAAGAGGAATAAACTAAAACTAAACCTGACTCATGTTTGCATATTGCTTGCAATGAGGCTACATGCTTTAATATTTAAAATGAGCTGATTTAAAAGAAGCTAACAAGTCCAGATGGACATGAAGACTGTCAAGACAGTATGCAAATGCAAATGATGGGGCTCACTGCTGCAAAACAGAGCTACAGGCAATGGGCAGTTACCAGAGTTTTATAAGTTGGAGAGTTAAAACGCTTCTTCGGGAAGTTTAGTCTAGCAGCAAGTGGAAATATGGATTTGCACCAGGGAGATCAATTTAAAAGCTCAACTCTCACAACCAACAGATGAGAGAGTTCAGGAGGGCCGGAACCAGGCTGAGCAGAGGTGAGAAGAGAAAGGAAGTGACGGGGTGTGGAGTGAGGAGTGATTCAATAGATTTCAAGAGCAGAAACTGGCAACTCATCCTATGTGGTGTTTTATGAAGATGAATCTTACACAATCTTCAGCACAAGGGTTGAATGAGGATGACAGCTCAGCCAATAGATGAGATAAACACAAGGGACACTTTGAACAATCTACAGAACTTGAGTAATCAAGCTTGGGCATGATTATGTCAGAAAATGCCAAGGATTCTAGCATTAACACAGAGACAGATAATGACTTAGGCCAAGATTTAGGTATCTGGAATCTTAGCACCCTTCACTGAAATGGTCACACTGTATTGCAAAGCACTAAACAACAGAATGCCATATGCCACATGGATAACAAGGCATTTATTTTGCTACTCTTCATCCTGGGCAACCTACCTATCCTGTGCCGGTGCTCCTAATATGAAACACTCATATTTCCCTCATTTCCCAACCCCTCCAGCTCTAAAGCCAGTACATAACACATGATAAAACAGGCAGCTGAGTGAATTTTATTTTATTGCTCAAGGGAAATTTAAACAAAAATGACAACTTGGAAGGACTTTACTCATGAGCTCAGGTCTTCTGTAAAAATAGACACAGTTACACTATTCATCTGGTACATAAACTTATTACGTCTTACCACTTGGTGGATTGGCAGAATGAATAGACTCATTATCTCTTCATTGATGCTTTTCTTAGGAGCTGTCAAGCCCTTCCACTCTACATTTCCTCCAAGAACCCACTCGAAGAATGTCTCTGCTATGACTTGCTCACATAGCACTTAGACACATCCTGCCTTGCATTCCAGTTCCTTGCACTGTGCTTTATCTCTCCCCGAGGGAAGAGACTGACTTCACCGTCGCTCTGAGGCCTCAGACAGAAGGTAGAAACTCCATAACTATTTGTGAAAGAATTCTGTTTGCTCGGTTGAGTACAGCTGCTCCCTTTCTCTTTGAAGTATTACCATTTCACGGGCCCAAAAAATGTCTTATCAGCAGCTATTCAAATTACTTCCCCTCCACCATTATTGTGCAAGAATATATGGATAAAATGACTTACTAATTCAGGAACATTTCAGGGTGTGTCAGGTTTAGGGACACACACTCCATCCTTCAGTCACTGTTCTGCCCAACCACCCACCCTAGGTGTGGTGACTACTAGAATGGCAAATGCCACCTACACCTTACTCTGTAATTGTAAACTGTAAGCTTAGGAATAAGTCTTGATCTGAAATTAGGTCCAGGAGACAAGATATATTAAATTGAAGGTTAATCTTTATTCTCTCAATGGGCTAGAGAAGGAAAAAAAAAAACAAATTAGACAATCTGGGGAACCGGATTCTAGTTCCAACCCCATTTCACTGACTTGAGCTGAGCCTTCAGAACGAGGCGCTAACACTTCTGCATCTTAGTTGCATCATACCAAAGTTGATATGAACAAATATTTGTTTGGAGGAGTAAAAAGCCTGCTGAAACTTAGTGGAAGAATTCACCCAATCATGTTTAACTGCTGTGACCTGCTGTATATCTTTTAAGAAAATATGCATAAACTTCTATCTTATGCCGTCCCTAGGGTTTATGCAGCAGAACAGAGTCATGGATAAGATACTTCCAGGAATATCTACCCTCTTGGAATGGAGCACAAGACTGAACAGGAATGTATCAAATTCTGTACTATTGTAGGTTGTATTATAATGAGATTCTAACTTTGCATGGCAAAGGGGCTTAATATACACTAGACTCTAATACAGCTAAAAGGATTTTTAACTTCCTATTCTCAATTTCTTCTTTTGGCATCTGACATATAAGATGACTCCCTAATTCCTGAAATGCCCTCATTTTAGCTTATATTATATGGTACAATATTGTGGTTCTCCTACTACCTCTCTGATCCTTCCTTCTTTTCAATATTTGTTGCTACCTCTTCCTTCCTCAAGGATCCTACTGTGTCTAGCCCCCCACCACCACTCTACCTTGCCCCACCATACATCTGTTTAATCACCTTTCTCTGAATTCTATTATGGGTTACAGACAACATTATTCTCAAACTTCCAAATTCTAAAAATCTATTCCTGCTCTCCCATTCAAGCCATAGCATATTTTAAATAATTACCACCAAATAAAAAGTTTGACACTTGAAAAACATACCTAAAGCTAAACTCACTACTGTTCCCCAAAGCAGATTTCTTTCCCTGCAAATTCTCTGCAGTCACAATTGCTATTTTGATGTCACCTACTTAGAATGTTGATTCTCTTTTGCTCTCTCCTCTTTTAATCCCTGTATTTAATTTGTTACCAGGTCCAAACTTTGCTTGCAATATTTTGTATTTATTCCTTTACTTTCTATCCCCACTTTTCTCACTGATGTCCTGGCCTTTTCCTTAGGTTGTTACTCTCCTGCTGTTGGCCACATTCCATCTCTAACTCCCCTGACCTGCCTACCAGCTGCCCCACACACCTCTTTCTCAAGTCAAGCCAATTTCCTCAAGGTCAGCCTTTGCACCCACCTCTAACCAGACTTGTGAGACTGAGTTGCCATCCTTTCTTTCTACATGCCCAAATATTAACTGTCTTTAAAGGCTAGCTCAAGTCTCACTTCTTTCATATTTTCCCTTTCCTAAACTCCCTTAGGACAATGCCACTCACTACTTTATTGTATTCTCATTCTCTCCCTCTCCCCATTGCTTCATGAATAATAAGCACAAGGGAAGCAGGATTCAAGCAAATTTACTCAGATCCTCCTTCACAGTGCTAGATACACAATAGTTGTTCAAGAAATGCTTTTGGATTACATGACAATTACCATTCAAACTATATTCTTTATTTTAAAACTTCTGCTCTTATTCCTCTCCCTAGTGATTACATGTTGAATCGGAGCCCATTAGAGTCAGGACACTCTGGACCCCGCTTCCCCACTCCTGTCTTGGCTTTGGAATTTAGCACATGAAAAACACATATCACAGGATACTAAAAGTCCACAATTTTAGAACTTTATTAACAAAGGACCACAAAACCCAGATAGATACTTTCCTTATATGTGGAAAAACTGTTTCTTTCCCCTTGCATTCAGATTTAAACAAAGCCCTTAAATTAAAAAGCAAGGATAACCGGAAACCCTTCCTCTCCAGGTCTCTTGGGAGATGCTGCTCTGAGGCTGACCTTGGTGGTGGAGAAGGTGGGTGTGGGGAGGAAACCTGAAATGCCTAGAATCCACAGCTAAAGCCAAGGAAAAAAAGAGACCCAAATCCACTGGGGCCAGCACATCTCTGTCTAACGCCAAAAGTTCACAGGAACCTCACTTCCTAACTTGTCCTGCTGGATTCTTAAATCTGTTTAAACTCTTGTATTCCTTAACCCATCACCCAGCCACCAAATAACAAGTCCTCCCTAGTTACCTCAAGGAAACAACAGCACACCAGTCACACACCCTACTGTACTCTTCCTAACAGTAACTACAACATTTAGATTTTTGTGAGTCAGCAGAACTTTATAAACTACTTTATAAACCAAGGAAAAATTATAGTTCTACATATATGCAAACCTTTATCATTGCAGTATATACCTTAATTAATCATATGGGTAAGCAAATTACTTGCATTAAAAGCAACCTAAAAAAGTTCTTGGCTTGCATAAAGGTTAATGGAGCATTAAGAAATTATTGCTAGGGGGAAAAAATGAAGAAAACAACATGCAGAACACTCAGCATATTGTCCTAACGAAGTGTTAAGCTGCAATAGACTTTAGCAGTGTAATCATTTTTCTCCTTGACATAAACCGTAAGTACAATATTTAAGTATTTCTTCTCTTCTTCCTTTTTTATTCCTAAACTTTGGTTTGGAGATTCTGCAAGTGATGCACCTGGACAGTCACTGGGAATTTTAACAGGGCTAATGATTAAAATGTCAACCCTACAAACCACATAGAGCCTTTAAGGAGAAAACAGGCAGGTTTCCTAGCCACAGGTACTTTATAAGAGTTGTGTTTAATCCTAGGGTAGGACATGAAATTGCATGTAAGAATTCATCCTTTGAAAGCTCAAAGAAAGCAGTAATGGTGGGGAAATGGGGAGCTGGGAACATTTTTGCTATTTTTCCAAGCTGAAATTTGGAAGGCAAGAAAAAGAGAAAAAGAGAGAGAGACAGAGACCCCAAGAGAGAGACTTGGGACCCTTTTGCAGATTCTATGGCACAAGTCAAGAAGATGTAGCCAGCCAGCTCATAAATTTACTACTAACCACAACTAAATATAATTCAAAACACCTGGAAAGCTTTTAAAAAAAATAAATGAAGTGAAAGACCCTATAGATTTGGGCAGTTGTCAGAATTTGTGCTGCCAGACAGATGGCGTCAATGCTCTCAGGACAATGAGACAAGTCAAAGGCTTAATTCATTCAACTGAGCAGCACCTCTGCACATGGATTACTATTTACACTTCATAACATACACTCCCACGAACGCCATATGTTTAAGAAGCCATCATTGGGGCTGTGAAAAAAAGGAAAAGAAAGTTCCCAGTGAAATTCTCACCATCCTTGGTTACCTGGGTGTCTTCACTTTGTGGTAAATCATTGAGCTGTAACTCTGGATTTGCATACTATTTTGTATACTATTTTATAACATATGTTATATGTTAACATATAACATATACTATATGTTAATAGGAAAGTTATAAAACTTCCTGACATCCTTTGGCTAAACTTGTAGCATTATTCAACACCTTATCAGAAAAACTCTTCTAGACAATGGCTTAGGCAAAGAGTTCATGACCAAGAACCCAAGAGTAAATGCAACAAGAACACATATAAATAGATGGCACTTAATTAAACCAAAAAGCTTCTACACAGCAAAAGAAATAATCAGCAGAGTAAACAGACAACCCAGAGAGTGGGAGAAAAATCTTCACAAATATGCATCTGACAAGGGACTAATATATGAAATCTGCATGGAACTCAAATAAATCAACAAGAAAAAAAAATAATTCCCTCAAAAAGTGAGCTAAGGACATGAATAGACAGTTCTCAAAAGAAGATATACAAATGACCAACAAATATATGAAAAAAATGCTCAACACCACTAATTATCAGGAAAAACAAATCAAAACCAGAATGTGATACCATCTTACTCCAGCAAGAATGGCCATAATTAAAAAATCAAAAAATAACAGATGTTGGTGTGGATACAGTGGCAAGGGAACACTTCTACACTGCTGGTGGGAATGTAAACTAGTACAACCACTATGGAAAACAGTATGGAGATTCCTTACAGAACTAAAAGTAGATCTACCACTTGATCCAGCAACCCCACTACTGGGTATGTATCCAAAGGAAAAGAATTCATTATATCAAAAAGACACTTGTACATGCATGTTTATAGCAGCACAAATCTGCAATAATATGAAACCAGCCCAAATGCCCATCAATCAACAAGTAGATAAAGAAAATCCGGTATATATATATATATATACACCATGAAATACTAGTCAGCCATAAAAAGGAACAAAATAATGGTATTTGAAGCAACCTGGACAGAGTTGGAGACAATTGTTCTAAGTAAAGTTATTCAGGAATGGAAAGCGAAACATTATATAGTTTCACTTATAAATGGGAGCTAAGCTATAAGGATGCAAAGGCATAAGAATGATACAATGGCTGGGTGTGGTGGCTCACAGCTGTAATCCCAGCACTTTGGGAGGCCAAGCAGGCAGATCACTTGAGGTAAGGAGTTCGAGATCAGCCTGGCCAAAATGGTGAATCCTTGTATCTACTAAAAATACAAAAATTAGCCGTGTGTGGTGGCGGATACCTGTAAGCCCAGGTACTTGGGAGGCTGAGCCAGGAGAATTGCTTGAACCTGGGAGATGGAGGTTGCAGTAAGCCAAGAACACATCATATACTCCAGCCTAGGCAACAGAGCCAAGACTCCATCGAAGAAGAAGAAGAAGGAAGAAGAAAGAAGAAAGAAGGAAGAAGGAAGAAGGAAGAAGGAGGAGGAGGAGGAGGAAGAGAAAAAAGGGAGGAGTGGGAGTGGGAGGAGGAGGAAGACACAGTGGGCTTTGGTGACTTGGGGGAAAGGTGGGAGGGAAATGAGGGATAAAAGACTACACATTGGATACAGCGGACACTGCTCAGGTGATAAGTGCACCAAAATCTCAGAAATCGCCATTAAAGAACTTATCCATGTAACCAAATACCACCTGTTTCCCAAAAACTATTGGGAAAAAAATTATAAATAAATAAAGGGGGAAAATGTCCACCTTGCCATATAAATGCTTATTCCAGTAATTTGGAATAAACTCACTGGTTGAGATAGAAATGCCACTGCTTATAGACTACTGCCCCTGCAAGTAAGTACATAAGGGAAAAATTATTCGTTGATCAAAAGAGAGTGCGGACTGGACCACTTAAGCTGAAACAGGTTAATTCAGCAATTTCCAAATCTGAGGCAACTGTAATACTCTCTTAAAGGTTCCTCTAACCTCTAAGGGGGAAAAAAAACAATGCATGGTGTGTGAATATGAATGTTAATAGAAATTGGGTAAACAGAAAACAATTTTTAAAGTTTCACATTCTCAACATGTAACACGCCATGGAATCATAAAATCAGATCTGGCAATAACTGGTCTGAAGCAGAAGAAAAATGACTATGAAAGGCACTAAACCAAAACCTGTGCCATAATCAGCACTATACAGTAGCCAAAAGGTTATGCCAAAGGACAATGTTGGAAAGTAAGTGCTCTGTATGTTCCCAGATTATAATCAATCAACTGAATATACTTCTTAAATAAATGTTTTAATGAAGTACCTACGATGTATTATAGAAGACACATTTTTTGGAGGAGAGAAAATTATTTTCATTGAAGATTCATTTATTCATTTAACCAATATGTATCAAAGGACTTATAAGGCTAGGTGTTAGGATACAGTATTTTTGCGGGGGAAGGAAACACACTTTATACCCTTTAGTATCTCAGGCTACTTGGAAAGGCATTGAGTGGGTGGGACTAACAGAGAAGGAACAATTATAGAAAAATAAAAATATGGGCCTGGGCAACATAGGGAGACCTTGTCCCTACGAACATTTTTTTAAAAATTAGCCAGGTGTGGGAGTACACGCCTGTGGTCCCAGCTTCTCAGGAGGCTGAGGCAGGAGGGTTGCTTGAGCCCAGGAGTTCCAGGCTGCAGTGAGCCACGATCATGCCACTGCATATATATATATATATATATATATATATATATATATATACATACATATATGCATGCAGTGGCATAGATGGTGTATAATCAGGCACTAAGAGGTATGATATTAAGTGCAAGTAGAGCAGCAGGAGTTCAAGGAAGGGGTCTATTAAGTATAAGTTTCTATAGTTGCAGGGTGAACTTGCCTGAGGCTCTCTAACATGGGCAGGTGAGGTTGCTGAAAAAGACAGGGCATTCCAGGCTAGGATATGGAGAGTTCAAACAAATGGCAAGGCAGTGTGAATGGACAGGAGGCAGAGCAGTGCCACTCCTGGTACAGTTCAAGGACAGGTGCCAGCCCCCACACTCCTTATTATCAGTGTTTACAGAGATAAGGACAGAAATTAATAAGCATTTATATTATAGCAATTTGAAAGAGTAATTTTATGTTCATCAATCTAATAAAAATGAAGCTTACATTTTATATGGCTTTATAATTTTATTCTTCTAATGACTTTTATTGTATTTTGTAGAAGTATCAATCTATGATGGTTTACAAGTTAAAATAATTTAAAAGAGCAGGTCTTTCAGCACAGCTGCCATGAGAAGCAGTAGTGGTGATATGTGTCATTCAAGGGGCTAGGCTGTGTATAGAGAGCCGGGGGAGGTAAGGATGGATAAATGAGGTGAGGCAAGATTACCAAGGCCTTGAAATCCAAGCACACAGAAGATTTTATACTGGAGCCAATAAGCACTGGAAAGTCACCCTACATTCATAAATAAGCAAGTGACATAAAGAATGCAGTTATTTTATAGGGCAGAGTCTGGCAGCAGCTTCTTGGGTTTGATTGGAAGGGAGAACAATCTCTCAGGAACCAAAGGGATTAGAGTAACTTGGAAATAGTAGTGAGGAGGCTGAATCTGAATCACCCCTGGCCTGGGTGATAGACAATATAGCATTGGAGATCAAGAGGCAAAGCTTAGATACGCTGACTCTCCAGGAGTAAAAAAGGAAAAACAGTACTCCAAGGTTTCTTGCTGGAGGCCAGACATAAAAAGACCTTGCTTCTCTAAAAGAAAAAGTTAAGCCTTGACAGAGAATGACAAGTAAAGACAGACTAATGAGGAATGCAGGGGACTCAAAACACTGAATTACTTGGAGGATGGAGGAGCTTTTCTGCAGCAGCGGGAGGCCTAGGGGTATAGCCATAGAAAGCAGGAAAGGGCTTAACAGTATCACTTTAAACATTGAAACTCAAGTCTGTATAATCTGCAAATGAATCTATCACATTTCTACCCTGGGATTCCTTTGCACTGTAATGAGTATATTAAAATGGCCACTTGCACAGTACCATGGTTGCAGGAGGGCCTTTCTGTAAAGGTCTAAAGAGCAATGCTTCCCTGGGCCTCCCTTTCACAGGTACCGGCAACAGAAATGTTATCCAAGTTTTAATAGAGTCTAATTAAGACACCCCCTCTGTTCAGGGGACTTCCAGGAAGAATGTTTTATTACGCCTTGAAAACACCATCAATATAAAGTTTACAATTATAACACCAGTCATCTGTGAACATTCAGTTTGTAGCACTTCCAAGGGCATCTTACATGAAGGACAATGGTTTTCCCCCTTGCCATACTTGTACCTGTCAGGGGTTGATGCTTAGGAATTTAATAAGCAGTATTTAATAGACTTGTTATACAAGTATGTTGCTGTTAGTAATTTTCTAAAAGAACATACAGACAAACTTCTCCCCAAATCTGAGAGAAGGTCTTACTGGATAAGATACCATCCACCTTGTATGAGAAATGCACTGTTTACTCTCCAAAGGGTTTATCTTGACCTAAAGGTGGGGGACTACTAACAACTTTGGACAAGTGTAGAAGATAGCAAAAAACTATGTGGCTGCAGTCTCCTAAAAAGAGGTCATACTTCTAGAAATTTCAATAAACAGGTGATATCAATGGACTTTGGCCAGTGAAATATTTTATCAATATAAGGTGGGATGGGAGTACCTATGAGAATAAGAATATGTCATTTAAAAAAATGTGTTGGGCAATATAAGCTAATTCCCTCATCAGCATTCTGATGCTTTGGGCTTTTGGTTTATTCCACACCTGTGTTAACTGTTCCTGAACATGCCATGCATTTTTCCTTATTACATAATCTTCTGTTTTTGAAGATTATCAAGTTTAGCAGCCTCTTCTAAATAAAAGCAAGTATATATTCCTTACACTGGCATTTTCTAAACTGTGAATTATGTAACACTTGGTTCTATGAGAGGTTTCTATGTGTTCCTTAAAAAAATGAACTATGATTGTCCCATGGTCAAGAAAAAACCAAGGAAACATACAAACAGATTAAAAGCCATGAAAAGTCCCACATTAAAGAAACATTAAATTTTTCATTTAACTCATCATTTTGGAAATAATCTGCTAGTGGAAAGAGGAAGGTAGATTCCTAAGTATTTTCTTCAATAACTTTTTTGTAAATTAAAAATGAGAAAGGATGCAAAATTAAACCATAAATACAAGGGGAAACTCTTAATCATCTGAAAGTTTTACCACATATGAATGTGCTAAACATCATATCTGCTAACATAAAGATTAAAAGACTTAAAGGATTTTAAAAACTTAAACAGACAAATCTTTTTGTATGTTTAGCTAAGGAAGAAACTATTTTCATGTCACTAAAAGAACATTCTATGTAGGTGTTCTAAAAACATGTTAATTGTTAACAAATAAAGAAAATGATTAAATAAAGTAGTACAAGAAGCCAGACATCTGAGCATACGGCAAACCAACAACACCTCTGCAATTAAATATACACCGTTTTTTTAAATCTGGAAGAATAACAAGGTTTATTAACAAAAATAATCAAGATAGTACTCAGTTACTATAATTGTTTAAGAAGTAAGCCAGGTCCAATTTTAAAAGCTTTACAATACTAGAAGTAGATAAGCAAAGTCACCATGATAGAGTGAAGAGAGCATCAACTAAGATAACATAAGAAAGATCACAAGAAAAACAAATAGAATAAGATGGACGGCCTCACAAGTATATAAGAAAGACTACAGTTCTATGGCAAATAACCAATGCAAATAAAAGAATTGTTGCACACAGCAATAAAAGAAATTAAAGCAACAAGACAAATTAAGGAATTAAGGCTATCTTTTCATAACATTAAATCATCCCTCAAATCTACTTGAATATAAATTTAAAAAGAAAAGTTCACTGCAAAATTAAAAATATAAGATGAATATATTACTAAATTTTATGCATTAAATATTAAAATAATTAAAAATTGGATTAATAAAATCTGACTCTGGTTATAAAAATACATGTTTAAAATGGTTACTCTCTCCTTGAACTCTAGGTATTTGAAAAGTAAATAAATAAATGAATGAATTAAATGGTTACTCCCTTCAAGTTTCCTAATGCAAATAAAAAGAGCAAGACATTAGTCACAGACTGAAAAAAAGCACATCTTAAATCAAAACACAAGGACACTATAAAATGATAAACAAAGGAAATAGGAAATGATCTTTTAAATACTCAGTAAATTCTGTAAAATCTAATGATTTTTTTAAAACAAAAAAACTGATCAATTCAACATGACAAACATAATCCTAGTTAGAGAATTATTCCATTATCTGAATGAGGAATCAAATTAGCAACAAAAACAACAATGAAAGAATTCAGTATATCTAAACAAGACAATACAATCATCAGGCTTATATGAGTCACGTAAAAATTTTTGGGAAAATGTTCTTTTTCACAATAATTTGTAATATACTCAAACACAAAGACATTCTCAATATGAAATGGCAGAATTTCTACACAGCACAAGGCAGTAAGATAGGAAATGGGACATAAGAACACAATCCAACCACATAGAAATCATAAAAATATCTTTCTTAAATGGCAACTGAATAAAGAACTAATTAAAATACAAACAAGGAATTAAAATGTATCCATAGCTCTACAAGCCTGTCTTAAGGGGAAGTTTGAAAAAAACTAACAAAATTGATAAACTGCTACTACAGTTAAAGGAGAAAAGCAGACAAATTATTGACTTTAAAGATATATTTTAGTTATACTTAATAAAAAAAACTTTTAAAATTATTAGGGAATTCCATATGTAAACATGCTACAAATCACAAAAAGGAATAAGTTTCTCAAACAAACAAAAAAACAGCCCAAGTACCCAAAATGAGAGAAAGAATCTAAATAGACCAAAGAAATAAGTGATATTGCCAGGCACAGTGGCTCACACCTGTAATCCCAGCACTTTGAGAAGCCAAGGTATGAGGGTATTTTGAGGCCAGGAGTTTGAGACCAGCCTGGGCAACATAGTGAGATCCTGTCTCTACAAAAAAAAATTTAAAAATAGTTGAGTATGGTGGTGCACACCTATTGTCCTAGCTACTCAGGAGGCTGAGGTGGAAGGATCGCTTGAGCCCCAATATTTGAGACAACAGCGAGTTATGATTGCATCACTGCCTACTGCACTCCAGTCTGGGCAACAGAGTGAGACCCTGCAGAAAGAAAAAGAAAAAGAAAAAGGAGAGAAGAGAAGAGAAAGAGAAAGAGAGAAAAGAAAAGAAATAAGCAATATTATCAACACACTTCGAAAGAAACAAAAAAGACACAAGTGGTTCAAATATTAAATAAATAATAATCTTATAATACAAATGGTTCCTAAAAGTGCTCTATCAAACTTATTTTCATGAGACTAAGGGCAGTTTGATTACTAAATCTGACCTGTGGCTAAAATCTCACAAGGAAAATTATAGATTGTTCCTATTTCTGGACACTGATGCAAAATTCTAAATATAATATTAGCAAGCTATACATCAACACTTTAAAAGAATTGTTTGTCATGATCAGTTGGATTTTAGTCTGAGGTTGCAAGGCTGATTTTAAATAAAGACAACAATTCATAAGAAAAATAGTAAAAATACAATTCAGTGAATAAATCAGGTAAAAAATCTAAAAATTCAACATGTTTCTAATTTTAAAAGTAGAAGGATTTTCTTTTATTATCACAAATACGATATGTCTCAAAGAAGTCAACGTTATTAAGGGAGACACATTAGAAGTAGTCACCTAAAATAAAGAAGAAAAACCTCACAAAGATATCCAGTCATCATTCCTAACTATGTTAGAAAATGTTGATCATTGTAATCCAGTAAGAAAAATAAATGAGTAATATAAGAAGATAAAATAAAAGCAACAATATTTTCACAATATAATTACATAACCTAAAAGACCAAGATGTTTGAGAAACAAAATTAAGAATAATGAGTTCAACAAAGGCGAAAATTATAAGATAAAATCACAAAAATCTATTGCATTCCCACTCCAATAATAGATATCTACCGAATACAATTAGGACAAAAATCCCTTTTACCACAGCAATAACCATCAACATTTTACATTTTTAATATATATTAAATACATATGTCTATAAATATATTGTTTTTATTATTATATTAATGCAGTATTAAAAATTTTATATACATTATATATAAAATATATATTAATATTCATTTTAATATATCTTATATTTTACCTGTATACATATACATTGTGGGGATTAAGCATGGCAAAGATGACAATAGTTTAGGCCTTCCTTTCCACCTGGACACTTGCCGAATCTTGTCAGTTACCTCGGTAATATGACAATATGACACACAAAAAGCTTGCCATCTAAATACGAGGTTAATGTCAGTTCCTCAGAACAAGAGGTTAGAAGCAGATGGTTTGTATAAAAGAAATGAATGAAACGAAGCACAAGTAAATGAGTATGAAGTACCACATTCACCCATTATGTTAGTAAAAAAAGATTAAACCAAATAACTGTGGGGCTACATGGATAATGAAGACACTCAAGAAAGTGTTTACACTACGGCATATATCAACTGTGCTGTTCTGAGCTAGTACTCCCAGTTCAGAGAACAGGTGTCCCCCAAAATAGACCTCTCATATTCCATCTAAAAGAGTGCTTTGTTCAAAAGATGTTCCTCATAGCTGTATTCATGATTTATTTTTAAAATCCCAGAGATGTGACTGAAACAACTCTGGTATAGCATTTATTCCCCTCACTCACTGATCATTCATTTTAAGTGATTTGCACGTGAACAAAACATGCAGTCTCTACACCAAATTGTAATGTTAATTACATGCAGTTTTTTGTATACCAGTTATACAACAATAAAGCTGGGGGGAAAACATATAGTCTCTAATTTCAAGGAATCTATGTGATATTATTTAATTTACCTATTAAAATAAGTATTTGTAGCACAATATATGGAAATTAATGTACAAAATAACATTAGTTAGAAAAACCTATAACAAAAAAACTGCATGCCCACTGATGAAAACAATGTGAAGAGATTTTCTCTCTACACACACACCAATAGAAACAAAGGAGAAAGACAAGAATTTGTAAGAGATAGACAATAATATAAATAGTTGTCATTTTAAATGTATAGAATAGTTTTCAATACAGGCACACAAGCTTTCACTGCATCTTTTAGAATGCTTTCAATAGCAGTGTTTGGCATTATTTAGCTGCTTCTATTCTACAGCCGTACCTCTTAGAGAGGGCCAGCCTTTATGTATATGTAACTCAGTATATTTCTCTTTTTCTCTCTCCCGTGTTTCTCTTTTAAATGCCAATAACACAAAACTGAAGTACTTCTTGTAAATTACTTGCTGCATTTACTGAAAAAGGGGTTTTATGTTCTCTTTTCCTAATTTTAAAACCTGATGAATTGAACACGTTCTATTTCTTTACTTTGTAACAGTTGCTTTTTTCCCTCTCACCACCCTTAATTGAATTCTTTCAGCGGCCCTTGATTGAATTTTAAGGAAAAAAAAGTTATTCAATCTGGTTTTATATGATGCTGTTTGTTGGAATATAAAAAGAAATCCTGAAAGCAGACATTACAAGTCTCCCATCAGGGGCAGGAGGCTTCTCTACATTTATGCTACCCTGGGCCCTTCAAGTCATTCAAAGGCATTTTATAATATTTATTCTCAAAACTTCCAACTGTCTTTTTTTCCCCCCTAAATGCCACCTGCATTAAAAGCAATGTTGTTGTCTCTGTTGCTACTTTGCAAAACAGCACAAAATTAGCAGGGCAAAACAGAGAAAGAAACGACAGTAAAAGCGAAAAGAGAAACTGCCACTAAAGCCAGGATAATCACTCCCAGATCCCCTCCAATATAGGCTGACTGGTTCTAGTTGGAGACATTACAAAGTTCTAAGACTCAGAGGCAAAAGTACAGTGGATCTGAAGGCTTAAACTGATTTCCTTAATGAGGCACTACGAGTTTGGTGAATTGAATCTTGAGAACATTTATAACATTGGTTTCAGCTTCATATTTAGCGTATACACAATTAGTTGTAGTCCAAATACATTATTCTCTGAGTTCTTTTGCTTTTCTCTCTCAAAAATAGTTCAACAGCTGCTGCTGTCTGGCTGCTAGTAACAGAAAGGAATAAATTTAGTAATATTTGGATTTAAATCCTGAATCTTGAAAGACTTGGCTTTTATACTTTAAAACTTCATTGAAAAAATAAGTAAATAGGAATTAAAAACCTGCTAAGACTGAGATGCTAAAGCTGAGGCATGGAAAAATGAAAGAAAATATCCATGGTATTTTCTGATGCAATTTCAACATGCAGTTTTGTTTGTTTGTTTGATCATCATTTCATGGTTGGGTTGTACTATAAGAGTTGAGTTTCCAGTTTAAAAAGTAGAGAAAGACATGCGTAAGGCTCAGAGACAGAGGAATGCATTAACCATGAAATCAGAAATTAGAATAGGATTCAAGCAACTTCAGCTGTGTGGGAGAATGGATGCTGGAAAAAGAATTCACAGAAACTTTTTGGATTATAGTGTAGAGAAATGACGGCTCATTGGGGAAAAAACTTTTAACAAATGTTATTGGGGAAACAATTAAAATTCATTCCAGATGAGTCAAGGATTCAAGCTTTTTTTAATTATGAAAAACTATAAGAAAATGCAATGGTGCACTTAACACTCAGCATGCAAGAGAATTTTATTAATATCAAAGCAAAAAAATGAAAGGGTCACCTATGCGTGATGAATATGACTACATAAGTACATTTTGCAATTATAGAGGCAGTACAAAATAAGTTCATTTTAAAATTAAAAAGTTTAAAAGAAAAGCAATATAGATAGAAGTAGCCGTAATTTTGATGGAGAAATGACTTAATATAGAAAATAATAAAGTTCTGATACACCCTTATGGTTAATACTACTTTCCCCTAGATAAGTGGTTAAATATATAAAAATATTACACCAACAAGAAAGTAACAATAGAAAATGGTCAGCCTTATCAGCAATGAAAGCCCTGCATACCTATTAGCTTCCTAAAACTAAATGGTATATCATATTTTATTCTCCTGAAAAGCAATACCAGTTATTAAGGATACAGTACTCTATTAGCTCTGGATGAATTGGTCAAAGAAACAAATACTGGAGAAAAATCCATATTTTCAGTCTTTGGTATTTTATATACTGGTCATTTCCATGCACCACTATGATAGTTTTGTAACTTTCAATGCATATTTTCAGCAGTTCAGATTCTTTCAGATTTTTTTAAATTTCAGATTCATTTCTAGTAATCTATATCTTAGGCAATCTTTCATATATTTTTCTCCACTTTATTTCAGCCATTAAGTGAAACTGCTTTTGGAAATTTGGCTGACATTAATGTTTCCAATTACAAGTCCATTTATCCATAAATAGTTTTTATATACTTTGTTATTTTACAGTATCTAAAACATACTTTTTAAAAAGCATTTTGGGCTCTTTTAAATTATTTTGCTTCACTAAAGCCTGTATTCTAAAGAGCAACAGCTTCCAACAGGGTTGAGGGAATGGCTGAATTTTTTGTTAGGTATTCCTAAAAGTAGCATTAGATTGTAGATACTATGTTAACACTGTAATGTAAAATTAAGGGAGACATATACAGACATATAATTAATTCAGCATTCCAATAATCATAGGAATATTTATATATTTAACCCTAAATACATTAGACAGTACTAGAACTTTAATATGACTAGTTAGCATTTGCTTCAATATAAAAGAATTATAGAAAAAATAAAGTAAAGAAAGCAGAGCTAAAGAGGTAAAGCCAGCAAGGCAGCAGAATATTTTTTTGTTTTTGAATCATGTTGGTCAAAGGATACAAAATTTCAGATAGGGGAAATAGGTTCAAGAATCTATTGTACAATAATGGTGACTACAGTTAATAACCATATAGTCTGTATTCTTGATAATAGCTAAGAGACTACATTTTAAATGTTCTCATCACAAAAAAGTATATGTGAAGTGATACATATGTTAATTAGCTTGATTTAGCTATTCCACAATGTACACATTTCAAAACATCATAGTACATGATAAATATATACAATTTTTATTTCTCAATTAAAATGAATCACCTGAAAGTTTACCTAATAATGGAGGAAAATTTTAAATTTTAGGAATACACTGACAAACACATTGAGTTGGCTGTCAGAAAATAAATTATATTTTGTTAAGTAGGAAGAATGAACAGAAATGATTCAAAACAGGTAAAAAGCTTCGGAACCACCCTGTGATACACAGAAATGAGCAATATATAAGAATTATAGACAAGTTCATTTGTTCAAACAAATCATCTGCTTCTCAAATGTTTTCTAATTGATCAGTAATTAAATAAACTCTGGCGTATTTGTGAAGGACTAAACTCTCATCATCAAAAGTGAAAAATGACCAATGTGTGGCACATGGTGGGAGAGGTGGGCTGTATGCAAGACTTTACTAAAATAAAGGGAGAAAAGAAACATCTTTTTCAGTAAAGATGACAAGGATACAAAGAGATTACAGAGTTGTATAAATAGTAGGTTCTTTGTAGGGAAGACATTGCCTTCTTTCTTTCAAGGTATTTCAGCATGCATTTAAAAAAATCATGGTTATCTTCAAACTATTTTTGCTTGTTTCAAAGAAGGAAGTTCCCCTTATCTTCTCTAAAGTTGGCTCCCTGTCCTGTGTTTTGATTATCTTCCTCCTCACCTTTGTGAAGGTTGTGCCTCAACTGTCCCCACCAGACCTCTACACCTCCAATGATGAATTTAAAATAAGACAACACCCCTTTAATCATGCTTTTCCCTCTGGCAATCCCCCACCCTTCCACACATACTTTGCTCCTACCTTTGTCTTCCACATTGGTTTTTAAAAAGTCCACCCTCTTGGGAGAGTGTACCAACCCTCTCTCAACATTACACTCACTAAATAAAAGGCACACTTAAAATAGGTTAAATAGAGGTTAAAATCATTCTGTAAGGATTTTCAAAAAGAGATTTTAAGATTAGCAGGCAGCAGCTACAAACAGAGACAATTAACATGTTTTTTTGTCTTTTGTTTTTCGTTTTTTTTTTTTTAAATCAAGACTATAAAGAAAGGAAATTAAGCCTTACATTATGTTTATATCCAAAGTGTTTTCCTATTGGTTAGGGTCAAGGAAACCTTTTAAGTACATTGTATTTGTAGAAGTAATCTTAGACATGCTCCAATATAACACTTTCATTTTACAGATGAAGACACTGATGCCCAGGGCTGTGTTAATGCTGGCTACCTTCAACTGAGCCCGTGCTCTATGCCAAGCCAGTACTTTACATGCATCCTCTCGTGTAAGTCTCAGGACAATCCCCATTCAATAGTTCAGGAAACTGACTCAGAGCAGTTATTTCCCAAAAGTAGTATGGGACAAGCTATATAATCTGTGGGGCCCAGTGCAAAATGAAACTGGAAGGTCCCTTACTCAAAAACTATTAAGAATTTCAAGATGGTGAGTGCAGAGGATTAAACCCTGCACATGCAGGCCCTGTGAGACTGCACAGGTTGCATGCCCATGAAGTCTACCCTGGGTATACCATTAGTAAATGTGGTAGAGCTGGAGCTTAAACCTACTGCCCTCAGATCTCAGAGTCCTTACCTGTACTCACTACTTTATTCTGCCTCCTGGGGAATTTAAGGGATCGGCTTACCCGAGGTCATACCAACAGAGATAAAATCTGAACGCAGGCAGCTAGACTCTAGTTTGCCTGTGGCCACAAAAGACCCTTTTGCGCCATGTCCTTCTCCCAGGTGATTGAGATCAGCTAGTTATGGGCAACTGGGGAGGAGCAGCTGTCACCATCACAGCTGAATCGGCTTGCTGCTGCTGACTGGCCCGGCCCAGCCCTGCCCACCACCTGCTCTACAACTAAAATCAGCCTGTGTACAGCCTGGGCTTCTAGAGGGAAAAAGAAAAGACACTAGGAGATGAGAGGGTGAGTGTTCTTTTATTATTTTTTTCTCCCTCCAGAGGTCCTCTATAGGGGGAATCTGGACACAGATACTTTGAAAAAGTCCCCTTATGGTCCTCATATACAACCTTGTGTAATGACTACCGATTTAGTCCAATAAGAGGAGAAATGAAGGAGTTTCAGATACCTCTAAAAATGTGACAACATATGGCAACTGTGTCACTGTAGAGGTTACACTAGATTTGGAGGGAAACATACCAGGGTTTAGCATTTCCACCCTGACATTTATTTGATGTCAGACTTTGGCCACATTGTTTCACTTCTTTGAGCCTCAATTTCCTCATTTATAAATTGCATATGCAACATCTATTTCCCTGTCTTGTGAAGTGTGCACTAAATTCGCTGCACTGTGCTTGACACATATATATTCATGAAATATTTAAAAGACTGTGAAAAAGTCCTGTATGCACAATAACTTTTTCTCAAGGGTATATTCAATGTTAGGGAGCACTGCCCTAATATATTCATTTTATAAGGGAAACATCCCTAATCTCAGTGCCTGTTTCAATTCCCCCTCCCTCAAAATAGATATACTCTAAAATCCCTCCCTGCTCTTCAACTCCACTCAATAAACAGCTTATTTAGGAAATAATCCAATCCAAAGGAACAATCCAAATAAAATCTAGGGAACCACAGGGTTCTGAGATACCACTTTGGATATCTACTATTTGTAATGCAAGTTTATTCTGATAAGAGACCTTTTCTTCCACAATGTCTTATCTGTGTCCTTGCTTCCTTAACGAGGCTTAAGAAACACTTCTTTCCTGGAGGGATTTTTATTGTTTTCTTCTCAAGTAAGCAAAATTAGCCTAAGTGCATCTGCCTTGCTTTTCCTAGAACCTCAAATTCCACCAAACAAGCCTCCCCCCAAACAGAACAAACTGACAATGGGCTCAAGTTTATCTTTGCTGCCATATCAAAATGCTGTCTCCTGCTGTCGTAACCTTTGAAAATGCCTTGGTATTTACTGTGACAGCAGAACACTCCACTGTAAAAATAGTTATGTACACAGACAAAGCCTGAAAGAAAACACAAAAATAATGAAAGCTGCTGTTTTAGAAGGATGTTAGTCCTGGTATGCTATTCCCACATGCCTGACATTAAATAGAAATTTTAAAGGTAGTTCTTTTGCATAGATGACTACAAATTAAAAGTTTTCAGTACCCTCTCCTTGCACAAAACCATCACTTTGTAACATCACCCTTACCTCCTTCCATTTCAGGAGTCTTTAACTATTAGTGGCTGTCTCTTCTCCCTTTGCCTGTTCGCATATCTAGCAATATTTGATACCAATGATCACTTCACCCTGGAAATCACCTCCTGTGGATTTTTCTGACATTATCCCTCAACCATTTCTATGCTGGCTTCTCTCAGGGTTCTGATGCTGGCTTTGTTACCAACCAAATTTTTCACTTTAGGAGTGGTTCTCAAACTTCAGCCTGGGTCATACTCCCCTGGAGGGTTTGTTAAAATAAAGTATTGGGTCCCATTCCCAGAGTTTCCCCTTCAGGGATTTTGGGGTAGGACCCTAGAGTTTTCCTAACAATTCCCAGGTAATGCTGTCACAGCTGTGGACCACACTTTGAGAATAACTGCTTTAGGTAAGAGAGAACTGAACACGATTAGACCAGGATTTCTCGACCTCGATACTACTAACTTTATTGTCAGGGGCTGTCCTGTGCACTGTAGGATGGTTAGTGTCATCCTTGGGCTGCACCCACCAGATGCCATACCCCCAGCCAATTTTGACAATGAAAAACATCTCCAGACATTATCAAATGTTCTCTGGAAAAGCAAAATCACTCCTGGTTAAGAACCACCAAGTTAGACTAATGACCAAGCTCTCTTTCCATGAAGCGATGAAGCCTCTTCTGCTTGTTCAAAGGATGCAGGTCTTTCTCATGATTTGGTCCTTTTTGTTTAATCATTCATGCATCCATCTTACTATGTGTCAGTCACTGTGGGGATACTTGGATTGATAAACATGTCCCAACTCTTAGAGTACTCACAATTAATAGATGAGACAGTGTGATCAAGTAGGCCCAAGAGACTATGGGGACATGGAACACAGGGTCATGGTAAGTTTTCTGAAAAATGATAATAAAGATAGGAAAGAGCTGGCTAGACAAAAGGGATGGGAGAGGAGAACTCCAGGAAGAGGGCAGGGCATATGCAAAGATGATGAGCAGAAGTTGAGAGTCAGAAAACTGCCAGCTGTTCCATATGGCTGCAGGCAATCCTATTTTATTCCCTTGTAGGAAGAGGGTAAGTGGAGGAAAATATTATCAACTCTTTACTTTTCTATGAATCACTTTTAAATCTTTTTATCTCCTATATCCATCTCTGGTAATTCTATGCCCTCATTTGTACTGTAAGCTATGGCTACTTTGAATTCTTTCTACTAGCCTCAGAGTCCTGAAGAATCACTTTCACCAAATGCTTGAATTAACCCACTTATGCCTAGTGTTCCATTATTGGAACACTAAGCATGTGGGAGTTATTTATATTCTACTGCTCAAGGTCATTGCCAAGATCTGATTTTTCACTCATGCAAAAAATTCAAAAAAATTGCAAACTCTGGCATAATGGGTTAAATCCTCCTCCTCTCCTATCATAGCACCCATCATGCTTGATTATCATTGTTTTCATCTCTCTGCCCTACCAAGACCACAAGTTCCATTAGGGTGGTGACCATGGCTATCTTGTTCTTCAGTGTATCTCCAGCATCCTCTACTGTGCCTCACATAGAGAAGCCAAGCTGAATTAATTATGTCCTCAAATTCCATTTGTCCAAAACTGAACACTCACCAACCCTGTTCTTCCCCAAACCAGGTTCTACCTTTGGATTCAATATCTCGGTTATGGTAATCTACCATCCCTCCACCTCTTGCACAACCCATTCCCATAGGGTCATCAAAATCTTGGCATTATTTTTCACTCTGTTTTCTTACTTCACACATCCATCTTTGATGTCTCAAGTGAGAAGCAAGATATGTCCTCTGAACTTCAATAAGCACTTCATCTAGGAGACAGCCTATGGAAAGAGGTTCGGAATCAGATAGAGATGGGCTTCTCTCACTTCTGCCTCTTAATTGCTGGGTGACTTTGAGTAAGTTAGTTACACTCTCAGAGCCTTATTTTCCTCATCTTTAAATGGGTTTAGTAACACCAACCTCATAAGGTTGTTACAGAGTTAAATGTGCACTTCAATATTACTCAATAAATGTTTCCTTTCTCCAGAGCATCCCTGGCAGGAGTAAGAAGTGGGCAGGAAAACAGGCAAAAAGACCAGTAAAGAGTTAAATAGGAAAGTCAATAAAATGGAACAGAGTGAGAGCAATAACATGGAAGGTGGCTAACTCCATCCCCTCCAAGAGCCACGCTTACTTTTCTATTGTTTTTCTCTCAAAATTTGACACATGGCATTTATGCTAATCTAGGAACATAGTTCTACCCAAGATAAATGAAAGCATATTATGTCCACCAAAAGACTCATACACAAATGTTCATACGAAGTAATAGCAAAAAAGTGGAAACAACACAAATGCCCATCAACTGGTGAATGGATAAACAAAATGCAGTCTATCCATACAATGGGATATTATTAGGCAATAAAAAGGAATGAAGTACTGATACATGCTATGATATAGATGAACCTTGAGGATACTACACTCAGTGAAAGAAGTGAGACACGAAAGAACACATGGTGTATGATTGCATTTATATGAAATATCCAACATAGTCAAATCTATAGAAACGGAAAGCAAACTGATGGTTGGCAGAGCTGTGTGTGGCGGGGGGAGGTGGTGACTACTGATGGGAAGGGAGTTTATTTTTGGTAAGATACAAATGTTAGGAAATTAATGCGAATCAGATGCTCCTCAATTTATGATGGGGTTACGTCCCAATAAACCCATAATAAGCTGACAATATTGTAAGTAAAAAATGCATGGCTAACTAGGAGCTGCGGCTGGCTGCCACCAGCCAGTACTGCAAGAAGAGTACTGTTTCTACTGATTGCTATTGCTTTCACACCATCATAAAGTCAAAAAACAGTAAGTTGAGCCATCATAGGTCAGGGATCATCTGTATACTTATGATTATTGAATTATACACTTTAAATGGATGAGTTGTATAACACGTGAATTATATCTCAATAAAGTGGTTAAGAAAGAAAGAGAGAATAAAAAAACAGAGAAATGGCAAAAAACATTCTAATTATTTTCTTCCTATATTCTACTACCTTGTATATTCCACCCCGAAGACTGCTGATTTCAACCACCGAGAAATCATCTGGCTGTAGATAAACTCTCTGATACTAGCCATGATAAGAATTCATGAGCATTGCCAGAGAGATAGGTGAGGGGACAATGAGAGCCAGATTTTTGTAGAAGTGAAGAGTATGTGTTCCAGAGAAGTGCTTCTCCAACTTTAGTGCATATGCATTACCTTGGGGTCTTGTTTTCACCAGGTTATTGTGACTCTAAAATGAAAGAATGAATTACAATGCACTATAATCAGTAAAGCGCCATATAAAGGTTGTTAAGCAGAGAAGTCAAACATTTCTGAGGATGTATGGGGGGTATAATTTTGAGAGAAGGAAGAGAACTGACAGTAAAGTTTCCTTTTTCCTACTGTGCTTAAGGGAGGGTTTAAGAATCATGACCACTTAATCTCACTGAACCAAGATGTCTTCAATGCTATATGTTAGAAGCATCCAGCACAGTTTTTATTATATGATCTTAAGTTGCCTTAACACTCATAAAGTAGAAAAGTCACATGTAGACAGCTGAGAGCTTACTCACCAAGGTAATTTAGTATGGAAAGAGTACAGACTCTGGGGTCAAAAATCCTGGGGTTGAGGCCCAGATCTAACACTTGTTAATAAAAGTTTGTCTTTAGTAAATTCCTTAGTGTTTCTTCACATGTGATATGAGTAGGGAAAATAAATCTTGCCTGTGTCACAAGGTGATGGCAGAATCAGCTGAGCTGATACAATGAAAGCATTTTGTCAACTTCTGGATTGGTTGCTTCATAATTATTTTATTGCACATGTCTGTCAGCAGAAAAACATTTCAGCATTTACTCCCATGTATGTACCATTGCACTAATATTATATACAATATAAAACTTATACAAAAACAGAGGGAGGAAGGATGCTAAAAATAATTTGAAGATTAGAATTTCTATGGTAGAGGAGATAAATAATCAATGTTAAATTTACTGAAATTGATAACTGTACTATCGTTGTATAGGAGAATGTCTCTGTTCCTAATAAATACAAACTCAACTATTTGGGTGAAAGGGCCATGAGGTATGTACCTTTATCACCAAGTGTCTCAGAAATATGTACACCCCCCCCCCAGAGAATGCATATGATAAAGCAAATAGGGTGAAATGGTAACAATGGGTGAATCTGAAATCTGAGTACAGGGTGTAATGGTGTTCTTTGTACTTTTTTGAGCAAATTTTTCTGTAAGTTTGAAATTATTTCAAAATACATTTTTAAAAATTAATCCTAACAGTTGACTGAGAGTTGCAGAATGGAAGAGTAAGGAGCTTGGCAGATTCTATCCCTGGTAAAGCAACAATTTAACTGTCAAAAAATATTTTTTAAAGCAATCATTTAAAGTTTCTGGAAATTATCCTAAGGGCATACAGCAAACATACATTCAAGAAAATCTACTAAATCTTAGCACGAACCATAAAGCAGGTGGTATCTGAGCATATACCTACTTCCTTACCACTTCCCCCAGCTCTTGGTTATAGAGGCTCCTCCATGGGTAGCCAAGAAAATGGAAGTTCCTCCCCCCAATCTCCACTGCAGGCACAGCAGGCCAAGGATACTAGGTCCTGATCACCTTCATCCCAGTTCACTCCCAGGGCAGAGGGTGCAATATCCTTTCATGATAAAATCATTAAATAAAGTAGGAATAGAAGAGAACTTCTTCAAACTGATTAAAGACCATCTCTGGAAAACCCAGATCTAGTGTAACAATTAATGATGAAAAGCTGAATGCTTTCCACCTAAAATCAGGAACAAGACAAAGTATGCAATCTCACACCTTCTATTCAATATTGTTCTAGCCAGGGCAATTAGTCAGGAAAAAAAAAGAAAAGGCATCCAGATTGGAAAGTAAGTAAAACTATTTCTAAATACATACAACATGATTCTCTCTATATATATATATAATCCAAAAGAATTCACTAAAAAACTACTGGAACTAATAAATGAGTTCAGCAAGGCTGGAGGATACAAGGTCAGTATACCAAAAAATCCATGCATTTTTATATACTAGCAATGAATAATCTAAAATGATATTAAGAAAACAACTGCATTTATAATACCAGCAAAATAATATAATATTTAAGAATAAATTTAGCAGAAGTACAAAACTTATACTGTAAAAACTCCAGAACACTGTTAAAAGAAATTAAAGACCTAAATAAATGGAAAGATATCTCATGACAGACAATAACAAGTGTTGGCAAGTATGCAGAGAAATTGGAACCCTCATGCATTGCTGGTGGAAATATAAAATACGGCAGCTGCTTTAGAAAGCAGTTTGGCAGTTCCTCAAAATATTAAACACAGAGTTATCATATGACCCAGAAATTCCAGTCTTAGCTATACGGCCAAAAAAAATGAAAATATATGTCCACCCAAAAACATATGTGTGAATGTTCATAGCAGCATTATTCATAATAGCCAAAAAGTGGAAATAAACCCAGATATCCATCAACTGATGACTGGATTTTTTTCATGTAGCATATATCCACACAATGGAATATTATTCAGTTCTAACATAGCTACATGCTACAACACAGATGAAGCTCTGAAAAAAATATGCGGAGACCACATACTGTATGATTTCATTTATAAGAAATTTGCAGAACAGACAAATCCACAGAGATAAGAAGTAGATTACTGGTGGTAGAGTGTTCAGGTGTGGGTACGGGGAGTAGGGATTGACTCCTAACGGGTATAGTGTTTCAAGATGATGGAAATGTTTTAAAATTAGATTGTGGTGATGGCTGCACAACTTTATGATAAAAACCATTAAATTGTACACCTTAAATGGGTGAATTGTATGGTATGCAAATTATATCTAAATAAAGCTATTTTGAAGTATAAATGGTATAAACGTTTATACAATTAATGGAAGAAATAGAGTAGATTTAGAAAGCAAGAACATACTAACTACATGTTGCCTACAAAACACCTAATTTAAATATAATGACACAAATAGGTTAAAAGTAAAAATCTAGGAAAGGATATATCACAATAACACTAATCAAAAGAAAGCTGAAATGTCTTTATAATACCGGAGAAAGATTTTAGACCAAAGATTATTACCATGAATAAAAAAGGTCATTTCATGATATTAGAAGGAGCAATTTATAAAAGTACATAGTGATCCTAAACATGCATGCACCTAACAATCAAACTTCAAATATATGAAGCAAAAGCAGAACAACAAGCAGAAATAGGTAAGTCCATAATCACAGACAGCTTTCAACACCACTCTCTCAATAATTGATAGAACGAACAAATAGAAAATCACAATATAGAAGACTTTTAAGAATACTAACAATTTGACCTTACTGACATTTCTAGAACATACTACCCAACAACTGGACAAGCCACATTATTTTCAAGTGCACACAGAACAATTTACTAATATAGACCATATTCTGGGCCATAAAACAAGTCTGAACGAATTTAAAAGAACCCAAAAGGTACATAGTCTGTTCTCAGGTGGCAATGAAATTAAATAAACCAGTAACAGAAAGATAGCTACAAAAGCCGCTAATGTTTGGAAACCATTAACAGGCTTCTTAATGACCCATGAATCAAAGAAGTAAGAAAAAGGAAAATTAGAAATTATTTTGCACTGAAAGAAAATGAAAACATACCATATCAAAAATAGGGATGCTGCCTAAGCAGTACTTAAGGGGAAATTTACACCATTATTGAAAAGAAGTAAGGTTTCAGGCTGGATGCAAGGGCTCATGCCTGTAATCCCAGCACTTTGGGAGGCTGAGGCAGGCAGATCACCTGAGTTTAGGAGTTTGAGACCTGCCTGGCCAACATGGCAAAACACTGTCTCTACTAAAAGTACAAAAATTAGCTGGGCGAGGTGGTGTGCACCTGTAATCCTAGGTATTCGGGAGACTGAAGGACGAGAATTGCTTGAACCCAGGAGGTGGAGGTTGCAGTAAACCAAGATCATGCCAGTGTACTATAGCCTGGGCAACAGAGCAAGACTCCAACAAAAGAAAAGAAAAGAAAAGAAAAGAAAAGAAAAGAAAAGAAAAGAAAAGAAAAGAAAAGAAAAGAAAAGAAAAGAAAA
>NW_016107835.1:942888-953954 GCF_001604975.1 Cebus imitator
AAAAAAAAAAAAAAAAAGCCTTCAGCAAATATCATTCTTAAAGATGACTGGATGCTCTCCCTCTAAGATCAGGAACAAGGCAAGGTTCTCAACACTTCTTTTCAACATTGTATCAGAGATTCTAGCCAGTGCAATTAGGCAAGACAAAAAAATAAAAGCATCCAGATTGGAAAGGAGCACCTAAAACTCATATTAACAGGAGACATAATCATCTATGTATTGAACCTACAAAAACCATAGTTACTAAAATTGACAAGTGAGTTTAGCACGTTGCAAAATATAAGGTTATAATGTAAAAAAATAAATTCTATTTCTGTATGCTAGAAGCAAGCAAAAATTGAAATAAAAAATACCATTTTAAATAGCATCAAAACCATGAAATACTTAGAGATAAGTCTCACAGAAGACACTCAAGACCTGTATGTACACTGGAAACTACAAAATATTACTGAGATAAATGAAATACAACCTACATAAAGATATCTGGGTATACTGTATATCATTATAGCTCAATAAAGCTGATAAAAATTGATAAAAATCACATATTCTCAAGGTGGAACAGAATCTCACAAATCAGACTCACCTTCAGCCCCTTTGTTTCTTTGATGTTCCTGATTTTAAGCTGAGGAAGAGTAAGCTGAAGTGACCCCATCTGTTCACCTTCCAAATGGAATGAGCTACACAAAACTGTTGACTGACCTATTTCAATCCTGCTGGGTGCCCTAGGAGCACATGTATTTTGTTGTACATGACACAGTTTTCAGTCATTGTACATATTGATATAGTTCAAAAAGGTTTTCCCCTGAACTCTGGAGACCTGGTCACTAACAGATTGAGGCAGAATCAAGGTGTCCCATGTGCGGTCTGTAGGAGTCTGTTGTTGAAGGAACAATGGAAAAGAGAGGACTTGTGGAACTGAAAAGTGTGATGGCAGAAAAGAATGAGCTTCAGAAAGAAGTACCTGGTACATAGTAAGTGCTCTGAAAAATTAGCTTAAATAATAGTAAAAAATAAAGATAAATTGAAAATAAATACAATTCAGAATTTGCCATAATCTTGATTAGAACTAGGTAGAAAAAGATCTTTATACAGGGATAAAGGAGTTTGATAAACACATTAATAGCATAAACAAGACTTCAGGGGGCATGATAAATCCACTTAATTAATCTTATGGGCCACTTGGAAAGAACCTATTTGCAGCTCAGTATAGGTTGCACAGACCGTGGAAACAGGCTGTCTGCATTCAAATCCTAACATGACAACTTAATAGCCATATAACCCTGGTCAAGATATTAAAATCTCTGTGTGAGTCAGTTTCTTCATCTATACAATGGGGGTGAAAATAGTATCTGCCTCATAAGGTGGTTATAAGGGTTTATGAGTTAATATTTGTTTGTTTTGTTTTTGTTTTTGAGATAGAGTCTTGCTCTGTCACCCAGGCTGTAGTGCAGTGGTGTGATTTAGGCTCACTGCAACCTCCACCTCCCTGATTCAATCAATTCCCCTGCCTCAGCCTCCTGAGTAGCTGCGATTACAGGTGCATGCTACCACGCCTGGCTAATTTTTTTGTATTTTTAGTAGAGATGGGGTTTCACCATGTTAGCCAGACTGGTCTCGAACTCCTGACCTCAAGCAATCCACCCACCTCAGCCTCCCACAGTGCTGGGATTATAGGCATGAGCTACATGAGTTAATATTTGTAAAGTGCTTAGAATAAAGCCTGGTACACAGTTCATCCTATTTAAGTAAAATATAAATAAATAAATTGTTACTTGTTCATTACAGCTGTAACTGACAAAAATCTATGTCAAGCTACACTTTTCACTAACATGCAGTGACTTTACTTACAATTGGATAGAGTTAATGAAGTTTTTTTAACCGAAAGTAATCTCTTACTACACCTCCTGTGACAACTATTTCTGAAGAACATATCTTAGAAGTAGTTTACTGCTCCTATTTGAACAAAAGTTAAATTTTTCTCAACATCGTTTGATATTTTCTGGCACATGGTTGGTGTTCAATAAATGGTTGCTGGACAAACATCCTTCCAGGCCAAAGCAAATGTACCGTACTTAATATTGTTATTTATATAGTCAGAGTTTAAAAATGCAACATGCATTACATCCAAATCGGAAATAAAGAGGCAGAGTTACCACCTAACTGGTTAACCACCTTCAATGAATTTGCCCACGATAAGAAAGGTGCTAATGTACTTCAAAAGCAGCAGAATTAAAGTTTTAGTTTCTGTCAAAATGATGATGCAATGCAGGCATTCCTTAGCACTCCTTAGTGATAACAAGAAAAAAAGACAGACTTAAACCTGGTCCACAAACAGGAAGAACATATACTTACTATATCCTAAATGGCCTCAGTAGAAAACAGCACAGGTCTTCAGAATAATTCTGACATGGAATTCACTGGTCATCCTTCTTTTGCAGGGAATACTGATTTGTAATATTTATCCTGAGATGGCCTTCTAAGGAGGAAAATCAGATTCCCTTTTTCCAAATGTAAAGCCAGAATTAAGAAGGAGAAAATATCTTCTCGCTCTGAGTAGTCAAGATGAGCAGAAGTTAAAGACATCTTCTCTCCAGATAACAAGTAAATTACCTTCAAAAGAAGCTGCCTGGTTTATATACACATATGTATTTATATATGGATGAGGGCTTTTCAGCACAGAGCATGCTATAAGTTATAAATGGTTACCACCCTGTCCCAGATACTGCTAGATGTGTCTGTTCCTCCGCTTTTCTAGACAGTTTTCTATGACTATGATGCCCACCTGTTTTAATAGTCTCTCCTGAAATCCTAATCAGCTTCTTCCTGGCCCTCAAACCATATACTTCCCAGAAAAGAGGAATGAACAAATGTAAAACTTCTTGCTCTTCGCCTCTCCAGTCTCAAAGGAAGGGCTATTGTTCCAATATGACTTGTTCGTTCTCACACCCATCCTTTTACACAAGTCATCATAATCTGCCCAGTCGCTTGTTCTTACCTCTCTACCCTACTTCAACTCAAACACTTCCTTCAAAATATGTTTCAAGCCAATTTATGTCTCTCACTTCCTTCATCTCTCAGCTCCTTCTAGAGTCACTGGTTGCTCATTAAGTCTGTACCCCTTTTACCACCATGTATAGGACTGACCCAGGTATGTCAATTCCCTATTATCATTCTAATACTGGATTGTTAGCTCATGCTACAGCCCCTAGGCTAAGATGGCACCGGATTAGTCTGTTATTAGCACCATATCTGGACTGAGCCAAGAAGAGGGTGGGGGCTTTCATTTTCATGATAGAAAATACGGGACTAGGCCAGGCTTGTAATTAAATAGGTCAAATTTTCATTTGGGGGAAGCTCAAGGTGAGAATGACATTTAAAGTCTAATCAACTAAAGACCACCAAGGACAAGCCTGTAGTCTGACAGAGTCCGATCTGTTCACTCTTACATAAGGACAATGCTCCAGAGGAATCATGGAATGTGTTCAACAAGAGGGAGGAAAAAGCTTCTCGTGGGTTCCTGCTGAACGATTCTGAGGAAGGCCTAAGAAAAGCAGGGATTAGTTCTGGATTGGTTATGATTTCTGAGGCAGGAACAGTAGAAGCAGGAATAAATTAGGGATTCCCTGCTGTTACGGGCAAGGGCAGCTCAGCAAATGGGAATCCCCAGTACTGAATGGGAAGAGCCAAGTGGGTTTGGAGGCATCATTGATAAGAAAGAAGTAATCACTGAAAGAGGGTGTCTTCATGGCATTTTCCAGTTGCTGCATGATGTTGGGAGAAACGGTGTTTTCTGTCAACCTTGCAATTTTTTCAGCCCCATTAACACCAGGAGATGCCTTTTTATTTTTCAGTCCCAGTTGGATCCTTATGTTAGGGACCTTTTTGACTCTTTCAATAAAATAGACATGGATGCTATACATCTTCCAGTTTACTTTTATTCCTGCAAATGTTTAGATCTGGGAACAAATCACATAACCAAGAAGGACCTGTACTGTATCTCTACTGACTCTGAAAGCTTAGGTAGAAAACTGAAGACTTAAATGGCACAGGGAACCTTTTCACTGCTTCTTCCTGTTGAAGGTCATTGACTTTTCACTAGGAGAGAAGATATGGGAAATGAATGTTTTGCTACTTAGATGATGTCAAAGAAAACGATGTAGTTTTCTGGAGAACCACTTATGATCTCAGAATGATGGACTTCTGGCCAGGGATGGAGGAAATTTCACAAAGAGCAGGAAGAAATTATTTTGCCGTAGATTCACTAACATGATAAATATGGACTGAAAGGGAAATGTTAAGAGAAGGAAAAAATACCACCAACTGTGACAAAGAAAAACCATAGTGGAAGAGATATTCGCTGCTCCTCAAGAGAAAACAGGGCAAAAAAGCTAAAAATCATATCTAGGACTAGAGGAGTCTATATACTGATTTAAGAGTACTGGTAACAAAGTTATTAGGGTGCTTGAAACAGCGAAAAGCAAAACTAATCTCACAGTTAGGATCATCAAGAGCTGGTGAGATGGCATCTGGCACTCGATCATAGAAGGCAATAGTGTAATGGTTAAGGAAGGTGTTTCCAAGCCACACTGACCAAGGTTCAACTCTACTTGTTGCCTCTTACTTGTCATGTGATCTTGGTCAAGACATTTGCCCTCTCTGAACCTTAAGTGGCCCATGGGTCAATTGGGTATTGGAATACTTACTTCACTGAGCTGTTAACGAAGATTAAAGTTTAGAATGTATTAAAATATCTATCACAGTGTATGTCACACAGTAGGTGACCACTATAATCATCATCATCTGTAGTGAAAAGGTAGCACTTCCTTGCAGAATTTAGCAAACCAGAAGGTAAAAACATTTGTCAATAACAAAAGCAAAGAGAAAGAAGTAATGTGTTACTGGATCACACTATGAACTACCCTGGAATAGAAAAAAGAAGTAGTATCGAATTCTGTTCCTCCTGCTTCATATTTCTTTTCTCATCTAAACAGGCCTGGGCAACCTGATGTGCGTGCACACACACATCTTCCCTCCTCTGTTTTTTGGGTCTTGGGACACATAATCCACCTAATCTGATTTTGGAAGTCATGCTGACCTGTGAGAGGTCAGTTTTTAGTAGAGGAAAGAGTACAGAAGCCAGATTTCATGAGCTGAAGACTGAAAGATAAGAAAGTATAGATGGCTCTTTTAACACACTTTGAAATAAAGGGAAAGAAAAAGATATCCCATTAGCCTGTTGGGGTTGTAGGATTAAAAAGAAGATTTGGGGGGAGGAAATGAGAGGGGGATTCTTGGATATGTCTGCAGGCAGAAGAAAAAGCTCTTTGAGAAAAACCCTGAAGATACGAGAGACAGAGAGAGAGAGAGAGACAGAGAGACAGAGAGAGAGACAGAGAGAGAGAGAGAGAGAAACAGAGAGAGAGAGAGAGAGAGAGAGACAGACAGACAGACAGACAGAGGATACATGATTAATGGAACAGAATATCTTAAAGGATGCATCAGGGGATAGGTAAAAAGGAAAATGAGGTTAGCTTTGAAAAAGATGATATTAAAAGAATGAAGATAAAAGTAGCCATGGAAATAAATGTTTGGGGGAAAGAGACAGTTTGTGACCAATGGACTCTCTTTTCTCCAGCTCCCCTCAGCAGGCAATCTGTATAACTAGATTACCTGCTGAGGGGAAGTTGGGGATAGAGAGGACTAAGTTAGGAGGCCTGAGGGATATGGTAAGAAAATGGAACAGTTGCTGTGGGAAATTCGAAAAGAAACCAACTAGGAATGTGTAAAAAAGGATTAGTGAACAGCCGTTGAGGATCCAGCTGTGGTTAGAAATCACAGTTTGGCCATGGATATAATCAGCATGGTGAGGCAATTTTCCCTACTACTTACTCAGCAGCCTGGGAACAGGTCAGAAAAAAACAGATGCTGAAGTCCATCTAGGTTTGGAGATTGGCAAGGCAGGTGCAGCGGAAAAAGAGGGACATGAGGGAATTGAGGATACTGTGGGAATTAATATCAAATGGTTGGCAGGGTCAAGTGGGGGTGGGAAATGGTTGCTGGATGGGAAAGAACATAGAAGCAAGAGAAGGCTGGAAGTCTTCCTGGGAGAAAGGGGAAGGAACTAGATGCGCTGATGACATCAAAGACGTTCTGTGAGAGTCAGGGAATAGGAGATGTGAAAAGCTGGAGGTTTTAGTCAAAAACAATTTCAGAGTTTGAAGTATCAGAAGTAGAACAGTTTCAGATGGTGACATGATTTTGTATCCCCATACAAAGAGGTTGCTGAAGCAGAGTGAAAATGGAGGTCATATTATCACAGGTCAAGGAAGTATGCTGGGACATCTGATGATGCATCAGGGAGGCCACTGGCATGGTCTGAGATGGTGCAAGGAGTCAGAGGAGCATAGAAGACTAAGCTAGGTTCCAGAGGCCTCATAGAATGAGAGCAAGTAACTTAGAGATTGGTCTGTGCCAATGAATAGAATAGGCATAATAACTGACAGCATGCACCTCAAAGAATAAGGGAAAAGGAAAGTTGTTGAGCAACATTCTGGCACCAGAAGCTAGTTTCACATTGAGGAATGATCAGCAAATGAGCAGGCTCCATTTAAGATGGTTGTGGAGAAAAGTGTCATTAAGGGAAGGAGTTCCGGAAAAAAAAAATGGCTGTGAATATACAGACATGCTTGACCAAGGAACAAGAGTTCTGTGGGGCATAGGAGATCTGAGAAGGGAATGTCAGCCAGGATATAACATGCTTATGCAAGGGGAAGGTCTGTATTAAATTTATAAAAGGAAAATTCCATCCTTTAGGATCCTGAAGAAGCAATGAGAGGAACTACAAACTTTGTAACTAAGTTTGACCAAGAAAGAAGAACTGATTGGTAAAAGTAGAAGTGAAAGAAACTTTAGGAAATATAGCCATGTCATTCTAAGTATTGTTGGCTAATGACCACAAACAAACAAACAAATAAAAACAACAGGGAATCAAGGCATTCCCCAGATGCTGAGAACAAGAATTTCTACAAGGGACCACAGTGACCATTAAGTGGACTAATGTGTAAGAGGAACAAAATATTTGGGAAAATAGGTCTCATAATATTATCAATCTTCCATGATCTTGAAGAAGGGGAAAAAAAAGGAGAAGTGACTAAAGAACACAAGATAAGCTACACAGAAAACACGTTTTTAGGCTACGGGAACTAATGTAGCTATAGCAGGTGCAGATTTTTTCAAAGTAAGATCACGTACCATAAGTAGAAGATATATGTGAACAGGTGACATAGCAAGTGAGCAAGCAAGTAGAATGACTCAGTTCCTATTTCTATTTCATCTTAAATGATAAGAATAATTTTTCAAACTGGAAACAGTTACACAAATGTGAATAAGAATTCATCACAGTCCAACTGATGCAGAGATAGTGACAGTAGTAAGCAGTTTCAAATGAACTTGGACCTGTGGGCCCAAATAAAGTATATCCTGTAGTATTGAGATAACCCACATTCCCGATTGAGAGGTCACTGCTGGTAATCTCTGAAAAAAATCATAGCAGACTAGAAAAATTGGTCTGTTACTTGTAAAACTAAAAAGCTAGGACATTTCTGAAACAGCTCAGAAAACAAAGACTACTAATCTTAATGTGGAAAAAATCAGTTTATAATGAAGTAGTAAACAGATGGCTATGAATAAGGATCAGGTGATGAGAATCATAGATTTAGGTAATGGTACGAAGTGTTTTTGAGTTTCAGTAAGTCACTGAAGACACTTTTTTCCCTATAGAATATGTTCATATGAGACAGGTATGTCTTGAACAAGTAGATTGATTTATTATTAATCAAATAACCTTACTCAACAAGAATGCTACTGGAACAAACTATTGCTAAATGCAACAACTGGGATGAATCTCAAAGTATGCTGAGTGAAAAAAAACTAATCTCAAAAGCATATATACTGCACAATTCCATTTATGTGACATTTGTGAAATAATATAATTATAGAAATAGAGAACAGATTAGTGGTTACCAGGGATTAGGGATGAGGAAGAAAAACAGATGCGGCTATATAAAGGGATAGCACAAGGAAGTCTTGTAGTGATAGTAAAGTTAAGTCTCTTGATCATAGTGGGGATGATTACACAAAGGTACGTGTGATAAAACTGCACGGAGTCTCTCTTGTTTCTCTCTCTCCCTCCCTCCCTCCATTCCCTTTCTCTCTCTCCCCCTCTCCACCTCTCTATCAATAAGCCCTGTGGATTTTATCAATGTCAATTTCTTAGTTTCAATATTGTACTATAGTCATATAGCATGCTATCACTGGAGGAATCTGGAGGAAGGGTACATGGGATTTCCATGTACATTTGTTTGCAGTAAACATAATTATCTGAATCAATAACTGTTTTTAAGTAAAAAGAGTTTTTAAAGAATACCAATTAATGGATCAATGTCAACCTCACAAAAGGAGATCAAGTTGCATGCTTCAGGGCTCTGTACTTGGCAACAGTGAAATACCACTTTTAACCCAAGGTTAGAAAAGACAGTGGAAGCATAATCATAAAACTCATGAGTGATATAAAACATGGAGACACAGCTAATCTAACAGAACTAAAATCCAAAAATATCAACAGGCGAAGCTAGGAACTGAAAGGTAACCGAGATAAAGGCAGAACTCACCATTGTATCCCCAGCATGCAACACAGTGCCTGGCACAAAGAAGACTCAAAAATTATCCAGTGAAAAATAAGTGGATGCAAATTTTAAAATGGTTAAAAAGGTTTAATGGGACTTCATCTAGAAAAGCTTTTCAGTCAACAGAATGATAATATTCCCTCAAACCGACACAACATTCCACTTCATTAACAAGGTATGTATTTTTTTTAATTTTTTTTCTTTTATAGAGACAGGGTCTCACCCTGTTGCCCAGGCTGGAGTGCAGTGGCATGATCTTGGCTCACTGTAGCCTCCACCTCCCATGTTGAAGCAATTCTCATGCCTCAGCCTTTCGAGTAGCTGAGACTACAGGTGTGCACCACTACGCCCAGCTAATTTTCTGCACTTTTAGTAGAGATGGGGTTTCACCGTGTTATCCAGGCTAGTCTCAAATTCCTTACCTCAAGTGATCCACCTGCCTTGGCCTCCCAAAGTGCTGGATTACTGGCATGAGCCACCACGTCCAGCCATAAGGTATGTATTTTTTAAAAGAGGGAAGAAGTAAACATTATATTATTGTTGTACTCTGCACTAGTTCAATTTCCTATAAAAGACCAAGTCAATTCCTGAGTGCCACATTTTAATGGAGACATGAATGAACTTGAGTGTATCCCAAATAAGGCAACTAAGATGGTTAAATATCTGGAAATAGTGTTATACAAAGAACACTAGAAGGAATGCAAGGTATGAAATCTGAAAAAGATAAGATGTGGCAGACAGAAAGGACAAGTTAGATAATAATTATAATGTAGGCTATAATCTAATGATAATATTAAATACCTTGTTGCAGATAACATATCACTTTACAGCTTACAATGTGCTTTCATACTTGTGTCCTAAACTGTCCCATATCTGAAAGGCTAGCAAGTGGGGAAAGGGTTATACTTTTTTCTGTGCAGCCACAGTGATTAGAGATAACAGAGACAGGTTTCAGCTCAATATAAGGAAGGATTTTCAAGCATTCCAATCTCCAAGACAACAGAATCACAACTGCAAAAGCAACAACGATAGTCTAGTAGACATTAGTAATATACATTGATTAGCTGATTTAATCATCCCAACAGTCCTGTGAGGCAGATACTATTATCCCCATTTTACAGATGAGAAAACTAAAGCACAGAGGGGTAAAATGTGGCTATAACCACAGCTAGTCAAGTGTCAGAGCTAGAATTCAAATTCAAGCAGACCCACTCCAGAATCACTGCTTGTGGGGTAGCTGGAACAATTACCCGCTAAGGCCACTGCAGGGTGAGTGGCATGCCAGCCTTAGTCAGAGGCTGCACTAGACCAAAGATAAGACAATAGGATTTTAGGAATCTTGGAAGATTCGGTCTGTTTGGATTCAAAACCCAGTGTGGAACCCTTCTGGAAGTGGCGTGGCTCCAGTCTAAGGCTAATATTAGCTCTAAGGTCCTAAAGCAGATTGTTTAGAGTGAAAGCAAGAGCATCAGGCTCAAAGAATTAAGACAGGCCTTTGGAATAGTGGTACAGTTCTATACACATTAGGATTGATTTTTGACTTTCCCAGAATTGCCAATTTGAAGATCCATTAGAAGATCAGTCTCATCATAACCAAATCACAAAAATATTTGTATACTGTTTACTATTCCAACCCCTGCCCCCATCAACTGATGCAACATATATTAAAATAGCAAAATTCACAACAGTTTGACAGTTTTAATTAACAAGTTCTCCCAGCTCAAACAACATAAATTGAGCTTTCTACCTCTAGGGAAATAGAGCAGTAGGGTTTTCCTTCATTAAAGACTAAAAAAAGAAAGAAAACTGCCATGTTGAAAGTCAATTTAATAGTTTCTAGGTTAAACTGTCTTTGGAGTACACAGTAAGTACATCATTAAAAGTAAAGACAGAATATAAAATACAGAGTCAAATCTAGATGAATGTCAGAAAAATAAATTGAACAGTGGAAAACACACTAAGGTCACTGTAATAAACAACGAGTATTCAAAAGCAGTCAAATTAACTCGGACTTTTAACAGTGGCCATGCTTATGGTACCTCATGGGGAGTCACGGGCTCGGGGGTAACTAAACAGCTAACCAGAAGCTGCCAAAAAAAAAAAAAAAAAAAAAAGCCAACTCTATAAAACACAAATACTTTGTTGGGTGTTTAAAGATATGTGTATTCCCATACTCGAGGTTCTAGTTGGAGCTTAAGGGGTACAGGTTACAACTAAGGGCCATAGAATTTTGACTGTTTTAGAAACAGAGGCAACAGTCAGTCCACAAGACGAGGCAGGAGGCTGAGATTGACACTGCCTACAATGGGCGTTACCTGGAAAATGCAGCTAGTTGGGTGGAATGGTGGTGGCACAGGGATGGGTGGTGGGTAGGATTCTCTT
>NW_016107835.1:954111-987464 GCF_001604975.1 Cebus imitator
AAACAGCTCTGCCACTAACCAGTCCAGTAGCTCAGCATCAATTATAGCCTAAGGCTCAGTTTCCCCATCTACAAAAGAAGAAGGGTGGCATTAGGGGGAAAAGTTCATTTTTTGATCTCATCTTATCCCAAAGGAAATGCCACAAAGATTCAATGTTTAACTGTAATTAAAATTATAACTATGACTATGAGAAATAGGTCCATCCCTAATATTTACAAGGCCAGGGGCAAGAATATAAATATAGGCTCTTATTTCTCCTTCCTTCTACCCCACTCCTTTTTAAACAGCTAGGAGCCTTGGCCACAGTAGACCACTCAGTCCACACAGCCAAGCTCCATCCATACATTTCTACCACCAAACAAGCACCTCTTGGACCTAGAAGAACTCACACGTGTGGCACAGTCTCTTCTTGAGGACAGACCCAGGGCAGAGGCCCTCACAAGCCCTAGAAGCAGACTGAATAGAGATTCCTCAGCTTCCAAGTATCTAGTATGGTCTAGAACAGGAGGGTCCAATCTTTTGCTTCCCTGGGCCACACTGGAAGAAGAATTGTCTTGGGCCAGACATAAAATACACTAGCCATAGCTGATGAGCAAAAAAAAAAAAAAAACTTAAAATTTCATAATCTTTTAAGAAAGTTTATGAATTTGTGTTGGGCAACATTCAAAGCTGTACTGGGCTGCATGCGGCCCTAGGCCCACAGGTTGCACAAGCTTGGTCTAGAAGAAACAAGCATGAGTTATGGGTGAGCACATCTCCTTGGCCCTTGGAATTCCTTGCTCTGTGGTGCGATACATGTAAAGTACAAACCGCAGAGGAAAAGGCTGATACATTTGACTATGTAAAAGTGGCAAACTCATAGACATTAAAAATAAGTCAATTACAAAGCAAATATCAAAACCGAGAGGAAATCTGTGCAAATTATGAGAATTATGATCCTTAAAAAAACTTATAAATTAAAAAGTGACTACCCAATAAAGAACTGTCAATAATATAAGCATATGAAGAAAGTCCAACATTGTCGTACTTAAAGGAATACACTATAATAAAAGGCCCTTTTTGACTTACCAAATTGACAAGCATTTTCCAAATGAGAATACACGGAATTGGCAAGTTAAGTTAACGACTGCTATACACTGATCAATCTTTACCTTCCTATCTATCCAATTCTTCCTTTTAGAATTTATACTAAAGAAGCATTAACTATATACAGAAAGATTTAAGTATGAGGATGTTCACTGTAGCACAGGTAATGATAGGGAACACTGTAAACAACTTAAATATCCAATAACAGTGGATTAATTAAATAACTTGTGGTACACCAATAAAATAGAGTAGTCAAGTGTTATTGTAGGCTGGGTGCAGTGGCTCACACCTATAACCCCAAAGCTTTGGGAGGCCAAGGCAGGAAGGTGGCTTAAGTTCAGGAGTTCAAGACCAGCCTGGGCAACACACTGAGAAATCATATCTACAAATAATTAAAACATTAGCTGGCCATGGTGGCCTGTACCTATGGTCCCAGCTACTTGGGAGTCTGAGGTAGGTGGATGGCCTGAGCCCAGGTGGTCAAGGCTGCAATAATCTATGATCACACCACTACACTCTAGCCTGGACGAAAGAGTGAGACCTTGTCTAAAACAAAACAAAACAAAATCACAAACATGTTACTGTAGACAAAGAGGTGACAATATAGAAACATATCTACAATGTAAAGATGAAAAAGATACTTTACAAAATGATGTAATACATCTTTTATTAAAGTTACACACACACATTGTCAGGCACAGTGGCCCACACCTGTAATCCCAACACTTTGTGGGGCTGAGGCAGGCAGATCACCTGAGGTCAGAAGTTCGGGACCAGCCTATTGGTACATGGAGAAACCCCATCTCTGCTAAAAATACAAAATTATCCGGGCATGGTGGCACATGCCTGTAATCCCAGCTACTCGGGAGGCTGAGGCAGGAGAATTGCTTGAACCTGAGAGGTGGAGGTTGTGGTGAGCATAGACTGCACCATTGCACTCCAGTCTGGTTAACAAAGTGAGACTCCATGTCAAAAAAAAAATAAAAAACAGTTACACATACACAATCTAGAAGTCTATATGCATGGGTGTTAATGGTTCTTTCTCTTTTTAAATCTGGGATGTTGAAATTTTTTGTTTCTTATTTATATTTTCTAATTTTTAAAACTGGTTATAACAATAACATACTACACTTATTTTTAATTTTTTAAAAAGAAGAGATACATTACCATTTTGACTAAGGGACTCAGCTACTGTAACATTCTACAAGAGTATTCATTTGTAGCTTTAACATTTTAGAATTCTATAAAAGGAAAAGCCAATTAACTATACAAGTGTCCTCTGGAGAGCAAGAAGGAGTCATTAAAGCATATTCTATGTTAATGGGACAAAACTCTATCAGCATGAAACAAACAACTGAAAAAAAAAAAAAAAAAGAAAACCCCACCTGGAAGACAAAGTCAGCAAATATAGACTGAAGAATCCCTCCTACTTAAGGGCATAGGTTCTTTTCTTTCCAGGTTTTATCTTGAAAATGATATTCTTTTATTTCCCAATTTTTTTGGTAATGCCAATTGACCTCCATACACAACCAAACCAATCCATTTGATATACAATTGGTAGCTGGAAGGAAAGGCCGACTTGAACATAGTGGTATTGGTGGAGTGAAGAGAGTAGCAATTTTTCCCCCACTTTTCCCACTTCAAGGTAGAGAAACTTCTGTTAGAGCAACATTCCCAGACTCTTTCTGTCCCTTTCTTTATTCTTCCCCATGGTAGAAGCTACAATTATTTGCCCAAGAGATTTGACAAGAGAAATTCAAGTTAAATCTAAATTTCAAGGTGGGGCCATTTTAACTACAGTTTAAAAACAATTTATCTGCCTGCCCATTAATCCATGCATAACTAGAAACATATGCACAGGCATGAGCTATATGTTTCATCACTTGCTGCCTGGCTGATCCAGGATGTCAGAAACCAAAACTTAGATAAGCAGTGTATTCTATGATTGGAAGTTTCTACGTATATGCAAGACAGGGGTCTGATGACGAAGGCATATCAACACAAACTGGCCCTTAAAAAACCCACATGTCAAGGTATCTGACCTCTCTCCATTTTGTACTGCACAGAGTTTCCATTTGGTGAAGAGAAAAGTATGTCAGCTCAGTGACCTGTCACCTAGTTCTGCATGTTCCTCTGAGTATAGAGGCAACCTCTACTAAAATCCTACCCATCTTTCTCCAATGAGCTCAAATGTCACCTCCTTCCTCAACCTTCCCTCCTCATCCTAGCTGCAAATAACCTCTTGCTCTCGTAAGATTCTAAGCCCTTTGTTTCTACCACTCCACTATATATGATATTATGTATAGTTGTGTGTGTAAATGTTCTTTTACTAGATTAAAAGCTCCTTGATGGCAAGCTCTAAGTCACTGATTTTTATATGAGCCACAGTATTGACACAGTACCTTACACAGTTATTCAATAGGTGTGTATGGACTAAAACTCTAGAACGTACCTAAGTTTAAAAGCTTCCTTCTTCCTTATCCCTCAATAATGCAAACATTAGAGAACAGGCCTAATGTCACCTCAGAAACTTAATGGCTACAGCAGCAAACTTTAGTCCAATGTATTTAATTTTTTGGTTTCTTCAGCTTTTAATCTCATGTGCATGATATAAGGATGAGATATCACCCTCCTCCAGGAGCTAGATGAAACTCTCCAGAACAGCGCTGTCTAACAGAAATATAAAAATGTGAGCCACATATGTAATTTAAAATTTTCTGGATGCCACCTTAAGAAAAGCACAAAGAAATGGGTAAAATTAACCTTAATACTCTATTTTATTTGATGCAATATATCCAAAATATTATTTCAATGAACATGGAGAGTTGAAGGATGGTTACCAGAGGCTGGGAAGGGTAGTTGAGGACTATGGGGGAGGTAGGGTTGGTTAACAGGTATGGGTACCAAAACTAGAATGAATAAGACCTACTATTTGATAGCACAATAGGGTAATAATAATAATTTAACTGTACATTTTTAAATAACTAAAAGTATAATTGGATTGTAACACAAAGGATAAATGCTTGAAGGGATAGATACCCCATTCTCCATGATGTGATTATTATGCATTACATGCCTGTATCAAAACATTTCATGGACCCCATAAATATATACACCTACTATGTACCCACAAAAATTAAAAATAAATTTAAAAAAACAAAAGCAAAGTATTATCATTATAACATGTAATCGATACAGAACATTGTGGAGATATTTTACGTTTTTTATCACACTGTCTTTGAAATCTGGTGTGTATTTTACACTTACAGTATATCTCAATTCGTACCAGGAACTACTTATTAGCTGTGAAAGCTAGTTACTTAATTTCTCTTTGCCTCAGTTCCTCAACTTTGAAAGGGTAGTAATAACAGTGTTTACCTTATAGAACTATATCGAGGTTTAATAATATAATATGTGGAAAGGGCTTAGCACCTGGTAAATTGTAAGGATTCAATAAATCTTAACTACCATAATCCTCTACCATAACATCCACTTATGAAAAACCTTGAGCTAAAAAACCAAGTGTATTTCCCAATTTTATAAAGCAAATCAAATGCTGGTTCTGTTCCCTGTCTTTTACATAGTTGTCTATTAAACCATGCAGGGCAGCTGGGAGCAATGGAAAATCATATTTTTTACCCATTTAAAATTCCCAAGTGCTAGCCAGATGGAGTTTGGGAGTCAGTCCAAACAGTAACATTCTTCAAAATGGTAGCCTAGAGAAAAGCCATCCAGCTGTGTTATACTAATGGTCTTTTCACCCTACCATTTCCTTTAAGCTCTGTCCCCATTTGCTGTAATATTTAATCCATGTTACTAAGTGAAAAAGTAACATCACTTCTTGTGTTTTACTCAGCATTATTTTGGGTTATTTTGTTGTTTTTTTAAGATAACAGGTAATATTGAATATTCTTGCATAAATGTGCGAAATGTCCAGCACCTAAGATCATCCAATCTTTGACATACTTGATTACGATCATCAGGAGATTCAAAGCAGAAAAGATGTTATACAGATGCAATAGCCAAATAGAAGGAGTAATGGCCTGGGAATCAAGGAATCTGATTTCTGGCCTTGGGTCTATGAATAAATCACTACATCACCTAAGGCAACCCATTTACACTTCTGAGCTATATCTCAGTTTAAGATACATTCACATACAGTATTTAGAACTAAGTATTAACATGCAATAACTCAACATAAAATCTTATCAAGTCTCAGCATTCTTGTTTGTCGCTCTTTAAATGTTCTGTTGGTAAGTTCCCCTTGAAAAAACCAGCATTAACAAAGTCTGGGGATAATTTACTTTAATATTCAAATAACTAGAATACCTAGAAAAGCAAATAAATGGTTCATCTATCTAATATGTATGCTGTTACTAAAAGCCAAACAATTGCCATATTCTCTAGCTTTCAACTAGGAAGCAAGGTTAAGAATTATAAGACATCAGCATTAATACAAAGAGACATCAATGGTCACCTCCAAGGATCTCTTGCCCTACGCCAAATTCCCTGTATCAAGATTTCTCAACTTCAGCATTACTGACATCTTGGGTCAGATAATTCTTTGTGGTAGGGGATCGGCCTGTGCATTGTAGGATGTTTATCAGTTTCCCTGTCCTGTTACCACTAGAAGCCAGTAACACCTCCCCACAATTGTGCCAAACAAAAATGTCTCCAGACGTTGCTAAATGTCCCTAGGGAGTAAAATTGCCCACAGTTGAGAACCACTAGTATGGATCCTCTCTATGACTACCCTAAATTTCTTTGGAATTAAGCTTTTACAGAGACTGGCAATTTTCAGTGTGTAACTGCTTTTGTGACACAGCCTCATTAATATAACATGCAATGATATATACTCTCATTGGCAATCTTTCCAATTAATTTGCATTTAATACACATATAGTAGAATATACTTTTGCAAAATGACCCATTACACTACAGAGATTATCCATGTATCTTTTTCAGAGCCAAAACAATGTTTTTACATAATGGTGATTTTGGTAACTAATTTTAGATTAAGATATTTATATTTTAGAACCCATTAATATTTATTTAATGTTAGTACCCTGGCTTTAATTTACTTACCAAAGTTTTCAATATACTACCCATCTACCACCCCATTTTCCTCTATCAAGTCCCCAAACTTCCTGTTACCCATTGAACTGCTCATGTGTTCTGGTTCCCAATGATTAGTCCCTATACTCAGCTACCCACTTTTTCATCTAAAGTACTGACAGAGGGTTATTCTATTTCCTTGGGTCTATGCATATAAGCAAATTGGGAAGGAGTACTAATGAGAGCTTATCAGCTGCAAAATAACAGAATCAACCAAACATGTAAGGAATGTCTACTGTCTAATGCTACAGAGACACAAAAATAAATAAATATAAGACATAAAAGAACCACAAAATAAAAAACAAAAAAAGAACCACATCAACCACATGCCCAAAGTCATTCAGCTAGCTGATTTTATATGCTGATAGTGGAACATCCAAGTAAGGGTATCCTGATTGCAGCTATAGATGAAAAGTAGAGTTTAGAGCTACCTTTATAGACTTGAGACTCAACACCTGAAGAAAGAACACCAACCCGATAATGGTGGTCACCTCTGAGGAGGAGGTTGAAGGGGCATTTTCACTTTTTACTCTAGATGCTTCTATATTATTTAATAGGAACATGTAATTGTGTGTTACTTCTATGATTAAAAAAAAGGTAAAGTTACGAGTGTAGATGAAATATCTGAGGCAGTGAATATAAAGAGAGAATAGGCAAAGAACTTAACACCCCTGAATATGGACATAATTAGGAGGCAGAAAGAAACAAAAGCAATGAAGAAGCAGTGGCAGAGGCTGGCAGAAAAGGAACTAGAGGAGTATAACTCTGTGGCCAAGGGAGGGAAGTTTTAAAAAGGAACTGAACAGTCAACACAACCCAAAACGGGAAAAGGTAGAGAAATAAGATGGCAGAAAAGAATTTAGATCTAAAAGAGCCTTCTTAAAAATCATAACCTCCTCCCTACATCATGTCCCTCGATCTTTGAGGAAATTGAGGCCCAGAAAGATTCAGTGGTTAACTAGATAGGTATTGGTAGCTAGAAGACACAGCAAAGAAAGACCACAACATGTTTATGGATGATAGCAAATGGGTCCAGTGGAAAGGAAGAGAAGAAGAAACCAGAAGCAAGGATGTATAATTGAATAAGTAGTATCTACAATAAACAGACAGAGATGGAACTGAAGCAGAAGTAGGCAAAAATAATACAACTTTTCCTCTGAGGCTGGATAACTTGTTTCCTTTTGGTTTGGGTTGTTACATAAGAAGGTAAGGGGAATCCCTCAGAGTACCCAGATTTCCCCCAGAATTCTACCCTTGGCGCCTTTCCCCTCTCAAAGTATACTCATATCCTAGGCTTCATATACCATCTATACATGAAGGACCCCAAATCTCTACTCAAGCCCAGACCCTCTCTATACCCCAGACCCAGGAGAAGTGAACATCTCTATGTAGATATCTGATAGGCACCCAAATTCAAATCATCTCAACTTTGCTCCCACTCCAGTACTCTGTCTCAGTGGAAGACCCCACACAATGAATGACTTCAGGCAAATTACTGAACATTATCTCTCATTATATCTTTGTAAGCAGATGAAAAAGAAAAAAACATTTGCTGGATGACAGTAAAGTTAGAGTCACAGCTGTTAGAGCAGCCTTACCCAGTGAGTGTTCATTGATGGATAACAGTAAGTTAGAAAGTCTTCAATTAGCCTGATTCAGAGCTAAGCCAAAAATAGCAGACAGACCATAAGCTGACCCTCAATGATGCCCACCTCCTGGTGTTCATGTCCTTGTTTAATCCCCTTTCCTTGAGTATGGTTGGGACCTCTGACTAGATTCTAACCAACAGAATATGGTAAGGGTAATGGAAAGTCACTCCCATGAATAGGTATGTACGTGTATATTTCTGATTCCTTCTTGGCATCGTGAGAGACAAACTGAGACTTTATCCTTCACTGGCCTTGAAAAAACAAGGTGCTATTATATGAACTGCCTATGGAAAGACAACGTGGCAGGGAATTGCAGGCAGCCCCTAGTATCTGAGGGCCTCAATCCCACAACCACGAAAAACTAAATTCTGCCAACAATCACATGAGCTTGGAAGAGAACCCTGAGCTGAAATGAGACCACAGGCCCTGCCAACACCTTGATTGCAGCCTATGAGACCCTGAGCAGAGGATCAAGTTGAGTCATGACAGACTCCTGACCCATGGAAACTACAAGATAATAAATGTTTGTTGTTCTGACCAAGTAATTTTGTGGTAACTCATTATGCAGCAACGGAAAACGAATATAGCAAACAATATTCTATTAATTACTTGGATAAAGATATTTATGAAATATATGTGATAATAAAGCTAAAACAAAAGGAACAATAAATAAAAAATTTAATTACATCAATATTTAACTTTGTCATTTCTTCCTTTGTACTTTGTGATATCTCTTACATTTATCACTTCCTTTAAATTACAAAAGTCACTATCTTATATACAGGTCCTTAGAATTTCTACATGAATCTTATTCAGCAATCTTTTAACTCGTCACCCTAATTCCAGTCTCTCCTTTCCATCTGTCCTGAATAGTTCTGACCATGATAGTTCTCTGTCCAAAGCCCTTCAATTGCACCCCACTGTATATGGAATGAAGTATGAATCTTTTAGTTTTGAAGCCAGAATTGGATTCAAATCCTCACTCCACTAATTCCTAGCTGTGTGATGTGTGGCCTCATTTTCTAACGTGTTACATGGGAATAACAATAACTGCCTCATAGGTCCTGGTCTTCCTAGGCCCATTTATTTTCCATCTATTTTCCTATTCCATCTGACTAGTACTCCACTCTCAAAAATGTCCTGGTTTTCACAATTAAATCATTTGGTCAATAAAGGGTTGTTACAAAGAGTTAATGAGACAATGCATATAAATGTAACAGGCCTGGCAGGACACTTTCTTTTCAAGTTCCCTCAAATGTACCTGGTACTTTGCTGGCTAAAATCATATCTCTGACACCTCCAACCACAGAAGAACCTACCCATACTGCATAGTCTTCCTCAGATGCCACCTCCCACCTTTGTCGAACTTCTGTGGCAGTCTACAACTCTCTAACCAGGTCTCTAACATGAGCTTGGGTTATGGTTATTAGTGTACATGTTTTAATTTCCTCAGAGACTAGCTTTTGGAAGGACAGTGTCTTCTTCTGAATCTTCTCAGTCCCACACATAATACCCAATAGTGTCTTCCACACAGAAAACACAAAATCGCTTATTTAAATTTAGAAAGAATACAGAATTTTGGCTACAGAATTGTATTTCACTTACCCACAGGCTTTATTCAAGCCTCTACTTTCTTACTCCCTTGAAAACATCTCACTTGCTCATTAGGGCCACAGCAAGAGTACTCTAATAGGAAATTTCCTTCTTTCACAACTGGCCACCACCTTGATTGATTGGGGGTGGCAGTGAAGAAGGGATTCTGAGAGCTATGGTCCTAGAAATAGAGAATAGCTAAAAGCACAGGTTCCAGAGCCAGACTGCCTCAGACTAAGGCTCTACCAGTTACAATTTCAGAACACTACCCAACCACTTTACATCTCAGTTCCTACCTCCTATACAGTTACTGGAAAGATTAAATGAGAAAATCCATGTAAATCACTTTTAAAAGCACATGGTATGCTTGGCATGGTGGCTCACGCCTATAATCCCAGCGCTTTGGGAGGACAAGGCGGGCGATTACTTGAGGCCAGTTTGAGACCAGCCTGGCCAACATGGTGAAACCTCATCTCTACTAAAAATACAAAAATCAGCCAGGCATGGTGATGCACACCTGTGTCCCAGCTACTCAGGAAGCTGAGGCACAAGAATTGCTTGAACCCAGGAGGCAGAGGTTACAGTGAGCCCAGATCATGCTACTGCACTCCAGCCTAAGTGACAGAGTAAGACTGTCTCAAAAAAAGAGCACATGGTAAGTACTTATAAATGATATATATCCAAAGGATTACAAATCGTTCTACTATAAGGACATGTGCACACGAATGTTCATTGCAGCACTGTTTACAATAGCAAAGACCTGGAACCAACCCAAATGTCCATCGATGATAGACTGGATAGGGAAAATGTGGCACAAATACACCATGGAATATTATGCAGCCATCAAAAACGATGAGTTTGGGTCCTTTGTAGGGACATGGATGAACCTGGAAACCATCATTCTCTGCAAACTGACAGAAGAGCAGAATATCAAACACCGCATGTTCTCACTCATAGGGGGGTGTTGAACAATGAGAACACATGGCACAGGGAGGGGAGCACTACACACTGGGGTCAGTTTGGGGGAAATAGGGGAGGGACGGTGGGGGGTGGGGAGCTGGGGAGAGATAGCAAGGGGAGAAATGCCAGATGTAGGTGATGGGGAGGAAGGCAGCAAATCACACTGCCACGTGTGTACCTATGCAACAATTTTGCATGTTCTTCACATGTACCCCAAAACCTAAAATGCAATACAATAAATAAATGGGAAAAAAAATAAATAAATGATAGCTATTACCATTGGTTCTTTTCTCTTTCTTGACCTCAGTAAACTCAGAATACTTTATTGCGGAGTGAGAAATGTAAGCAACATCCTCCATGTAGGGCAGTCAAGTACAGGCTTTGAACACATACAAAGTCCAGCCCACTCAGAGCTCAGCATTGTCTCTGTCTTTCTAGGATGTCTGCTTTCTTCTTCCAGTTCCTCCCTCCTTTATGCCTGGTCCAAGCTGGGCCCAGTTCTAACTGCTTCTGTGATCGCCAGCAAAGATAAGAATCTTTCTGCCTCATTCTTTTTTTTTTTTGAGATGGAGTCTCGCTCTGTTGCCTAAGCTAGAGTGCAATGGCGTGATCTCGCCTCGCTGCAACCTCTGCCTCCCAGGTTCAAGTGTTTCTCCTGCCTCACACTCCCAAGTAGCTGGATTACAGGTGCCTACCACCACACCCAACAAATTTTTGTATTTTTAGTAGAGACATTTCACCATGTTGTCCAGGCTGGTCTCAAACTCCCGACCTTAAGTGATCCACCGGCCTAGGCCTCCCAAAGTGCTGGGATTACAGACGTGAGCCACCGTGCCCAGCCCTTTCTGCCTCATTCTCTAGGCATAACCTCCAGGTCCAGGTTCAATTGCAAACCAAACTCCAAGTAGCTCCTCATATTCTGATTCCCACAACCAGAAAAGTATCTTAAAAGTTGCACTCTTTATTATTCCAGTCTTTCTACCCCTATCGACAGCCTGAAATTACATAGCTTTCTCCCTTCTCACAATCGTTCCCATTACTCCACTCTCTCCCACCCTTTCTCCATCAATATCCTAGAGTAAAACCTGTCTTGTGTTCTACTACCTAACTCCTGGCTAAAACCCCAAATGTTAGAGAACCAAGGTCACTTAATGCGGGATAGTGACTCTTGTCTCTGAACATCCACAAATGGGTGAAGGAACTCTTCATTATGCCAAACCAAGAGGACATTCTGACAGAGAACCATTTGACTTCTTGTATCTCAGATAAAAGCCCTCTTTTTAGGGGGAGAGTAAGCTAAAAGGAGCCTGAAGAATTTGAAGATTTAACTTAATCCAAATTTTATAATGTAAATGTTAGGCAATTTATATCTTCTCTACTTCAAGCATAAGATTATACTTGCATTTTTCCTCAGGTCCTTAAGTAAAAAGCTCAAGAAATTGTAGCTTGGCATTCACTTACAATATTTAAACAAATTGAACAAGAATAACAGCTATTATTCTAAACTTGAAACATTTAATTTCTAAATTATAGTCTGGAATACAACTATTATGCTATTTAGGTATTAAAATACCCAAAGAGCAAAACTAATGACATGATTATAATTGCTTCATCAAAAAAACTAATTTTTACCCAATTTAATCTTACTTATTTTCTTAGCATTATGCTTTAACAAAGCAACATCTCTCTTAAGTCTTCTGGCCACAATGATTCCTTGGTAGCTTTTAAAGACCCTTGGTTTTATCAGACTTAGCCTGTGGGCTTCAGATCTGATCTCTCACCTCAACCATGAACGTTCCTTTTATTTCTTAGTATAAATTGTCAAGGAAAGAATCTAGTGAGGTTCAGTTTTTATTTAAATTTTAGCATTTGAAGGTTTTACAAGTTATTGTAAACAAGTCAAGCAGTACAGAAAGGTGTCCAGTGAAAACTAAAACCCCTAGCCCTGCCACCTCTAATCTCCAAGGTAACTGACAACTATTTCTTGCGTGTGCATCATCCTAGAAATTTTCTAAGCATATGCAAGAACACATATATATGAACTCTTATATCTATTCCATAATACCACTCTTCTTTGTGTTGTACAAGTGGGATTCTACAATATATACCATTCTGTACCCCTTTTTTCACTTAAAAATTTATCTTGAACACCATCCCCTGTCACTATATGTAGATCTACTTTACTGTTTTTTTCTTATTTGAGACAGGGTCTCACTCTATCACCCAGGCTGGAGTGCAGTGGCACAATCATAACTCACTACAACCTCAAACTCAAGCTATCTTCCCACCTCAGCTTCCTAAACTGCTACGATTACAGGTGTGAACCACCACATCCAGACTACTTTACTGTTGTCAATGAAAGGAAGAGCATTCCATAGTATGTAAATACCATAATTAACATGACTGCTCTCTCATGCTGGACATTAATAAGACTGTTGATAGTAAAAAGATGGCAACAAGAAGGCAACAAACATCCTTGCAACAAGTGACCTTTGTGCAGTTCCTTCTGAGAACAGATTCATTGGGACAAAAGGTGTACAAATGTAACATTTTGAAAAGGTCTTTCAAACTGCCCTCTAATGGATTCTACCAACCTACCAACAGTACACAGAGCTGAGCTTTTAAGTCAATCATCTGAAGTTCCTGCAGCTTAAATAGGGAAAAAATAATTAACATAAAAATAGCAAGACACTTGTCATTTTGTTATGTCTTTTATTTAACAGTCTAGAAAACCAAATGCCATAATTGGTAGCAACCACATCCTGATATGATTAGCCTTGCCACCATCCAAATGCAAATTCAGAGGGTGCTATTCCTCAGGATTAAACCAGCTCCTAAATAATGAATTATATAGGTTGAGAGATTTTTTTTTTTAATTATTACACTTTAAGTTCTGGGATACATGTGTAGAACGTGCAGGTTTGTTACATAGGTACACACGTGCTACGGTAGTTTGCTGCACACATCAACCCATCATCTACATTAAGTATTTCTCCTAATGCAATCCCTCCCCTACTCTCCCAACCCACTGACAGGCCCCCGTGTGTGATGTTCCCCTTCCTGTGTCCATGTGTTCTTATTGTTCAACACCCACTTATGAGTGAGAACATGCAGTATTTGGTTTTCTGTTCCTGTATTACTCTGCTGAGAATGATGGCTTCCAGCTTCATCCATGTCCCTGCAAAGGACATGAACTCATCCTTTTTCATGGCTGCATAGAATTCCATGGCGTATATGTGCCACATTTTCTTTATCCAGTCTATCATTGATGGGCATTTGGGTTGGGTCCAAGTCTTTGCTGTTGCGAATAGTACTGCAATAAACATATGTGTGCATGTGTCTTTATAGTAGAATGATTTATAATCCCTTGGGTATATACCCAGTAATGGGATTGTTGGGATATATGGTATTTCTGGTTCTAGGTCTTTGAGGAATCGCCACACTGTCTCCCACAATGGTTGAACTAATTTATACTCCCACCAACAGTGTAAAAGCATTCCTATTTCTCCACATCCTCTCTAGCATCTGTTGTTTCCTGACTTTTTAATGATCACCATTCTAACTGGCATAAAATGGTATCTCATAATGGTTTTGATTTGCATTTCTTTTTTTTTTTTTTAAAGACGAGGTTTCACCATGTTGGTCAGGCTGGTCTTGAACTCCCGACCTCAGGTGATCCGCCTGCCTCGGCCTCCCAGAGTGCTGGGATTACAGGTGTGAGCCACCACGCCTGGCCTGATTTGCATTTCTCTATTGACCACTGACAATGAGCTTTTTTCATGTTTATTGGCCACATAAATGTCTTCTTTTGAGAAGTATCTGTTCATATCCTTAGCCCACTTTTTGATGGGGTTGTTTTTCCTCATAAATTTAAGTTCCTTGTAGATTCTGGATATTAGCCCTTTGTCAGACAGATTATAAAAAATTTTTTCCCATTCTGTAGGTTGCCTCTTCACTCTGATGATAGTTTCTTTTGCTATGCAGAAGCTCTTTAGTTTAATTAGATCTCATTTGTCAATTTTAGCTTTTGTTGTCATTGCTTTTGGTGTTTTAGTCATGAAGTCTTTGCCCATGCCTATGTCCTGAATGGTATTGCCTAGGTTTCCTTCTAAGGTTTTTATGGTTTTAGGTCTTACATTTAAGTCCTGACTCCATCTTAGGTTAATTTTTGTATGAGGTGTAAAGAAGGGATTCAGTTTCAGTTTTTTGCATATGGCTAGCCAGTTTTCTGCATATGGCTAGCCAGTTTTCCCAACACCATTTATTAAATAGGGAATCCTTTCCCCATTGCTTGTTTTTGTCAGGTTTGTCAAAGATCAGATGGTTGTAGATGTGTGGCATTATTTCTGAGGCCTCTGTTCTATTCCATTGGTCTATATATCTGTTTTGGTAATAGTACCATGCTGTTTTGGTTATTGTAGCCTTGTAGTATAGTTTAGAGGAAAATTTATAGCACTAAATGCCCAGAAGAGAAAGCAAGAAGGACCTAAAATCAAGACCCTAACACCACAATTAAAAGAACTAAAGGAGCAAGAGTGGAAAAATTCAAAAGCTATCAGAAGACAAGAAATAACTAACATCAGAGTAAACTGAAGGAGATAGAGACACGAAAAATCCTTTAAAAAAAAAAATCAGTGAATCCAGGAGCTGGCTTTTTTTGAAAAGATTAACAAAATAGACCACTAGCCAGACTAATAAAGAAGAAAAGAGGGAAGAATCAAATAGACACAATAAAAAATGGTAAAGGGGATATCACCACTGATCCCACAGAAATACAAACTACCATCAGAGAATACTATAAACACCTCAATGCAAATAAACTAAAAAATCTGGGAGAAATGGACAAATTCGAGGCACATACAGCCTCCCAAGGCTAAACCAGGAAGAAGTCAAATCCCTGAATAAACTAATAACAAATTCTGAAATTGAGGCAATAATTAACCGCCTACCAACCAAAAAAAAGCCCAGGACCAGATGGATTCACAGCCAAATTCTACCAGAGGTACAAAGAAGAGCTACTATCATTCCTTCTGAAACTATTCCAAACAAAAGAAAAAAAGGGGGGGGACTCTTCCCTAATTCATTTTATGAGGCCAGCATCATCCTGATACCAAAACCTGGCAGAGAAACAACAAAAAAAGAAAATTTCAGGCCAATATCCCTGAAGAACATTGATGTGAAAATCCTCGATAAAAATATTGGCAAACCTAATCCAGCAGCACATCAAAAAGCTTATCCACCATGATCAAGTCAGCTTCATCCCTGGGATACAAGGCTGGTTCAACATACACAAATCAATAAATGTAATCTATCACATAAATAGAACAAATGATAAAAATCACATGATGATCTCAATAGATACAGAAAGGCCTTCAATAAAATTCAACACCCCTGCATGCTAAAAACTCTTAATAAACTAGGTACTGATGGAACATATCTTAAAATAATAAGAGCTATTTATGACAAACCCACAGCCAATATTATACTGAATGGGCAAAAACTGGAAGCATTTCCTTTGAAAACCGGCACAAGACAAGGATACCCTCTCTCACCACTCCTATTCAATATAGTATTGGAAGTTCTGGCCAGGACAATCAGGCAAGAGAAAGAAATAAAGGGTATTCAAATAGGAAGAGAGTAAGTCAAACTGTCTCTGTTTGCAGATGACATGACTGTCTATTTAGAAAACCCCATCATCTCAGCCCAAAATCTTCTTAAGCTGATAAACAACTTCAGCAACATCTCAGGATACAAAATCAATGTGCAAAAATCACAAGAATCACAAGCATCCCTAACACCAATAACAGACAAATCATGAGGGAACTCCCATTCACAATTGCTGCAAAGAGAATAAAACACCTAGGAATATAACTTACAAGGGATGTGATGGACCTCTTCAAGGAGAACTACAAACCACTGCTCAAGGAAATAAGAGAGGACACAAACAAATGGAAAAACATTCCATGCTCATGGGGAAGAATCAATATCATGAGAATGGCCACACTTCTCAAAGTAATTTATAGATTCAATGCTATCTCCCTCAAGCTACCACTGACTTTCTTCTCAGAATTAGGAAAAAAAAACTACTTTAAATTTCATAAAGAAAATTTCAAAAAAGAGCCGGTATAGCCAAGACAATCATAAGCAAAAAGAACAAAGCTGGAGGCATCACACTACCTGACTTCAAACTATACTACAAGGTTGAGAGATTTAGAAGCAAATTTACCATAGGAGAGAAAGCTATACTGCTCCTGTCACCACTACCCATAATTATTTCTGACACCAGGAGTGCCACATAATGGTGTGATATAACGTAGTTTCCGCTCACCCATAATTAGCTAAAGGCATTGATAAAAGAGACACACTGAATACGTAAGAACATAGTACATCAGCATATTCATGGCATGGAATGACCTAATTGAAAGATTTTGCTAGTCTAACAGAGAATGGGGTTGGGGGGATGTGGTTCCTAGTGACAGTGATGACCTATAAGCATCACTGCATATAATCTAGTGAATTATTCTGCAAAGCACCTTAGCATACCTTATCTCACATTTCATTTCCATGGCAATCCTGGTAGGAAGGCAGGACAGTTATTACTCATTAAACAAAGATTCAATGAGCACATACTATGTGCTGGGTACTCCCTGCCAGGTATTTGGTATGAGAAGATGAATGACACACTTCCTACTCATTCACTGGTCACTGCTCTGCCACATCCAATCTATCTCCAAGGCCTTCATGTTACCAAGTTAGGTTACTTGGTAACATGGCCTACAAAACCTGTGTGATCTGTCCCCTGCCCATCTTTCCAATTTTATCATGTGCCTCTTTATGCCTCATTCACTATGGTCCAGCTGCAGTGGACCATGCTGGGAAAGGACCCAGGGATTCTTCCCACCTCAGAGATTTCCAGTTTGTCTCCTCTGCCTGGAATGCTGTCCCCCCAACTCTTTGCCTGGATAATTCCTCCTCATCTTTCAAGTCTCAGATGAACTTGTCACTTCCTCCCATGTCCTTCTTCTCTCTATAAATTCAGTCTTTACTCTTCTTTTTCATAGGACTTGACTTTCCTAGCACTCACAACACTTTATAAGGAAATATCTGTGTATCTGTTTGCATTCCAACTCCCCCATGAGACTGCAAGGCTTCAAAGGGTAGGGGTCATGACTTTTGTGTTCACTGCCATAACCCCAGCATCCACTCTACGCAGTACCTGCCTGGCACACAGCAGACGTGAGAACAAAAATATTAAACAAGTGCAGTCAATGCCCTCAAGGTCCATAAAATAGATCCAGAAGCTAGTTTTACCAGAGGATGGGGGAGGCTTCAGGAAAAGCTCATGGCTTAAAGGTAACCAGGTGCTTGCTAGGAATGCTACCTACTAAAATGATCTAGGTCACCAGGGGTGGACTGCAGGTAAAGGGTAGGAAGGAATGTATGGTGCCTCTTGGAATATGGGCTTTGACATCTGGGTCCATGGTGGTACAATTATTCAATAAAGAGAAATGTATTGTATATGTAGAAATGGAAGGTAAGGAAAGTCTGTCATTATGATGTATTACTGGGGTGCAAGACCCAAGGAAAAGAACAGTTTGACAGTGTTGAGAATTTGGATGGCAGGAACTCCCTTGCCTACCTGTCTCTCACCATTCTCAAAGCTAAATAGGAAAGATCATGATTTCAACCTGGGAATATTCAGTGCTGAGTCACAGGTGGCCACAGGTAAGGCCAGACCAAAGGGAGGGCAGTGGAAGGACCAGAAGATTTAGCACAGGATTTTTTTCTGACATCTGAAAAGATGTCAATGACGTAACTTAGTGCACTTATCTTTGGGAGGGGAGGGCACAGAAGAAAAGAAAGAGAAAACTTCAGTGTCTAGTATCTCACATGTCTAGCAATATCTATTTCATTTCCACTGGGTGGTCCCTGTCCTGAATTTATTTCTAATCACTCTATGTTTTTTCTTCTTTTTTTCTTTCGTTTTTCTGTATTAACCTCAATAGGAATAATTGCTCTATGTTTTAATTTCTGCGCTGTTCTATATTCCTCCTGGATGCAGTCAGGGCAGAAATCCTAAATAAATACATTAAAATACCACCTAATGCTAAAATGGTATTGGGTTGAAAATCATCAAAGTATGACATTACTAAGGGAGATACTTCATGCTGTTAACTCCTCAACAGCTTCTTTGGCCTGACCAGAGGTCTACAAATACTGGGTAGTTAACAGAAGGCAGGAAAAAGAAGAAGAAGAATCTGGCATTCATTGCTACCAATAGTGAAACTTTCTAGTCCCACCTCCCCCAACCCTTGACACACAGAACAGCATTACATGAAACAGGAAGCTATGAATCATTATTCTGGTTAAATAATAAGAACATATACTTTATTTCATAAGCTAACATAGTGAGAAGGGGGAAAAAACCCCATCCTGGAAGCCTCAATGAAAAAACTATTTTTTAGAGGAGGGAAAAGAAGCTAAACTTTTCATGGTAGCAGTAAAGCATAGTAGGAAAAGACTAAGATTCAACGGAAAACTGTGAGATATCCAAGCCTGGGGAAGGCAGTGCAATGCAATAGGACTAAATAGGTAGACAGACTGACAGAAAGAGTGAGCTGGGCAGCACTGATTATCAGGAGCTCTGGGATCTAGTCCTGGGTCTGGGTACCATGTGACAGCTAAATAGCCTAAAATAAGTCTCATTGGGCATCAGTTTCATCCTTTGCAAGATCATACATCTGAAACAGATCACCTCTGAAGACCCCTTCCAGTTTAAAACTTCTCTTTAATATACCTAATTTTATTTTTCACGCCAGAATTTATAATTCAATCAGAACAGCTACAACGGGCCAGGCATTTTGATGACTATCTGACTCTCATCTAGAAGCATGTGCAGTAAATATTATCATAACCGTTCACATATTATAATAGTAAAAGCCAGCATTTGCAAGTGCTTTACTGCATTTGTATTCACTTGCTACATCCTCCCAATAATCCTGAGTAGGTATTAGTATTAACCCCATTCTACAGATGAAGAAGGTAAGGCACAAAGAGATTAAATAACCCACCCAAAGTCACATGGCTAGCAGTGACAAAGTCAGGATATAAATCCAGGGAGTTTGTCTCCAGACACGACACTTGACCCGGATATGATAATTGAGGCTTTTGGAGTTTAGATAACTTTGGCTACCAAATGGCAGACCTGGGTTCAGATGCAGGTGTATCACACTCCAAGACCTGTGCTCCATCCACAACTGTGTGCTTGGGAAAGAATAACTGACTCTTAGAGAATAATTTCTTTTAAAGGTTTTTGTTTACACTCTATGCAATGCCTTCCATCAGAATCCATCCCCCACCAATTTCTCCCCTTGAAGAGTTACGGAAAGGCAAAAGGCAAACAGAGACAAAGAACTCATTTCTTTTTAAAAAAATTTTATTTCTTTCTTTATTTTTTCAATTGACAAATAACTCATTTCTTGAGTATCTGGTGTAGGTGAGGCACTGTGCCAGATAGAGGAAAAGGGGCAGAGGGGCTGCCTGCTTCTTTATTCCTGCTCTAACAACCTGACTACCTACTTTTGTCTCAGTCAACAGGCAGGACCAGATGGCTTCTCTTAGGTGATAGTGGTCCAATTAGCAAGCCACACGGCTACCCAGATTTCATACTGAAGCTTTCTCGTCAATTCACTGACTGCTTTGTGAGGCTCCCTCTTGCTCCCCGCCCCCCATGTGTTGGCTAAATCAGCAGAGTGTTTACAAATACACTGCGATGTGCCAAGAAAAATCTGCACAGTCAAAACATACACTTCCTTCCAATTTGAAGCAGAACTGTTTCTCATTGCAACTATTTTATTATGATATTCCTCCACCTTATTTTCGCACTTAGCCTGATGTATATTTTGCCACCTCACCTTATTCTGCAACCTGTACATTAGACGCAGTGCCATTTCTCATCTTTTGCACAATCTTCCAAAAGAGTTTTCTGTAGTCAATGGGAGGCAGCCAAAAAGTACAAGAGTACTTGAGGTACTTGAGCAAGTATTAATAGCAAAAACCTGCTCTCACCAAACCTTCAGGGGCCTGGTTTCTTCTCTTTCACACTTTTGTTGGAAGGTAGAGTGGGGACACAGAGCGGCTGAAGCAGTTGTCCAGGGGACCATACATGCTGTGCTCCTTGCTGCCAGGTACTTGAACGTCTACTGACTTTTTTTTTTTTTTTTCACACTTTAAATTACAGGCATATCTTGGAAATATTGCAGGCTTTGTTCCAGACCACCACAATAGAGCAAATATTACAATAACTTGAATCAAACAAATATTTTGGTTTCTGAGTGCACATAAAAGTTATGTTTACCCTTTACTGTAGTCTATTAAGTGTACAATAGCATTATGTTTAAAAGAGCAATGTACGTTCCCTTAACTTTTTTTTTTGAGAGAGAGTTTTGCTCTTGTTGCCCAGGCTGAAGTACAGTGGCATGATCTCAGCTCACTGCAACCTCCACCTCCCGGGTTCAAGCAATTCTCCTGAAGCAATTCTCCTGCCTCAGCCTCCTGAGTAGCTGAGATTACAGGCGCGTACCACCACACCTGGCTACTTTTGTATTTTTAGTAGAGACAGGGTTTTAACATGTTTGTTAGGCTGGTCTCGAACTTCTGACCTCAGGTGATCCACCTGCCGTAGCCTCCCAAGGTGCTGGGATTACAGGCGTGAGATACCGCGCCTGGCTCATACCTTAACTTTCAAATACTTTATTGCTAAAAAATGTTAACAATCATCTGAGCCTTTAGCAATTCATAATCTTTTTGCTGGTGGAGGGCCTTGCCTCAATGTTGATGGCTGTTGACTAACCAGGGTGGTAGTTGCTGAAAGATGAGATGGCTGTGGCAATTTATTAAACAAACTAATAGGGAAGCTTACCACATCGATTGACCCTTCCTTTCACCAAAGATTTGTCTGTAGTACCTGATGCTACTTGACAGCATTTTACCCACAAAACTTCTTTCAAAACTGGATTCACTCTTATATCTCATTTTCAAATAATTTGTTTTCTGGTTATAAAAGTTATATATATTCATTGTATAAAACTGAAAATAAATAAAAGTATATTTTTTTAAAAAGAGGGTAAAAGTAACTGTATCCTATCACCTAGAGACAGCCAGTGTAACAACTTTGGATCACTTCCTTTATTTCTGTATCTGTCTTCATTTCATAAGCGTATATATAACATGTAAACACAGATACATGAACCCACACTTGAGTTAAAAAGAGAGAGATGGGTCCAGGCATGATGGCTCACAACTGTAATCCCTGCACTTTGGGAGGCCAAGGCAAGTGGATTGCTTGTGCTCAGGCGTTTGAGACCAGCCTAGGCAACAAGGCAAAATCCTGTCTCTAGAAGCACTATAAAAATTAGCCAAGTGTAATGGTACATGCCTGTAGTTCCTGCTACTCAGGAGGCTGAGGTGGGAGGATTGCTTGAGCCGGGGAGTTTGAGGTTGCAGTGAGCCAAGATCCCACTACTGCACTCCAGGCTGGGTGACAGAGGGAATCTCTGTCTCAAAAAAAAAAAACAAAAACAAAGGCAGAAAGAGAGAAAAAGAGAGAGAGAGAGTGGGGGGGGGGGGATAATCCCATACTTTCCCATTATATCTGGGACTACAGGCATGCACCACCATGCCTGGCTAATTTTCTTTATTTTTAGTAGAGATGGAGCCTATGTTGCCAAAGCTGCTCTTGAACTCCTGAACTCAAGCAATCCTCCTGCCCTGGCCTCTGAAAGTCTGGGGATTACACGTGTAAGCCACCACACCCAGCTAGTCTTGACTTTTAATGGCCAGATATACTGTTCGGAACTACTATAATTTACTTACATTCCCCTAGTATGAAAACTATGTCTTCAGTTTTTCACTATAAATATCTTAGTATATAAAGCTGGGTACATATATCTGATGTTTCCTTCAGAAATGATACTTTTTAAAATTAACAATTTTTCTGTTATTTACAGAAAAATGGAAAGATACAAGTAAGCAAAAATGGTCAACTATAATCTCCTTTTTAAAATACTTTTGTATATATCCTCAGACTTTGCTTCATACTATCCATACATGGACACAAACACATATATTACAATGGGATCATACTATTAATAATTTTTAAATGGCAACAACAATAATAATCATGTATTGAGTACTTACCACATAACAGACACTGTGATTTTCTCATTTAATCTCTTCAACAATCCCCTCAACAACTGCTCAGCTTTCCCAAATTTGATTGCACATTGGAATCATCTGGGGAACTTCGACAATACTGTTCTCTGTCCCAGCCCCAGAGATTCATATTTAACTAGACTCAGTGAGGCCTGGGCTTGGGAAGTTTGAAAAGGTCCCCAGGTGATCTTTGGGCACACTAGATAGGAACTAATAGGTTAACTAGGATTTTATCCCTATTTTACTGATGGTGGAAATCAAGGAACACTAAGACAAGTAACATACCCAACAGCATACAGCTGATAAAGGTGTAGCTGGGATTTGAATTCAGGTGAAAGCCCAGAGTCCATACTTCCAGCAACAGTTGACCCTTGAACAATACGAGTTTGAACTGTACAGGTTCACTTACATGCAGATGTTTTTCAACCAAATACCCAGATGGAAAATACAGTAATCCCAGAATATGAAACCCACGAATATGGAAGGCCAAGTTTTCCTATATGCAGGTTCTGCAGGGCTGACTACAGGACTTGAGTATGCTAGGATTTTTGTATATTTGGGATCTTCAAATCCCCTGAGTACATGGAGGGATGACTGTATCAACAGCTTGGAATCTGCTTTCCCCTGCTCCCCGACTCCCTGACCCCTGGATTTAACATTATGTCATAAACCTATTTCTATGTTAATAAATAGAACTCTACATTATTATTTTCGGTAATTACTGTATTCCATTGTATAGATGCATCAAAATGCAAGTGTTTTCAATTGTTCCCACTATAGAAAATGCTGCAATTAATATCCTTATTGATACATCTTTGTGCACATTCTTAATTACTTCCTTAGAATAAATTCCAAGAAAATAAAATGCTGGGTCAAAAGGTAAACACATTTTTTAAAGCTTTTAATAAATATTGCCAAATTGACATTCCCACCACAAGTGTATGAGAACATCTGCTTCCTTGTGTCTTTGCCAACAGTGAGTTCTGTCATTCCTTTTTAATCTTTGCAAATTATACTGGAGAAAACGGTATGCCATTCTAATTCTTTATTTGACTACTACTGAGATACATGTTTACTGGTCATTTGCATTTCTTCTTTGATGTATTTTCCTTTGCACATTTTCCCTTGTCCTTTGCACATTTTTCTAGTAAAATCGTTGTTTTTTTCTTATCGCCCTGTTAAGTCTTTGTGTTTCAGATAATGAATCTTGCTGCAATTGTTTCTAGTTTTCTCATTAACTTTATTTATGGTTTGTGCAGAAATTTTAAATTTTCATATAATTGATGATATTAATCTTTTTCCTTATTATTCTACCTTTGATAATATGCATACAAATATCTTCCCTATATATAGTCTTCCATATTTTTTGAGTTCCTTTATCATCGCCCTCTCTTAAAAAAAAAAAAAAAAAAAACTACCTTTATTTATTGCAGCAGCTCTAAAACAGGACTGCACAACAGAATTGCTCATAGAGCTTCTTTAAATGCTCAGGTCTTATGACTAAATCACAATCTAGGGGAATGGGGACCTGAGTAGGAATATTTTTTTAAAGCACCACAGGTAATTCTGATGCCCCCTCCTTTAATAAGAAACATATTAATCCTTCTAAATTTATGCTGTCATTTTTTCCAAATTACTTCAGCACATTTGTTAAATACATCAGTTCATTAATTTGAAGTGCTACTTTTATCCTGGTTGATAAGCTCCATGATAGCAGAGACCATACCTGTTTCCACTGACCATTGCGTCTCTAGGGCCCAGCAGAGTGCCTGCTGCACAACTAGTCTTCAATAAATGTTAATGGAATAAATAAATAACACCTGACAACACAAGTCTCCAACCTCAAACTGGCTGGAGATTATTAATGATAACCCTGAGTTATCAAAAATATTAAATTATGCTCAGTACACTCTGTTTAAAGTGGCCAGAAAATAAACTAGAGAACTCCATTAAGTTAAGTCAAAATAATAATGCTAGCCCCATTTAAGAGGTATGGGAATTCAGATCAAATTCCCCGTGGAGGAACCAGACAGCAATGACCCAAGAAACTAAAGAGATTTTGGTTCCTCCAGTTCTTAGGGTTCCTCCACAAGCTCTGGGGACTGACTCAGAAGCTTCCTCGAGCTGAGGACAGACTCATGTATTCCCTCTTCCATGAGCCCAGGAAAAGAATACTGGAATTGGGAATTAGGTGACCTGGATCTTAATACTAGCTCGAGGATCAACTGCTACCTATTGAACATTGGGCTTATCACGTAACCTCTAGGGATTGAGCTAGATGTTTTCTAAGGATCTTTTCAAGTGTAAACATCTACTTAAAGACCCAAATGGACAACCACAGGGCAGGGCTTCCAAGGACAACCTGAAATTACCTCCAAAGAACAAGGTCCCAGTCCCACCCCAGGTTATAGGGAAATAATAGTGACAGTAGTAGTAATAACAGCTATTGCTAAATTTTACTGAGCACTTATCATATGCTAAACAATATTCTAAATGTCTTACTGTTATAATAAAGGCACATACTTATATGGCATTTACTATGTTCCAAGTGCTCTGCATATATTAGTTTAACTTATCTTTACAGCAAGTTTAGCAGGTGTTCTACTTCTCCCCCTTTTCAAAAATTGATATATAATAGCTGTACATATTTTGGGGGTATATGTGATATTTTGATACGCATATACAATGTGTAATGATCAAATCAGGGTAACTGGGATATCCATCACCTCTAACATTTATCTTCGTGTTAAAAACATTCCAATTTTTTTCAAGCCATTTTGAAATATACAATAAATTACTGTTAGCTGTAGTCTCCCTGCTGTACTATTGAATACTAGAACTTTTTCCTTTTCTCTAATTGTATGCTTATACCCATTAACCCACTTCTCTTCATTCCCCAACCTCCTTCCCTTCCCAGACTCTGGAAACCAGCATTCAACTTTCTACCCTCATGAGATCCACATTTTTTTAGTTCCCATATGAGTGAGAATATGCAGTATTTACCTTTCTGTGCCTGGTTTATTTCTCTTACATAATGACTCCCAGTTCCATCCATGTTGCTGCAAATGACAGGATTTCATTCCTTTTGTGGCTAATATTTCATTGAGAATTTGTAACACATGTTCTTTATCCATTCATCCAGTGATGGACACTTAGGTTGACTTCCTATCTTGGCTATTGTGAATAGTGCTGCAATAAACATTGGAGTGCAGCACTCTCTTTTCAATACTGATTTCCGTTCTTTCGGCTATATACCTAGCAGTGGGATGACTTACATTACTATCTCCATTTACAGGAGAAAACTTGCACACAGAGGGATTAAGTGACTTGCCCAAGGCCTCGTATCTACGAAGTGACAGAACCAATGGAATGAAACTCAGATCCACACATTTAACTATCATACCACACTGCTTCCAAACTATCATTGTACTCTGCTTGTTACTTCAGAGGTTGCCCAAAACAAGGGATAAGCTACAGTTATCCAAAGAGCTTACTTATATGGAACACACCCCTCTTTACTAATGCTAGAAAAATGAAGTTTCACTTCAATGTAATTTTAAGCACATCAGATTTCAGGGCCAGGGCTTGCAAAATACATTATTTACTAAGAAAATATGACATTTTGATTAAGAGTTGTTAAACACTAAGATGTTTTTATTATAAAATAAATCATTAACTGGTAATGACATTTCCATTAACTACAGAGAAAAAAATACAAGCTTTTTATGCACCATTAGGAACAAAACTTTAGATCCCCATCTGTGCCAACCTCAGTTATGTAGTTTCAAAACTGTCTTTGAAACATTGACCTGACAGCCCACAGGTGTCTCAGCCCCAACAGGTCATCCAAATCCAGTGCACCAGCCCCTTCAGCTACCTCTCATGCTCCCCATCCCAGAGAATGGCACCACTGGCCCTCAGGCACCCAAGCAGGTAGTTAATTCAGGCCCACTTCTTGCCACATCCAATCAGTCACAGAACATTCTAGAATCTCATTCTCTCTAACCTTTCTGCCCTTGCTTCTGCTCAGACCCTTACCATTTCTTCCCTCAAGTGTTCCAGAAACCTCCTGACTGACTCCCAGTTTTCATCGTCTCCAGCTCAGCACTGCTGCCAAAGTAATCTTTCTAAAACAAAATCTGATTATGTTACTTCCCTGTTTAGAATCTTTGTCTTCAGGATAAAGTGTAAAATCCTTCCTAGAACATACAAGGCTCTTTATTATCTGGCCTCCAACTACCTTCCCTGCTTGGTCTGAGGTCGTGCCCCTACACATCTCACATGAGGCAAACAGAGGAACTTGGAACTTCCCAAACAGTGCTGCTCTGTCTGCCCAGAATGCAATTCTCTCATTTGCCCATCTGGCAAACTCCTACTCATTTTTTTAGACCAGCTCAAAACTCAGACTTCATCAAGCTTTTCACTGGGCTTCCCTCGCTTTTTGTACCTCTCTATTCTAACACTTATTCAACATGGCAAAATTATTTGTTTATATGTCTGTCTTTAGATGACAAGGAATCTTCCAGCATCCTGCAACTTATTGATCTCTGTATTTTGTTTGTTGAATGAATGTCTCAGGATTTAAGCAAGAATATCCAAACTGCTTTTGATAAATGCCCATTATGTGAGTCAAAGCAAGCATACAGGCCAAATCTCATTTCCATAAATGTTTTCAAATTGATAATCTTTATACATGGAAACTACTTGTTACATTTGTATGCCTAAGTAAAGTCATAACCAACACAATGAAACATTTTTAAAAGATACATTAGACAACCAGCTAATCAACATGCTGAATATTTCTAGATATTCAAGCTATTTCATTCTACTCCATTTAAGTGGTCTTTAACTTTTTGTGGGTCACAGGCCAATTTTGGCAATGTTTGTCCACCATTTCTTAAATCCACACTCACTTTTCATAACCATAAAAATCCCACATACCCCTGGAGATTCTGAAACCCTCCAAAGGGCACAAGCCACAACCCCACTAAAAATAAAACAATTTTGTATGTGGTAGGAATTCACAAGTTCATGAGAGATGTAATCCATCAGCTAAGATACTCCTGAGCTTTGCTCTCAGGTAGTTCATATTTTAAAACAGGCATTTTCCTTCTCCAAGTTTATATTGTATCAAATATAAACATTGTAACATTAAATACAAACTGCGTAAGTCACAAGAAAGTTTTTGTTGGGAAAATGAAGCTGGAGAGGAACTGACATCTGTCTCCCCCACCTTATGGTGGGGAATCTTATGATAGAAATGTGCCAGAAACAAATGAAAAACACAAATGAGAAAAAAAAAATCCCACCTCCTGGCTTATAACCCCCTACGAGCACTTGTTTAAATGAAGGGAGTTCTTTTCAATGCTGCTGGCATGCCATTTTCCTACTTCTCCTCCAACCCCACTTTTAAATAATTTGAACTTACAGCTAGCAGCAGCTTCTTTTAAACTAATGTGTTTTGTCCTTGCAAAGACAAAGGGTTAAATTAAAGAACAGCTGGCTGCCTGCCATTGGCTGGGTGGGAAACGGTTGGGTGAGGGTAGAGAACAGAGTAGTAGGAAAAACCAGTTAGAAGAATAAGTACTAATTTCTTACCCTGCCACATGGCCATCTTGATCCTATCTTCACCCACACTGGGGTTACAGGCTGAGTTTCCCAGAGCCTCTCAGTTTTGTAGGGAGATTTGATGGAAAGGGAGCTATGTGGCTACGTTTTCTGCAAGGTGCTAAAGCTCCAAACCTGAAAATGTAAACAGAAAAATAAATACCTAAAAGAAACTACACATTTCAAATGATTGAAAAGTATGTCCTGCCCCTCTCTGAACTTCTCTTTCAAAGATATGCAGGCACAGGTAGTGTCAAGTTTCCCTCTAAGCAGCAAGGTATCTCTAAAGAGAGAGAAAATCGAGAGATCTGGAGTGAGTTAATGTTGCCACTCAGTGCTGTACAATTCTGCATGAATCACTGGAGCTTCAGTAAATGAGTTCTGAGTCTCAGCTGATGAGTTGCTGGGTGAAATCACCGTTAAGCACCTTTCCTACCTTAAAGTTTCATGCTTTGGAGACTGAAGAGCAACCTTAACAGCCAGTGCCCTAACCAACCCCCAAATACCCAACTTTACATTTAAAAATCAGTAGAAGGAGAGAAAGTTTGTGAATAGTTTGGAAACAGATCTTGTATGGGGAAAAAAAGGAAGCAGAATTAAAAGTGAAGAGTGATACCCTTTAAGAGGTGGTTCTTTCTCCTTGCATCATTATACTTTCCTACTGTTTGCAAATTTCATATAGTGAGCATATATTGCTTTTATAATCGGGTGTAAATGAACCAAAGAAAAATGTAAAAATGGAATACCAATTTAAAGAAAATAAAATTAATTCAGCTAATTCATATTGTTAAAACTTCAAATCCAGTCTTAAGACAATACTATTTCCAAAGACATTAAAGGAGTTAGGGACCAGGCTCAGTGACTCACGTCTGTAATCCCAGCACTTTGGGAGGCTGAAGAGGGCGCATCACCTGAGGTCAGGAGTCCGAGATCAGCCTGGCCAACGTGGTGAAACCCCATCTCTACTAAAAATACAAAAATTAGCCGAGCATGATGGCACACTATAATTACAAGTGATGCCTATAATCCCAACTACTCAGGAGGTCAAGGCAAGAGAATCGCTTTAACCTGGGAGGTGGAGGTTGCAGTGAGCCGAGACTGTGCCCAGCCTGGGCGACAGAACAAGATCCGTCTCTAGAAAAAATAAAAATAAAAGAGCTAGGAATGAGACAAAATGAGGGAGGGGTCTGGCGACTTAGTTTGATTTAGAGGTTTAACACTCTGCTTGTCCATTTAAACAAGATCTCAGGTCTTCCGTATTTAGCATGCAAGCCAATCTGTTGTTCTGTTTTGCTTTTTATAAAAGTCTTCACCTTTCTGACCTGGTCAACATCAAAGTAGATTGCTATTTCCATATCTTTTATACAACCAACAGCTCCACCCACTAAGTGTGCTAAAACACAAACACTGAAGGCTAATGCCAACGTGAGAATCACGTTGGCCTTCTTTAATGACAAAAGGGTTAACGTGTACACAAGTCCGAAAACATCAACAGAGAAAAGACAGTGATTTGGACAAGGAAAAGTTGGTGAAGTCCAAGAAAAGTAGGAACTCACAAACTCCCAGGGTGTATTCACCAGGAAAAAGCGCTCCGATGACTTATATGAGACCTGGGACAGTCTGTTTTGGTTTGCCTTTTTTTCTTCCTATTTCGCATGCAGTTAAGAAGTAATGATCGGCACCGCGTAAAACTAGGCGAAATTTAACAGCTCTTAAGTTAAATACAAGCAGTTGCTAATAAATATACGAAGTTTATGTAAAGCGGCTTCGTACTGGTTTTCTATGTTCCAAACTTCTAGATTTCCTTCACTCACCCGGGGAAGCTTCCACTGACGTTGTTGTCGCACGGGCACAGGTACAACTTCGCTTGGAACTCCCGGCAACTGATTTGCTCTGAAATGTTAATCAAAGGAAACGTGCTTCAATGTAAAGGTAAAGTTTTCCCGTATGGGTCAAGGCGCTCAAGAGCAAGACTCGAAATTCTGGAGAGAACTAGCTACGCGCGTTAAGTGGCAAAATGAAAACAGTGCAGCAACTACTTTTCTCCACCTCGCTAAGTTTCTCCACTTCGTTAAAACCCACACAAAACCAGCGGCAAGTCCAGAGCCGGAGGGAGAAGAGCCGGGCCTCGGCTGAGTTTTGCCAGGCTAAATCACCCTACCCCAGTCCGGGAAAGGGAACGCAGGCTGCAAACCACTCCGATTCAAAAGCGGGGCGGGCTTGGCGCCTCTCCGCAAGGAAACTTCGCTCGGACAGCCCAGGGACCCTTCTCCGAGAACAGGGTTGGGCTCCCGGGAAGACGCCGCTCCGCACTGGCTGGAACTAGCCTGTCTACCTCCTCCGAGTTCCCGGCTGCCGCCACCGGGAGCGGGGAAGCCCCATCTCCTGGGGGCCAAGTCAGCAGGGTTGCGCTTCCCCTGTGTCGCTGAGCTTAGTGGGTGCTCCGGGGGTGGGCCGGGGGTCAGCGGCCCGCCAAGGACCTGCTGGGGAAGGGACAGCCCGTTTGCCTTTACCTGTCGCCGAGGTCCGGAGCGACGGAGCCCGTGTCAGCCGCCGGTGGGCAGCGCGCTCGGTCGGCTCTGGCGTCCAGGACACCAAGTTGAGCGAGCGCCCCACGTAGCCGGCAGAGCTTCATTCACACAGCCCAGCCTGGGAGGAGGGGGAGCGAAGCGGGCGCGCGGCTCATGTGACAGGGCGCCTCGTAAGTACCGTCTCAGCCCAACCAGCGTCTGCGCGTGCGCGCCACGGCGGGCTCACACCCGGCACCTCCGCCCAGCGAAGGTGAGGGGACGCCCGCCGGGGAGGAGCTGCCGGGAGGAGTTTCAATTTGCGCAGCCGCAGTAATCAGCCCCGCTCGCTGCCATATTTAATGAGGACTGGGCAGGCTGGTCCTACCTAATCCAGTGCTGGGCGTGTCAGTTGCCTTTGGAAACGCAATGACCATTGTGTTTCACTATTTCCAGCCTGCAGTGCCTTTTTGCGGAGGGACATGGGTTGTCCTTAGAATAAAACTGTCTATCCTGAGCTTGCGGCCCACAGAGTAATTAGTAGTAGAAATCTGATACTAATAACATTAGATCACATAATTTGAGCTGCTTCTTAATATGCAGGCACTCTTCTAAGCCCTTTACATTTTTCATCTCATTTGGTGTTCACAACAACCGCAAGGGTATTTCTCCATTTTTGCTCATAAGAATACACAGGCACAGAAAACTTAAGTAACTTGTCCAAGCTCCTATAATAGTAGCAATAGGAATAGTGATCAAACGTAGTGATGCTTTTAACAGCCAACTTGATGCTCCCAACAACGCTGCAAAAAGTATACTGCATTTATCCGTACTGTATTATCTCCATGTTAATCATTACAAAACAGAGGCTCAGAAAAGCAAAAATCACAGAACTAGTAAGTGGTAGAACTGGGAATCCAACCTAGGTCTGACTCCAAAGCCCTTACCCTAGGTTTGGAAGAAATAGCTCCCTGTTTTGCAGAAAAGAAAACTTAGGCCAAATGGGGTGCATTGACTCACTTAAGATGATCCAGCTAATTAGTTTTTAGCAGACTTGAGACTGGAATCCATATGATTAATCCATGTAATCTAGCACCCGGATACACTACTGCAGTGAACAATTTGGAATGGCTACTTTGGACAACCTAAGTGGTCAGGGATTTAAAAACCCCTATCCTAACCCAATCAGCATAAGGCTACCAGGGAAAAATCTGTAATCCAACATGATCAGGCTTTGACCCATTGCAATATGAGAGACTGTACACCAGAGAAACCATGGGCATCTCATCAAACAGAAAAACATAGAGTCATTATAGGATTGGGGAGAAGAGTGGAGCTTAGGTGGATTTTAGAATTTTAAACAAAGCAGTGTTTTGGTAAGCTCAAAGCAAAGCAGTGCTGTCATTTGGGGTCACCATCACGTCTGGACTGCAAAGTGAACCCAGAGTTGTGTTTCCTTGGGAACCACAAAATAAAGATAGATGTGGAATGTTGTGTCCAGATACCCCTTATCTGAAGCTCTGCACCTGGGTTGGAAATTGAGGCTGCTTCTCTGTGTCAAAGAAACTTATGTCCTCCAGATGCATGTGGGATGTTTCGTTCTGACTGATACGATTTCAAGCAGAAAAGTTTCTGATAATCTATGATTTTGGAGAACAAAGTCTCTCAGTGAATAAAAAAGTGGTGGTCACTGAAATAAAAACATCGTTAGTACTTCACAGCTGCAATATGTCCTCCAGAGAAATATTGTTCTCTGTTAAATTTGCGTCTGGCTTTATCTGTATGTTATTCCAGCCTGATGAATGGCCGGATTTTTGTTTTCTCAGTCCAAAATAATTTTTGCTTTCTGAGCTCGTAACAATCTCTTCCTTCAGGCGCTCATAGTGTGTGGGATGGCCACAAATGACTGGAAAGAATCAGTACAGGCCTTTAATAAAAGTAAATCCAAGTGGAGGTAACACCATTGGCAAAGGTGAGCAGACAAGAAGTTTTATTCGAGGACCCATGAATAGCCCTAAGTGGTTGAAATTTAGGGTAGGGAAGTGCAGGGGAATTGTGGAAGATAATACCCAGAAGGTAAATTGGGCCCCAATTTTGGAGGATCTTGAATATTGGATTAAGACTTGTATTTAATTCAGAAAGTGACTGAGGAAGAATTGAGGTTTCTGAGCAAGGCAATCTCCTTTTTGGAATTCATCTTTTTAAAAGTGAATCTAGAGTAATTGTTCAACGAGAGCTTTGTTTGCTTGATTTTTTTTTTGTCATTGAAGTAGAAGAAACTGGAGCTCATATGTAGGTCACGCAGAAAAGCTACTGGTGAAATCAACAATCAAGAGGCAAGAGGCCGGGCACGGTGGCCCACACCTGTAATCCCAGCACTTTGGGAGGCCAAGGAGGGTGGATATTCGGAGGTCAGGAGTTTGACACCAGCGTCGGCAACATGATAAACCCCATCTCTACCAAAAATACAAAAATTAGCCAGGCGTGGTGGCAGGCACCTTTAATCCCAGCTACTCGGGAGGCTGAGGCAGGAGAATTGCTTGAACCCAGGAGGCGGAGGTTGCAGTGACCAGAGACCACGCCATTGCACTCCAGCCTGGGCCACAAGAGCAAAACTCTGTCT
>NW_016107835.1:987494-990536 GCF_001604975.1 Cebus imitator
ACAAAAAAGAGGCAAGAAAAGGAGGGGTAACTAATGGAGTGAAATAATTGAGGCGAGAGAAATGAGATTCAAAACACAACCTAACCTCGGACACCTCTTCCTCTGATACAAGAAAAAACGGGTTGAAGGATGGCAGTCTGGTTCGAAGAAGACATGTCACGAAGCTGCCTCTGCAGAGCAAACATATTGGCTTTACTTGGAGTACACAGGGGTTTATTTGGGAGAGCTGAGGAGGGAGTGGGAGCGGGTGGGAGGGAGCAAGGATTCGCGGGGCGGGGGGATTGGAAGTTATGAGATGATTGCAGTACACCCAGATTACCACTTGGTGTCGCCACTGACCGATGACAGCCTGGAGGGCTCCAGTTGGGGACCAAATTTCCCCTCCCCCCCAAAAAATGTGCATTTCAAAAAAAGAACATTTTATTTTTTTTTAAACTGCAAAATACAACAGGGAGTGAGCACCGAAGCCAGGCTGCCTAGGCTGGCCAACCATAATTACTAGCTGTGTCACCTTGCTCAACTCATCTAACCTCACTGTTTTGGGTTTCTTATCTATAAAATGGGATGATAGGATTAAATGTATTAATAGATGCAGAACAGTTAGAACAGATTAAGCACTTAACAAATGTTAGCTTGTATTACTATTGATGATGATCATGAACAAGGCTCCTTCAGCCTTTGGATCCCAAGTTTTTCAGAAGCTACTTGTGTGGTGAGTATAAATGCCTACACAGCAATACCTTCCCAAGCGAAGTGGTGAGAGTGTGGTGCTAATGAGGGAGACTTTACAGTTCAATCAAGAGGTACAGATTCTGTTAACTTGTTTTGTTTTCCATGGGCTGAGACCATTCTCTAAAGAAATCCAACCAGGTGTCTCATGTGTCTGAGCCCATGGTCATGACTGGGTTTGGCCAAGAAAGTGAAGATAGATCAACATAATGAGTCTTCTGCTGTCCTCCTCCTAGCCTAGAAAAAATTGAAAAGATGTTACCACCCAACCTCCCATGATGATCAACAAACTGTTAACAGGTCAAGAGCCATTTCAGTTCTTATAAAGCAAAGAGTAAATTGTGATCTTAAAACTTATTTTTTAAAAAGCAGGGAATTTCTCTGTATAATAAAAGATAGCATTTTAGACTTACTATTGCAAAAGAAAAGCCTTTAGAACAGTAGATCACGGTGACACCTAAAGTATCATGTCTAAATGCAGCTTTTACTTCCATTTTAAAATTGGCATTGCAAATAGAGACAAATAGTTAGATGAGTACATAGCCAGGTAGAGTAGCAAGTGAATGTTTCTGGTATGGTTCTAATGTATTTGTTTCACATTTTTTGAGCTCTTACTATTATGCTAGCCATTGTGCTAGCCCTAGAGATACTGATTTTAAAGTAAAATTTCCTGAGTGCCTAAGAAATGCATGGGAAAAAAATGGGGCACAATAAAAGAAAATGAACAAAGTTCTCTAGCTCAGGGGATCTATCAAAACAGTAGGTTAGGAAATCCTGATAATAAAGTGATCTGAAGTCATTTGTAATTTCCCTGTGCCTAGAGAGCAGGGTATCAAAATTAACAAATGGCTTCTATACCAAAAACAGATAGCTAATCTCATAATCGGAGAAATACTAATAAAAGCTACCATGAGATACCATTGACAAAGTTTTAAATATTTATAATACATTGTGTTGGCCAGGCACAGTGGCTCACACCTGTAATCCCAGCACTTTGGGAGGCCAAGATGGGCAGATTGCTTGAGCCCAAGAGTTCCAGACCAGCCTGGCCAGTGTGACAAAATCCCATCTCTACTGAAGAAACAAAAATTAGGCAGGTGTGGTGGTACACGCCTGTAATCCTAGCTACTCGGGTGGCTGAGGCAGGAGAATCGTCTGAACCTGGGAGGCACAGGTTGCAGTGAGCTGAGACTGCACCACTACACTCCAGCCTGGGCAACAGAGTAAGACTGCCTGAAAAATAATAATAATCATAATACATTGTCTTGACAAAGCAGGGGTGGGAGGGTAAGTCATTTCATAAATTGTTGGTGGGAATGCAATTAGTCCATTGAAGGCAATTTTGCAATAGCTATGAAAATTACAAATATATGAGACTTTGATCACAAAATTCCATTTCCAGAAATTTCTCCTTCAGTTATGTTTGCAGGGGTATAAAATGTGATATGAACAAGGTTATTCACTGTAGCATTGTTTGTAATAATAAAAACTGGGAAGCAACCAGATGTCCCTCAATAAGGGACTGATCAAATTAATAATGGTGCATCTCTCCGATGGGAAAAAAAAAAATGAAAGGCCAAGTGTGGTGGCTCACACCAATAGTCACAGCACTTTGGAGGCCAAAGTGGGAGGATCGTTTGAGCCCAAGAATTCAAGACCAGCCTGGGCAATATGAGAACCTGTCGCTAGAAATAATACAAAAATTAGCCATGTGTGGTAGTGTACCTGTGGTCCTAGTTCCTCAGGAGGTTGAGATGGGAGGATCACTTGAGTCTGGGAGTTCAAAGCTACAGTGAGCCTCGATTGTACCACTGCACTCTGACCTAGACAACAAAATGAGATCCCATCTCAAAAAAAAAAAAAAAAAAAGAATGAGAAAGGTTTTTATGTATTTTACTCAAAATTCTCTACAATACAGTATGTGGATACAGAGCTATGTACCTTCTCAATTTTGTGCCATGGACATGTATTACCCATTCAATTATATATCTTTAAAAGTAATATAGGAAAACAAGAATAGTGTTTGATTGAAGGATAATTTTTGACAACTGGCTTTCATGAGAAATTTTAATTTTTAAAAATTCCATGTCAGGCCGGGTACGACAGCTCATGCCTATTATCTCAGCATTTTGGGAGACCAAGGTAGGTAGATCATTTGAAGTCAGGAGTTCAAGACCAGCTAGGCCCACATGGTGAAACCCCCATCTCTACTAAAAATACAAAAAATTAGCCAGGCATGGTGGTGCACACCTGCAGTCCTAGCTACTTGGGAGGCTGAGGCAGAAGAATTGCTTGAATCCAGGAGGTGGAGAG
>NW_016107835.1:990836-992175 GCF_001604975.1 Cebus imitator
ATCCCATGTCAGGCTGCTATGTGAGAGAAGTCCAAGTCCAGCTAGAGTTCCTACTATTCTAAGGCAGCAGATATGAGGGTTTGTTTAGGGTATGTTTTTGAGGATTTGAAGATCTCTCACTTGTAAGTTCATCAGCTCTGTATAAACTTCTGTTCCATAGAGGAGTTAAAGCACAGTGGAATTGTGGTAGTGGTTTCTCTGCTACCTGTTCGCCAACTAGCCTGGAAGCTCCTTGACGGCAGGCCCATGTCCTATATTTTCCTTTAGCATTCCTTACAGCAATGCTTTTCAAATTATTTGTAGGAAAAACTCATTTTCCCAAAAATCCATCGTTTATCAATACTTTCATAAAATACAATTCTAATAAATTACTAGAAAAATGAAAAACAAAAACTCAAAATACAAGTGCAACTCTTTCATGATTATATTCAACAGACATAAAATTATTCTGTCAGAATCTTAAGGTTTTGAAACATTTACTTTCAATTTTATCCTATTCGATTCAACCCAACAATAAGCAGTTTGTGAACCAGCAGTGGGCCGAGGACCACACTTTGAATAATATTACGTGACAGGACTACTGCAGCGCCCAGCTCATTGTAGGAATTCGATAAATCTTGGGTTTAATTCTGCATTTCTATAGAATGTGATTCTACTTTGTGTTTTCAAATCTATTTCCCTCTGCTATCCTCACACCACTTTCCGAGTTAAGTGGAGCAGATTTTGTCATTCCCATTTGACAGAAGAGGAAGTTGAGGCATGCAGATTAAGCGATTTCCCTGATCTGAAACAGCTACTTTGTGTCAGAACCCCAAATTCGTCTCTGACTCTTACTGCATCTTGTGGCAGTGGCATTAAGAAAGCCTTCCAGTCAAACAGTCCCACCAATTAGAGTAAAACCTGCCTTAGGTTTTCCAAATAATATAACAAGTTGCCTGCCTGGTACAATAGAAAAAGCAGAGACTCAAATCCGGGCTTGAGCCAGTTTTACCTGTGATTCTGTCTCCTTATCTCTAAAGGGGATAATAGCAACTTCTCCCAAACCTGCACTAAGAACTATATGGTGGCCGGGCGCGGTGGCACACGCCTGTAATCCCAGCATTTTGGGAGGCCGAGGCAGGTGTATAACGAGGTCAGGAGTTCAAGGCCAGCCTAGCCAAGATGGTGAAACTCTGTCTCTACTAAAAATAGCCGGGCTTGGTGGCACGTGCCTGTAATCCCAGCTACTCGGGAGGCTGAGACGGAGAATTGCCTAAACCTGGGAAGCGGAGATTTCAGTGAGCCGAGATCACGCCACTGCACTCCAGCCTGGGCCACAGAGTGAGACTCCGTCTCAAAA
>NW_016107835.1:993305-1012063 GCF_001604975.1 Cebus imitator
AAAAAAAAAAAAAAAAAATCATCCGTAAACAAAAAGACAAAAGTTCAGGCCTTCGCTGAGCTTACACTGGGGAAGGGTGGAAGTACAGACAGATGAGGAATAAGATAAATAGAATATCATAAGGTATGTGTAGGAGGTATGTGCTATGAAAAAATAAGCTGTGAGGAGGTATATAAAGAGATCTGAAGAGTTACAAATTAAAATAGTGTAATCAGAGAAGGCCTTGAGGGAAGGTGACACTTGAAAAGGTGACCCATGAGAAAGCACTTGCAGGAAGTGAAAGTTCCTGGAGGCACCTGGAGGAAAAGGATTCCAGGTCAAGTGAAAGCAAGTGGGAGGGCTCTTGGATGGAAGCATGCTGGCGTGAATGGAAACAGCTGGTGTGGTAGAAACAGCATGAGCAAGGAAGAGAACAATTGATGATGAGGTCAGAGAACTAACAGGGGCCCAATCATGTACAGCTGTGTAGGCCAGTGTAAGGACTTTGACTTTTGCTCCTGCTTGAGCCATGGCTTGGGAGCTATAGGAGGGTTTCACAAAAAGGGTGGTAGGATCTGACCTCTCTTGTAAAAGGATTGCCCAGGTTACTATGTTTAATAGGAAGGCAAAGGTGGAAGGAGAAGCAGTAGTTAGGAGGTGATTTCAGCAATGCAGGCAGATGAGAGCATGGTAGCTTGACCAAGGTAATAACAATGAAGGCGATCAGAAGGAGTCAGACTGTGCATTTATTTTCAAAGTAGCACATGAGGATTTGCTGATAGATTGTAAAAAGGTGTTAAAAAAGTCAGGCATGACCTCTCCTGTGGCCTTAGGAACTGGAAGTAATGAAGGACAAGTGAGTTTGGGGAGGGTAGAGGTCAGAAACTTCATTTTTAACGTATTAAAATTTGAAATATATATACTAAGAATACAAGTGTAGAGATAATAAATAGGCAACTAGATGTACAAGTTGTAATTTAGAGGAGAGGTTTGGCCATAGTTATAAATTTGAGAGTTGACAGCAGATGATGTTTAAAGCCATGAGATCAGATGAAATGACCAAGGGAGAGAGGAATGATGAAGACAAGACTTATTCCTGATTAGGAATCCAAGGAGGAACTGAAAAGAAAACTAAGAAAGTTGCCATGAGATAGGAGAAAATCCAGAACAGTGTCCTGAAAACAAGTGAAGAAAAATGTTTCAAGAAGAGAGAGATCAGCTGAGTTAAATTCTACTGATGGGTTAAGCAAAATGAGAACAATATTGCAAGTGGCAATGTGGAAGTCACTGGTGACTTTGAAGACATCCATTTTGGTAGAGTCACAGAAGATGAAAGCTTGATATGAGTGTGTTTAAGAGAAAATGGAAAAGAGGGAACTTCTGATTGTATACAAGATGGAAGGAATGCACTCATCCCTATTCTTCCTGCTAAGAAAAACACTGGACATTATATGTAAAACAAACAAGAAGATTCTGAATGATGAAGAGAAGGCAAACTGACCAGGGACCTTTGGAACCTGAGGAATGACATTGCTTGAGTGCTATCAGTGGAGGCCTAATGGAGAGTTTGGATTTTCACCCTTTCCCAATAGGAATGAGGTGCCTCTCCTGTCCCATGGTGAATACATGGTCTTTCATCTCCGAGTGGAAATAACATGGTGGTCCCCTTCCTGGCAGGGTGTCTGAGAAATCCAGTTAAAACAGAAGATTTGAATAAGATCCAGAGTCTCATTGCTTAACATCTAATATGTCCAGGATACAAACAAAAATCACTTGTCATAACAAGAACCAGAGGAATCTCAAATTAAAAAAAAAAAGAGCCTATGTGACACAGATGTTGGGATTGAGTTACAAGGATTTAAAGCATCTAACATAAAAACACTTCAAAGAGCAATTATGACCAGACTTGAAATAAATTAAAAATTAGAAAATTTCAGCAAAAAATGATATAAAGGAGAGCCAAGTGAAAAATTTATAACCAAAAACATGCAATAACTAAAATTTGAAAACTCATTGGATGGACTCAACAGCAGAATGGAGAATATAGAGGAAACAATGGTAGAACTAGATGACAAGACGATAGAAATAACGTAGTTTTAGCAGCAGACAGAAGTCCACTGGGGAAAAAAACATGAGCAGAGCCTGTGGAACTATAACAACAGATATAACATCCATATTACAAAAGATCCAGAAGGAGAGAAGAAAAAAAAATGTCATACTGAAACTGTATTTAAATAAATAATGACAGAAATTTTGCAAAATTGAGAAAATACAACTTACAGATCCAATAGCTGAGCAAACCCCCAAGCAGAATAAACCCCAAGAAACCCAGGCCAAGATACAGCAAACTTTTGTAAACTAAAGATAAAGGAAAAAATCTTGAAAGCAGCAATGAGAAATTACACCTTACCTAGCGGGTAAAAGCTATTTGAATGAAGGTGTATTTCTCAGTGGAAATCATGGAGGCCAGAAGGAAAAGGCATAATGTTTTTCAAGTGCTGAAAGAATAGAATGTATGAAGAATACTCAATATTGAACAGTAAAAGAAAACAAAAATCCAATTGGAATGTAAGCAAAAGACACAAAGAGGCACTCCATTGAAGAGGATATATGGTTGACAGATAAACACATAAAAAGATGCTTAACATCACTAGCTATTAGAAAAATGCCAGTGAAAACTGTGATGAAATATCACTACACACCTGCTAAAACAGCAAAACTAAAACACAATGATAATATTAAGTGCTGACAAGAATGCAGAGAAACTGGATTTTTTTCATACATTTCTGGTGAGAATCGTAAAATGATATAACTATTCTGGAAAGTAGTTTGGCAGTTTCTTAATGAATAAACATACACTTACTATATGATCAGGAACAAGTTCCACATCCTGTATGGAAAGAAATGGAAGGGGTCCATGTGTGTCCCGCAATGGCCACCTGGTGTCAGTCATCAGCCAGAAGAGTTTCCTGTGGATCCTGAGGGCCAGTGAGCTGACAGGCGTGGCCTTGGTGGACACCAGCTATACATCCACCAGATGAGCTGTAAAGAACTTCATCTGGCTGCAGATGTCACTACCAGGAGAGCAAGACACTGAGCTACCTGTCCCAGGACACCAAGTTCCTCAAGGTGTACAGCATGGACTTCATGGCAGCCGGTGTCCTGGTGTCTGGCCAAGACCACAACATTATGGTGTACATGTACCCATCAGAAGCCAAGGAGAGTTTTGGGGATATCAAAACTGCTAAGCTGGGCAAACTTCCATGTAGCCACCCACATGTATACATTCTGGAGGACCCTATGCCAGGTAGTCCCCCAGGGCCCATCAAACAGTCAATGCAGGGGTGGGGAGAACACACTGGATGCCACGTGGTATTGGGAGTCTGCTGCTGGTAAAGAAAACCTCCCAGAGGCTGCTGATGCTATAGAATGCTCTGACCACCATGCTGCCCCACCTCGCCGGCCTCAACCTCCTATGCCTTCCAGGTGCTGCACATGGACCACTGCATCCTAGAGAACACCAATTAGAGTGTCCTCAACCAAGGACTGCTCAACCTCTACCTTTGCCTCAGTACAATGGGTTGTGTGTGATGAGCTGACCAAAAAAATCCACACCACGCCTGACATTGTCCTGAATGACTTGTATGAGGCATACAGTGTCACTGCCACTTCTAGCCCATGGATGCTGCTGCTGCCCCTGTACACTGCTTCCCAACCCGTTTTTGTACAAAACACAGGGAAAGGGGGAGAAAGGAAACATGATAGACACATACATTAGCAAATGGATCTCAAGGACATTACAGTGAGTGCAAAAAGGCAATCTCGAAAGGTCACGTATTGTAGGATTCCATTTATATCATGTTTTCTATTTGAGAAAATTACAGAGATGGAGAACAGATTAGTGGTTGCCAGGGAATAGGGATGGTGGGTGGGAGGGGAGTAGGTGTGGCTATAAAGGGGTAGCAAGAAGGAGTTCTTTGTGGTAATGGAACAGTTCTGTATCTTGATTGCTATAATGGTTACACAAATGTATGTATATGATAAAATGGCATAGAATTATTCACACACATTGTACCAATGCCAATTTCCTGGATTTGATATACTGTAGTTTGTAGGATATGACTATTGGGGAAATCTGGGTAAAGTTTACAAAGGGCCTCTCTGTGTTATTTTTGTGACTTCTTGCAGATCTATAATTATTTCAAAATAAAACGTTCAAAAAATGAGCAAAGAGAAATGGCAGAGATTGAATACAGAAAATTCTAACAAGTAATCTTGCTATAAAGGGGAGCAGAGATATGGGGTAAATAATGAGCAAGGGATGAGCTAAAAAGATTTTTTAAATTTTTGAATGAGAGCAGTAACAGCATGGTTGAAGTTGATGAGAAATAACCTGTTGGTGGCGGGGGTGGGGGTGGGGGTGGGATTTACAAAGGCAACAGAGGAGAGGACTGCCAGAAGCGAGTAGGATCTAGTGAACAAGTAGTGGGGTTGACCTAGCTAGGAGCAGAGACGGTTCATCCATCATAACAGGAGAAAGAGTAGAGTATATACACAGATTTACGTAGGTAAAAAGATATGCTGGTAGAAATTTGTAGGCTATGTTTTCTGATTGCCTCTGTTTTCTCAGTGAAACCGGAAGCAAGGTCATGAGCTGAGAATGAGGATGTGTGCTGAGGTATTAGAGGTTTGAAGGGAGAGGAGAAGGTATAAAATAGTTGTCTAGGAAACCAGCAGAGTAAATGGACTAGGATAATAATATGTGATTTCCTGGCAACATTAAGTGCCCACTTGATGTTTGTGGGCTTGAATTTAAAGTGACAGTGTCATTTTGTGTTTTTCCCCAGCCACGTTCAGCTCTGGGGATGGAGGAGAGGAAAAGGAGTTACTGATAAGGACAAGAGAGAGGCAAAAAGCTGCAATTAGGTGGAGGACAAAACTGGAAGGGGAGAGTTTCAAGGAATTGAGAGGTTGTAGTGTTGGAAGGATCAGGTATTGAGATATTGGGGATCATAAAGAATTAACACAAGATTGACTAGAGAGAGTAACAGTGAGTCAGGAGCCAAAATTTTTGAGAAACTGGAGGGACACTGATGGTCTATAAATAACAGCAAGGTAGGATGGTAGATAATATATTCTGTGACAAGGAATTCAAAGATTGGGGATTTTTAGGGAGGAGAAAGGGAGAATGATCTGGAAGTGGCGACAAAGGACCTCAGGATATGGGAGGAAAAAAAAAAACACTGCTTGAAAGGGCTGTAAAGTCCTTGGATGGATCCAGATTTCAGTTAACTCAAGAAGGTGAGGGGAGCATTCAGCAAACAGGGAATGGTTATAGGGGATTTTGCTGATGACTTTGAGTTCTAGATGAGGTAACTGTATAATTAATCATACAATCTGGGACAATTTAGAGAATGACAGATGCCGGAGAGTGGTAGACCACACACTGAAATTGTCCTGGGCAAACCAGGATAATGGTTTTAGAGGACATGATAGAACGATTTCAGAATCTGGAGAGGGCTAAGAGGTTCGAATAGGGAAATATACAAAGTTGTATAAGGATTAGAAAATGAGACACACAGGTAGTAGCCAAGGAGTTCCAGGGTTCTTGTCATGACTGACATAAAAGAAGTTGAAAGGTATAAAGGGCTTAGTTCAGTGATCTTAAGGCAGATAGTCATGGCATGTCTGTGATTGTTGATGGGGAAGAAGTGGGTGGGTGATTAGGGCTTGCTCTTCAATTCTGTTCATGGAAATGCAGAGTCCTGGAGAGCGGAGCTCTATTCCTAGCCAATAAGGACAATTCAATCCTAAGCCCACTGAAGAAGATCTAGATATTTTTTAAATCCTTTATGCTTCCAGTATGAATTGGTTTAAAAACTGGGACTGGACTGACTACAGATGAGGAAATTAACTGACCTAATGAGAAGCTAAGGATGGCAGAAACAAGAGACTTGTGATGCTTTTCACAGAAACTATAGGAAAACACACTGACATTGACAAATGCAGAAAATATCAAGCTGAAGAGTAGAAAGAACAGGGTCCATTACTTAGATACAAAAACCTAACAGATTAAGGACAAAATGGTTGACATGCTGTTTAAATACTCAGGGTGCTCAGTCCTTAGTTGTCTTTGTCTTTTCTTTTCTGCTTATGTTCATTCCTCAGATTACTTTATCCAGTCTCCTGATTTTAATTACCACCAAGAAGCTGATGACTTCCAAATTTACCTCTTTAGACCTAATTTCTCTCCTAAATTCTAGATCATATATCTAACTGCTTTCTTGACATCTCAACTTGGATGTCTAACAGATGTCTTAAACAACACTTTGAACACGGAACCCCTAAGTTTTCCTTAAAAACTTGTTCCATCCCCAGCATGCTTCATTTCAGTCTATGGAAAACTATCCTTGCAATCACTCAAGCCAAAAACGTTGAAACTACAGTCGACCCTTATCCGTGAAATAACCAGCCTCAGATTGAAAATATTCAGGGGAAAAAACAATTAAAATGTGAATAAAATAAAATTTAAAATACAGTACAACAACAAATATTATGTGGCATTTACATAGTATTGGATGTTATAAATAGTCTAGAGATGATTTAAAGTATACGGGAGGATGTGTGTAGGTTACATACAAATGCTACACCATTTTATATAAAGACTGCAGCATCCACAGATTTTGGTAGGGGGAGAGCTGGAACCAATCCCCCATGGCAGATATGGAGGGATGACTGTATTAGCAAATCCCTTTGCTTTCTCTTCAGAACACATTCAGAACTGAACCACTTCTCACCTTCTCTACCACTGCCATACTGTTCCCAGACACCATGATCTCTCACTTGGTTACTGTAATATTGTTCTAACTAGCCTCCCTGAGTCTATGTAGCCTTACCACCCTATATTCTATTCACAACACAAAAGTCAAAATGATCCTTTTATAACACAAATCAAATTATGTTACGCCTCCATTCAAAACCCTCCAGTGGCATTACCATCTTACTCAAATGAAAATCTATACTCCTTATGTTCTTATGATAGCTTACAAAGAAGACCCTACAATCTGTTCCATGCATAACTCTACAACCTCATCTTCCATCATTCTCCACCCCTCCTCTAGCCACAGTGACTTTGTGTTGCTGTTTTTAGACCTGCCATGCTCTCTCCACCTCAGGGCCTTTGCCCTTGCTGCTTTCTCTGCCTAAAAAGCTATCCCTCCCCCTTAGCCCCACCTTTGCAAGCTCCCCCACTTCACTTGAGTCTCTGTTATATGTCTTCTCCTTTTCCTTCTACCACTTATTCTAAAATACCAGCCTTTTTGTCCTCTATTCTTTTAACTTTATTTTTCCACAATGCTGTATACTTCACTCATTTTATTTCTTATTCCCTTCTCTCACTAGAATATAAGTTTCACGAGGGCGGGAACTTTGTCTCATTCATCACTGCATCTCTTAACAACAGTACTCGGCACAGGGGGAAGTACTCAAAATTTTGATTGAATGAAGATTAAAGTATAAATAATTAAATAGATCAAATAAATTTTAGATGAGATCATTTTAATATATTAAGTAAAATATTAGTTTTAGACTTGTTCCCAGATACCTTATAGAGTCTTATTCTCCTGCAAATGAGATCCTTCTTTAACAATTACATTTTAACTGCTAATTGCTACTATATAGGAATTCTAATGATACTGTATGAAATTATGTATCTAGCAACCTTGTTGAATTCTCTTATTCTAAGTTTGTTTATAGATTCTCATAGATTTTATATATAACCATATCATCTGTGAATTATATTTTTACCTTCTTTTTCTTTTTTTCCTTTTTGTCATTTTAGTGCATTCATTAGAACTTTCAGCATCATGTTGGAAAAGAATGGCACCGTGTTTTCTGTGAGTTTGGAGTAGCTATCCTTTTTCACTTCTGTGTCTGTTATGTTTTGTAGTTTGTTTTTAAATTATGAATGAATGTTGAATTTTAGTTGCTTTTCTACTAACATAATCATATGGTTTCTCTCCTTTTTATCTATTAATGTAGTGAATTACATTAGCAGATTCTCTAATTAAGCCACTCTTGAAAAAAACCCTACTTGCTTATATGTTTTAAAAAAACATTCATTAGGGAATAAATCTGCTTGTACTTTAGCTAGGATTTTTCACTTATGCTTACAATCAACATTGGCCATAAATTTTTCATGTAGTGTCTCAGTCAGTTTGGGGCATCAAGATTATTCTAGCCTCAAAAATATGTAACATTTTCCTATTCACCAAGAAAGTTGAGGTTAGCTATTTTTCGAAGATTCACTAAAGAAAAAAAAAAAAAAGGCTATGGTGAAGTTGTTTTGGCCTTCTTTGGGTGGATTTTTTTTTTCTAAAAATCTGACTTATTGAATGGTTACTAGTCTATTCAGCTTTTGAAAATCCTTTATATATTTTGGATACAAATTCTTCATACTGAGTATAGATTTTTAAATATTTTATACTAGCCAGCAGCTTGTATTTTCATTCTCTTAACTATGTCTTTCTAAAAACAGAAGACTTAATCCAATTTACTATTTTATTTTATTTTATTTTTGAGACGGAGTTTCGCTCTTGTCCAGGCTGGAGCAATGGCGGGATCTCAGCCTACCACAACCTCCGCCTCCTGGGTTCAAGCGATTCTCCTGCCTCAGCCTCCTGAGTAGCTGGGATTACAGGCATGCACCACCACACCTTGCTAATTTTGTTTTTTTTAGTGGAGATCGGGTTTCTCCATCTTAGTCAGGCTGGTCTTGAACTCCCGATCTCAGGTGATCCGCCCACCTTGGCCTCCCAAAGTGCTGGGATTACAGACGTGTGCCACTGCACCGACCAACTAGTTTATTCTTTTATGGAATCTGCTTTTGGTGTTATATATAAGAAATATGTGCCTAAACCAAGATGAAAAAAAAAATTCTACCATGTTTTCTTCCAGCAGTTTTATAGCTTTTATTTTATTTATATAGACATATGACCATTTTGAGTTAATTTTTTAGTATGGAATAAGACATGCCTCAAAATTTATTTTTTCCATATGGATATTTAATCATTTGAGCACCATTTGTTGAAAACACCATCATTTATCTAATAAATTGCTTCTGCGTCCTTGTAAAAAATCAATTCTGTGGGCCTCTATTTGGACTCTCTATTCTAGTCCATTGATCTATTTACCTGTATTAATGCCAGTACTACACTGTCTTGATCACTGTAGCTTTATAATAAGTCTTGAAGTCAGTTGTAAGTATTCCAATATTATTCTGTTTTTTCAAAATTATATTTGACTATTCTAGGTTCCTGGAATTGGTATATGGATTCTAAAATCAGATTGCCAATTTCTACAAACAAATCTGATGGAATTTTGGTTAGAATTGCATTGAATCTGTACACTAATCTGGGGACAATTGACAAGCTAACAATATTGAGCCTTCAGCTCCATGATCATGATACACTTCTCAATTTATTTAGGTCTTCTGTAATTTGTTTCAACAATGTTTTGTAGTTTTCAGTGTATAGAACTTACACACATTTTGTTAGATTTTTGTCTCTAAGTGTTTTATATATATATGTGTGTGTGTGTGTGTGTGTGTGTGTGTGTGTGTGTATATATATATAGTTATTTTTTTCCCGAGACAGAGTCTCGCATGTCACCCAGGCTGTAGTGCAGTGGCACGTTTTCAGCTCCCTGCAATCTCTGCTTCCTGGGTTCAAGCAGTTCTCCTGCCTCAGCTTCCTGAATAGCTGGGACCACAGGCATATGCTACCACTCCCAGCTAATTTTTTTTTTTTAGTAGACACAGGGTTTCACCATGTTAGCCAGGAGGGTCTCGATCTCCTGACCTCGTGATCTGCCCACCTCGGCCTCCCAAAGTGCTGGGATTACAGGTGTGAGCCACCGTGCCCAGCCTATATTTTAAGCTATAGTAAATAGCATAGACTTTTTTAATGGGCTCTGAAAATTCGCAACTAGTATATATAGAAATGCAATTGATCTTTGTGTATTGATCTTGTATACTGCAACATTGCTAAACTCCTTTATTAGTCCTAGCAGCTTCTTTTGTGAATTCCTTAGGATTCTCTAATGACTGTCATGTCATGTGAGTATAAAGTGAATTCCTTAGGATTCTCTAAATGACTGTCATGTCATGTGAGTATAAAGAGAGTTTTACTTCTTCCTTTCCACTCTGTATACCTTTTATTCCTTTGACTTGCTTTATTGCACTGGCTAGAGCCTCTAGTAGAATAATGAATATAAGTAGAGAGCAGATATTCTTCTTTTGTTCCTGATCTTGGGGGCAAAGCACAAATATGCTTTCACCACAAATATGATACTACATGTAGATTTTTTGTGGATGTTCTATAAGTTTCCATGTTTGTGTCCTAGTTTGCTGAGATGTTTTTTATCATGAAGGATGTTGGATATTGTGAAATGCTTTTCCTGAACCTACTGAAATGACCATATGGCTTTTTAAATGTCTTTTAACATGGTGAATTATATTGATTGTTTTCTTAAATATTAACCCTTCCTGGTATTCTTGGATTAAATCTCTTGTTCGTAATGTATTTGATGATTTGCTCAAGTTTTGTTAAGAATTTTTGCATCTATGTTCATGAAAGATAGTGATCCATAGTTTTTTGTTTTTAAATTTTTTGTCTCATTTGGGTATTAGAGTAATGCTGGCCACATATCATTAGTTTGGAAGTGTTCACTTCATTCCATCCTCTTTTATATTCTGGAAGCATTTATGTAGAATTTGTTTTTTTTCATAAATTTTTTTGGTAGAATTTATCAGTGAAGCCATCTGTGCCATGAGTTTGAGAAGGTTTGTAAATAAAAACTTAATTTCTTTTTTAGTAATGGGGTTGTTCAGATTATCTGTTTCCTCAGAGTGAGCTTTGATAGTTTAGGTCTTTCAGATTATTTGTCCATTTTATCCATGTTGCTGGATTTATTGACATCACATTGCTCATAATATGTCCTCATTATCCTTTTAGTATCTCTAGGATACATAGTGATATTCCCCTTTCATTACTGAATACCAGTAAATTGCATTTTACTCTTTTTTTCCAATTAGTCTGAATAGATATTTATGAATTGTATTGAATTTTTTGAAGAATCTACTTTTGGTTTCATTGATTTTTTTTTCTGTTGTTTTTCTATTTCATATTATAGTGATTTCTGCCCCACTGTTTATTTCCATCCTTTTGTTTAATGTATGTTTGACTTGCTTCTTTTTTTCTGGTTTCCCAAGATGGAAGCTTAGGTCATTTATTTAAGACCTTTCTTCTTTTCTGATGTAAGTATTTAATGCTATAAGATTTCCTCTAAGCACTGCCTTAGTTGTCACCCTCAAATTTTGATATGTCATAGTTTCATTTTCATTCAGCTCAAAATGCTTTCTAATCTCCTTTATGACTTCATTTTAAAATCAAGAGATTTTTAAAAAATTAAGATACAACAGAAAATATAAAGAAAAAATATGAAATAATTTCATTTTCACTGAAGATAAGTAGTATCTCTAATATAAGCTCATAGATATCAGGATTCATATATTTCCATATTTGTATTCTCAGTATCTAGCATAGATTATAGCATGTGGCAAATATTTATGCTTAATGAATTAAAGCTTTAGGACAGAAATGAGTTTATGCTTTACATATTCAACTCTACTCCCAAATTTTGCATGAGTTTAAACAACTAACAACTTCCCCCTCATTTTTATTATCAAAAAAATATGCTAAATAATGTAGTTTGAGTTCCAAAAAATCAAGCTATTTTTTAAAAAAGAAAAAATATATGTTTATCTGAATAGTTACCTTTTTCAATCCCTTTATTTCTTTATGTAGATTCATTTCTTTCCTTAAGTAGATATTTATCTATATTTTGTGTAGACCTAATATTTTCTTTCTACTTGAAGGACTTCTTTTAACATTTCTTGTGCTGGTCCACTAGTGATGACTGTTTCGGCATCTGTGTGTCTGCAAAGGTCTCCATTTTTCCTTATTTTTGAAAGTATTTTGGCTAGGTAGAGAATTCTAGGCTGACAACACTTCCTTTCATTCTTTTAAATATGTCACTTCATTGTTTTCTGGCTTACATGGTTTCTGATGAAAAATATACTATCATTTTTGTCTTTGTTCCTCTGTACATAATGCGTGTTTTTTTCTGGTGCCTTTTAGGATTTTCATTACTACTATTTTTTGAGCAACTTGATTTTGACATCTTTATATTTCTTCTGCTTGGAGTCTGTTGAGTTTCTTATATTTGTGGGTATATATATTAATCAAAAATTTTGGCCATTATTTATCCTAGTAATTTTTCTTTGCCCTTCTCTTTCTCCTCTCCTGGAAATTACACACATATAAGGCTGCTTGCAGTCATCTTACAGCTCACTAATGCCCTGTTCATTTATTTTCAGACTTTTCCCTGTTAATGTTCCTTTTTGGATTATTTTTATTACCATGTCCTCAAGCTCATTAATCTTTTTTTATTGCAATGTCTAATCTGCTGTTAATCCCATCCAGTTTATTTTATATCATCGACATTATATTTTCATCTTTACAAGTTCAATGTGGATCTTTTTTATGTCTTCCATTTTTCTTAACATGCTTATGCTTTCCTCTACATATCTGGAATATATTTATAAGTTGTTTTAATGTCCTTGTCTATGAGTTATATCATCTGTGCAAATTTGGGGTCTGTTGCTGTTGATTTCTTTTTCCTTATTATGGCTCATTTTCCTGTGTCTTTGTATACCTGATCATTTTTTTGTTAGATGGGAGACATTGTGAATTTTATATTGTTTGGTACTAAATTTTTTTTTCTTTTAATAATTATTAGCTTTTTCTGAGAAGCAGTTAAGTTACTTGGAAAGAATTTGATCCTTTTGAAGCTTGCTTTTGATCTTTGTAAGATGAAATCTGGAAGAGTAAATAAAAATAAAATTGAACTTTTCTTGTTGCCAAAAGGGAGAGGACCTTTTTTCTCTCCCCTTTTGGTAATGTTTCCTTGAGAAATTTCACATTTGTGAATCCTTCCTCTGTTCCTTTGATATGTATGTAAATCTCTTTAAAGACTAAATAAGCCTCTTGCCAGCCTTATAACTCAGGAATGTTTTTCTTAAGGGACTGGGAGCCATCTCTTTGAAATGTAAACATAAAGGAAGATAGCAGCCCTATATCTCCCTGTCATCCTGGGAGTTTAGCCTAGGTACTTTGCTCTGAACTGTAAGCACCTGCTTGTCATAGAGATATGAGAAGTTTCATATTTCCTTCAGATAAAGGTAATTAACCAGCACAGATGGCTACTCCAATTACCAGGTGAACTTAGGATGAACTATAAAAGAATGTATAGCCCACAGTGCTGTCACGTCCTCTTATATAAGAACAATTTATCATTTACCTTAAGAACATGTTTATAATGAATACATTACATACATAAGAATGGGGTTATTTCTGTTTTTGCAATCTCATTAGCAGATTGCCTGTGATGCAAAAGAGTCTGGTTTAATGCTTATTCAATAAAAAAAACTGTTTTCTTTCTTTTCTACCATTCATAGAGAGTATTTCATGGGTTGGCAGCAAATTTTACTTTTAATTTTTCCCTAACAGATTAGAGCAGCAGCTTAAGGCTAATATTGCCTTCCACTGAAGCAGTACTTCTCTGAGTGCTCAACCCAAAGCCCAGGCCCTATTTGAGCTCCAAAACATGTTCTCCATGCTCATTTTTTGGACTTTATTCTCTGGCCTTGAGTAATTTTCCCACTTGCATGTGCCAACTGGTATTCAGATAAAGACTCAAGGGAACCCTGTATTTCCAGACTGCTCTCCTTTACTCCCTTTCTTTCTCTTCACCACTCACACCCTATCCTGTGAATCTCCTCACTTTGTCCTCCTTCTTGAATTTTCTTTTTTTCTTGCTTTTCCCCCAGCTTTATTGAAATATGACTGACAAATAAAAATTGTATATATTTATCATGTACAACGTGATGTTTTGGTTTTTGTTGTTGTTGTTCTTCTTTTTTGTAATTTGTTTTTTCCTTTTCCCCACCCCCTCCCATGCACCTCTTTATTGCCAGCAGGGAGGGAGTGGGAGAATGGTCACAACACGGGAACAACATGATGTTTTGATATATGTGTACATTATAGAATGACTACCATAATAAAGCTAGTTAACATCCATCACCTTACCGTGTGTGTGTGTATGTGTGTGTGTGTGTGTGTGTGTGTGTGTGTGTGTGTGTGTTTAGAACTTTCGAGATCCACTCTTTTAGTAAATTTCAAATATACACTATTAACTATTGTCACTATGCTGTACGTGAGGTCTCCAGAACTTGGCCACTTTTGTCTCCTTGACTCATGGAGTCTGCCAGATTCTAGTTAGATTCCCCCTGCCTGTGCTGTGACCTGAAAGTGAGCTGAGATGATCATAGGGCTCACTTTGTTTCCATCCTTTCAAGGATCAATGTCCTTTGCCGCCTGATGTCCAATGCCTGATAACCATTGTTTTATGTAATTCGTCCATTTTTAGTTGTTTAAGACAAGAAGATAAACTCAGTTTCTTTTGCTTCATCATGAGCAGAAGAGAATGTTCTTGTGTTTTATTTTGACCATATTTTATTCTCCCACCACCCTTTCTTGACTCTCTTAGTTTAATCACGTTTAGAAAAATCCCTGCCTATTTCCCTAGTGATTTTGAAATTATTAATTATATGCCCTTTCTTTTAGACATGACAATTTTTCCATTCATCATCCTAAACAAATGGTGAGCTTTCTTGCCATATTTCTGGCCCTGGAGGTGAAACATTACCAGTTTTCTTTGTGTAAAAGGGTGGCTCATGGCTTAATGGATGGAACTCAGTTCCTGCTTTATGGCCTCATCATTTGTCTCTGTGAGCATATTAAAACTTCGCCCCTAAAATGTAATGATTCTCAGCCTTAAAAATTATTGACTTTTGTTCTAGGCAAAATGAAGTGAGCAAACTGCACAGTGTCTCCTTCACTAAATACAGTTATAAAACATGGACAGAACACATAGAGCAGCTATTTGACTACTTTTAAAGTAAATAGTAGTGCATTGGAGAAGACTAGATTTCATAATACTCTAAATTATCAGTGAGTTTACCACTTTATTTTTTCATGAGTTCTTTTGAACTCATGGCAGTCCAAAATCCAAAAGTATATAACAAAAAATACAAAATGCTGATGGAAGAAATCAGTGAATGCCTAAATAAGTGGAGGGACATATCAGGTTCATGGATTGAAAAATTCAACATAGTAAAGGTGTCAGTTCTCCCCAGGTTAATCCATATATTTAATGCAATTCCTGTCAAAATCCAAGCAATATTTTTGTCAATATTTACAAGGTATATTAGTCTGTTTTCACATTGCTATAAAGAACTTCCCTGAGACTGGGTAATTTATAAAAGAAAGAGATTTAAATGACATACAGGGCCGCATGGCTGGGGAGGCCTCAGGAAACTTACAGTGATAGCAGAAGGGGAAGTAGGCACCTTCTTTAAAGGCAGCGGGAGAAAGTGTGAACATGTGAAGGAGTAACTGTCAAACACTTATAAAAGCATCAGATCTTGTAAGAACTCACTCACTATCATGAGAACAACAGGGGGAAACCACCCTCATGATCCAATCGCTTCCTTTCCTCAATACATGGGAATTACAGGTCCCTCCCTTCATATATGGGGGTTACAATTTGAGATGCGATTTTGGTAAGAACAGAGTCAAATCATATAATTTCAGCCTTGTCCCCCTCATCTCATGTCCTCACACTTCAAAACCAATCATGCCCTCCCAACAGTCCCCCAAAGTCTTAACTCATTCCAGGACTTACCCAAAATTCCAAGTTCAAAGTCTTGTCTGAGACAAGTCTCTTCCACCTAGGATCCTGTAAAATCAAAAGCAAAATAGTTACTTCCAGGATACAGTGGGGGTACAAATATTGGATAAATGCTTCCATTCTAAATGGAAGAAATTGGCCAAAACAAAGGGGTCCCATGCAAGTCTGAAATCCAGCTGGACAGTCATTAAATCTTAAAGCTCCAGAATCATCTCCTTTGACTCCATGTCTCACATCCAGGGCATGCTGATGCAAGGGGTGGGCTCCCATGGCCTTGGGCAGCAGCTTCGTCAGCTGGTGTTGAGTGCTTGCAGCTTTTCCAGGCACACATTGAAGCTGTTGATGGAGCTACCATTCTGGGGTAAGGAGGATGGTGGCCCTCTTCTCAGCTCCACTAGGCAGTCCCTCAGCGGGGACTCTGTGTGTGGGTTGAACCACATATTTCCCTTCCACACTGCCCTATTAGAGGTTCTTCATGAGTGCTCCACCCCTGCAGCAGACTTCTGCCTGGACATCCAGGCATTTCCATACATCCTCTGCAACGTAGGCAGAGGTCCCCAAACCTCAATTCTTGACTTCTGTGCACCTACAGGCCCAACACCACATAGAAGCTGCCAAGTCTTGGGTCTTGCACCCTCTGAAGCAATGGCTCAAGCTGCACCTTGGCCCCTTTTAGCCATAGCTGGAGCTGGAGCAGCTGGGACACAGGGCACCAGGTCCCAAGGCTGCATAGAGCAGCAGGAGTCCTGGGCCTGGCCCAGGAAACCATTTTTCCCTCCTAAGCCTCTGGGTCTATGATGAGAGGAGATGCCACAAAGGTCTCTGACATGCCCTGGAAATATTTTCCTTATTGTCTTGGTGATTAACATTCAGCTCCTCATTACTTATGCAAATTTCTGCAGCTGGCTTGAATTTCTCCGCAGAAAATGGGTTTTACTTTTCTACTGCATCATCAGGTTGCAAATTTTCCAAACTTTTATATACTCTGCTTCTCTCTTAAACATAAGTTCCAATTTCAAGCTATCTCTTTGTAAACACATAAGACTGAATGCTTTCAGAATAGTCCAGGTCACATGCTCTGCTGCTTAGAAATTATTCTGCCAGATACCCTAAATCATCTCTCTTAAATTCAAAGTTCCACAGATCTCTAGGGCAGGGCAAAATGCCACCAGTCTCTTTGCTAAAACAGCATGAGTGACCTTTACTCCAATTCCAATAAGTTCCGCATTTCCATCTGAGACAACCCCAGCCTGGACTTCATTGTCTCCATCACTATCAGCATGTTGCTCAAAACAATTCAACAAGTCTCTAGGAAGCTCCAAATCTTCCCACATCTTCCTGTCCTCTTCTGAGCCCTCCAAACAATCTCTGTCCATTACCCAGTTCCAAAGTTGCTTCCACATTTTCAAGTATCTTTACAGCAGTACCCCACTCTCTGTGGTGCCAATTTACTGTATTAATCTGTTTTCACACTGTTACAAAGAACTTCCCTCAGACTGGGCAATTTATAAAGTAAGGAGGTGTAGTAATACCAAAAGACAGTTGCAGATGGGCAAAAAAAAAAAAAAAAGAGGTGTAATGGGCTCACGGTTCCACATAACTGGGGAAGCCTCAGGAAGCTTACAATGATGGCAGAAGGGGAAGCAGACACCTTCTTCACAAGGCAGTAGGATAGAGTGTGAGCATGTGAAGGAGGAGCTGCTAAACACATAAAACCATGAGATCTTGTGAGAACTCACTATCATGAGAACAGCAGGGGGGAAACTGCCCTAATGTTCCAATCAGCTCCCTCCCTCGACACATGAGTATTACAGGTCCCTCTCTCAACATGTGGGGATTATAATTTGAGATGAGATTTGGGTGGGGACACAGAGCCAACCATATCACAAGGTGATATCAAAATTTATATGAAAAGACAAAATAATGAGAATAGCTAAAATAATTTTTAAAAGAATAAAGCTGAAGTAATCATACTACTTGACTGTAAGACTTACCATGCAGTTACAGAATCCAGACAGAGTGGTGTTAGTGAAGGGACACACATGTAGATCAATGCAGAACAGAGTGTTCAGAAATAGGCCCACAGCAATATGGCCATTTGATTTTTGATAAAGGTGCAAAGGCAATTCAATGAAGAGAGGATTATATTTTCAATAAATGAACAAATGGTATTGGAACAACTGCACTCTCATATGCAAAAAAGAACCTCAACCTTAACTTCACACCTTATGCAAACATTAATTCAAAATCAACAACATATCTAAATGTAAAAGTGTGAAACTTTTAGCCAAAAAAATAGGAGAAATATCTCTATAATCTGGGATCAAGTAAAATTTTTTGGCATGACACCAAAAGCATGATCTACAAAACAAAAAAGATTATAAGTTAGACCTCATCAAAACCAAAACCTTTTGTTATGTGAAAGACACGGTTCAGAGAATTATATGAGAAGTTACAGATCAGGAGAAAATATTTTCAAATTACATATCTGACAGAGGACTTATATCCAGCATGTATAAAGAACTCTCACAACTCAATGGTAAGAAAATTTAAGCTCCATTTAAAAATGGCCAAAAGACTTAAACAATTGCATCAACAAAGAGTGTATAAAATAAGCACATGAGGCTGGACACAATGGCTCACGTCTGTAATTCCAGCTTTTGGAGGCTGAGGCGGGAGGATCACTTGAGCTCAGGAGTTCGAGACCAACCTGGGTGACATGGAGAAAACCCGTCCCTACAATAAAAATATACAAAAATTAGCTGGATGTCATGGTGCACGCCTGTAGTCCCAGTTACTCAGGAGGCTGAGGCAGGAGAATCACTTAAGCCCAGGAAGCAGAGATTTCAGTAAGCCAAGATGGTAACACTGCACTCCAGCCTGGATGACAAACTAAAGTCCCTGTCTTG
>NW_016107835.1:1012968-1041941 GCF_001604975.1 Cebus imitator
CAGCACAAAGGATTTTGAGGGTAATAGAACTGTTCTTTATTCTGTCTATAGTGATGGTTACATGAACCTATGCAAGTGCTAATATTCATTAAACTGCATGCCAAATAACTCAATTTTACTATATGTTAATTTTAACATAAAAATAAATTACTTTGAACATCCTAAAGAGCTTTTGTTTATGTGGGTTTTATCTATCAATATTTGCCACAATAGAACTTAAAAGTGATAAAATTTTTAAATATTAATTTGTTAATTCATTTAAAATAATACTGAAAACACATTACATGTTACATAAATAACATACTTTTATGAAAAATAAGTATATATTCAAACATACAAAACACTTAATTCAATGGTTTTACATTTTTAAAAATCTGGCTGAATTCTCATATCTCCTTCTATATTCAATCTATTGTAATATCATAGCCCCAGGAAAACTGCACTATGTACTTGATAAAGAAAGAGATAAATTCAAATAAAATCTCAGTATTATTGTGAAAATAGTTTTGACTTTGAGAATCCCCAAAAGGATCTTGGGGTCTTCAAGGGTCCCCAGACCCCCTTATCATTATCACTGCTAGTGTATGCCTAAGTACCCTCATTAGGCAGTTCAGCTTCAGCTCAGGGTCATTGATCTAAATTTGCCTTCCCTCTTTGTCCCTGGTACTCATGATCTCCTTTTTTGATTGTATGTGGCTATGCCTATCTTATTTCCATTACATTTTATACAGCATTTATTTATTTGGGCTGAGATGAAATATTTTTTTATTTGGGGTGAGATGAAGGATTTCTCACACCAGCTTTATCTGCCTTATTGCTATAATTCTCTTTATAATTGTAGTGCTATTTTCTCTCTTCCATTTTGTTTGGTGTGATTTCCTTGAGCTTTTTTACGGTGTTTCCATTTTTTTTAGCTGTGAGGTTTGTTTGCTTGTTTCCTTCTCATGTGGCTTTAGAATTTATTTTTCTTTTCTATTTTGTTCTGAGATTTACAAACTTGGTTAAAACATTATCTTAATTATCTGTTTTGAGCTCTTATATTTCTTCATTATGCCATCTGCACCATTATGATACTATGATATCTCTATAACATCAGGATATCTATAATACTTCCAGTGTTTCCTTGGGTAAATTTTCTCATTTGCTCTTTGCTTATGTTCCTTTTTCTTTTCCTCATTTTCTCCCACTTTCTATGCATAGGTCCTGAACTGGTTCCTTTCCAATTACCACTCATATTTTCATGGGCTGGCTACCTGTTGAAAAATACTGTAAAGCAGTCAATATCCTCAATGTAAGTTTCTTATATCAAGGCTGGGCACTGTGGCTCGTGCCCATAATGCCAGCATTTTGGGAGGCTGAAGTGGGCAGATCAGTTGAACCCAGGAGTTTGAGACTAGCCTGAACAAAATGGCTAAAGCCCATCTCTACAAAAAGTACAAAAGTCAGCTGGGCATGGTGGTGCACACCTGTAGCCCTAGCTACTTGGGAGGTTGAGGCAGGAGGATTGCTTAAGCCCGGGCATTTGAAGCTGCAGTGAGCCATGATGGTGCCACTGCACTCCAGCCTGGGTAACAAAATGAGACCCTGTCTCAAAAAAAAAAAAAGTTTATTGTATCAAATACTCTGTCTCTAATTTATATTAATTTATTTTTTCTGAGAGAACATCTTTCCTTTATTTTTGTCATTCCCTATCAGGAGCAAGGGTGGTAGGAACAGCCTTCTGTGCTGGGTGGCAAGGCTATAAAGGGATGCATTGTTCTTAAATACTTTTAACAAATAATAAAAACAACTAAAATGTGGTCTGCTTTTTATTTTCACCAAGCACCAGCAATTCTAAATAATATCACTGATACATAAAGACGGAAATAATTAACAAACACTGAAGACTATGCAAACACTGGGAACTCCAAGTAGGGAGAGGGTGAAATGGGGGTGAGGATTGAAAAATTACCTGTTGGGTACAATGTTCACTATTTGGGTGATGCATACACTAGAAGCCCAAACCTCACCATTATGCAATATATCCATATAACAAACCTGCATATGTAATGCCTGCATCTAAATTTTTTTTAAACATTATATCAGTGATAGAATGCTCTTCTACCCAAGGAAATTGCTTCCCTCCCTTTCACCACCATCCATGCTGTTGATTCATCAGATCCATGTGATTCAAGCCCTTTGTGACATAATATCTTTATAAAAGAGATCTCCGGTTTTTGCTGGGCTGCTTGTGTGTATTTGGGGTGGCAGCGGTGGGGCAACGGACTCAGTTGTTCCGTAGACAGATCTTTAATCCATTTCCCCATTTTCAGTACCACTTTTCGTCCTACCAACTGCCAAATCCTATCTAGAATTCCACTGCCAAGATGGGCTTCAACCTCCATTTCACTTTTCTTGTAAAAGTATTCTGGACTTGAGCATCTCCTCTTCCTTTGGACTGTACTCTCCATGAAGGCAGGATTTTCATCTGTTTTGTTCACTGCTATGTCCTCAGTGTCTGGTACATAGTAGGTGATTATCAATCTATCTGCCATAATCATAGTTTTATCTGTATTGCTGTGTGGTGCATCTCAACAGATGGTACCATAGGCAGCATTATGAAAGAGTATTACAAATCCCAAACACGGCATGGATTCACTAGAGAGCCACCAGACTCCATGGGGCCTTTATGACCCAAGATTTACTCAGTGGCAAACTATGTGGACCAATAATTGAGGACTAGCTGTCAATCTGTCATATTCTGGCACTAAGATATAAGGATTGTGGCACCATCTTGGTGGAAGACTGGGATAGGTCCGAAATAGTATTACTGGTGAAATGAATTATTGAAAGTGAAGTTATATTTATTTTCACATAGTTTTTTGGACAGAAATTAATACCAAGTACACATATAGAGCATACATAATTGAAACCATATCTTTGGAATAGATAATATATTCACATGCAATGGCAGTATTTTATGCTTACTGTTCAGCCTTTTACTTTTTTTCACTTAATGTATCTTGCCAATTATTCCATATCAGTACATGAAGTTTACTTGATTTTTTTAACAGCTGCATTTTAGTCCATTGTGTAGATGTACAATAATTTATTTAACTAGTCCTCTATTGATAGACATTTGGGTTGTTTCCAGTGTTGCAATAAAATGACCTTACACATACATCATTTTGCATGTGTGCAAGTATATCTGTAGGATAAATTTTTAGAAGTGAAATTGCCTAGTATAAATATGTGCATTTGTAATTTTGATTTATCCTCCTACTCCTCCTACTCTTTCCCCCTCCTCCTCCCTCTTCTTCCTCAAGAGAGAATTGTACCTTTAATTTATCGAACACTTAGGATGGTGCCCCAAATTGTGCTAAAGACTATGCATGCATTATCTCTTTGAATGTTCACAACCCTTTGAAAAATTCTATTATAATCTACATTTTAAATTGAGATGTAACTCACCTACTATAAAATTCACCCTTTAAAAGTGTACAATTCAGTGAGTTTTAGTATATTTGCAACAATCACCACTAATTCCAGATTATTTTCATCACCCGCAAAAGAAACCCTGTATCCATTAGCAGTCACTCCCATTTTCCCCTTCTCGAACCCTCAGCAACCACTAATCTAATTTCTGTCTCTATGAATCTGCCTATTCTAGATATTTCATATCAATGGAAGCATTGAATATGAGGCCTTTGTTTTTTCTTTTTTTTTCCCATTTATTTTATTGCGTTTTAGGTTTTGGGGTACATGTGAAGAACATGCAAGATTGTTGCATAGGTACACACGTGGCAGTGTGATTTGCTGCCTTCCTCCCCATCACCTACATCTGGCATCTCTCCCCTTGCTATCTCTCCTCAACTCCCTACTGGCTTCTTTAACTTAGCATGACACTTTCAAGATTCATCCATGCTGTATCATATATCAGTACTTCATTATTTTTATAGAATAATATTCCAGTATATAGATACACCAAAATTTTTAATCCATTCATCAGTTGAAGGTCATTTGAGTGGTCTCTACATTTTGGCTATTATGAATATTGCTGCTATAAACATTCATGTACATGTTTTTGTGTGAACATACGTTTTCATTTCTCATTAGTAATGAGAAGGTATATATCTAGAAGTAGAATTGATGGGTCATAAGGTACCTATATTTAACCAGTCTTACACCATGGGATAAGTACCATTTTGTCATGGTGTATAATTCTTTTAATATACTGCTGAACTAGTTTACTAATATTTTGTTGAGGGTTTGTGCATCTATTTTCATAAAGTATATTGCTCTATTGTTTTCTTGTCATATCTTTGTCTGATATTGATATGAAGCTGTACCAGAGGCTATACCTCTGGTATGGGCACAGACTTCAAAGAATAAGTTGGAAAGTGTTCCATCCTCTTCTATTTTTTGCGCTTGTGAAGGATCGTTGTTAGTTTTTTAAACATTTGGTAAAATTCACTAGTGAAACCATTTTATAGTGGGGTTTTCTTTGTGTACAAATTTTCAATGAAGCCTCCTATTTTCAGTCCCACCATCACTCTTACTTTCAGAGGTTCTTGGTGCCATTAATTCCTGAGGTTTTTTGAGAATCTTATGGTATAAATCATATTGTTTCTCTACTTGTTATACTGCCATTTTAGGATTCAACTTTCTTGGGATTGCTAGGTCAATTATACATTCACCTGCTTTCTCTGGCTTCCTTCAAGACTTTGTCTGGTTCTCAGAGGTTTGTATATATCTAGGTGTGGGCTTTTTGAGTTTTCTTTGGCTCTGTGTTTATCTAGCTTTGTGTTCTCTGAGCTTTCTGAATCTGTGGTTTGGTGTCTGTCATTAATTTTGGAATGGTTTTGGCCATAATTGCTTCAAATATTTCTACTGCCTTTATATTGGTCAGAGTTTTCCAAAGAAACAGAACCAACAGAAGATGATTGATAGATGATAGATACATATATACATACATACATACATGGGCTGGGTTTAATGTTTGCTGAGGCTATAGATACCAGAGGATTCAAATTTCTCCAATGTCCTTATTTTTGCCTCTCTTCCTAGCTTTGGGGTTTCTCTTTGTATTGCTCCTCAGAGAGAGTCTGTATCTTCTTTTAGCTGTAGGTCACTGTTACACTGGAGGCTTGTTGGTATGGTGGTAGGGTGTGGGGGAACGGAATCAGTCTATAATCTTCTGATTAATTCTCAGTCTTTGAGTGTGCCTGGGTCTCGTGGGTTGTGGCCTACACAAATGTTTCCATCCTTTCTTCAGGAACCTAACTCCCCTCTTTCTGATTGCAGCATTTCCAGACTATTTCCATTAAGCCTTCTCCCTGTTGACTATGTTTTTTCCCCTTTAGGTGATTCGGAAAGCCTGGAGTGGGGTAGAAATTCCTTCCCCAGGTGGGATAAAGTTTCAGTACTACCTTAGGATGAAGGATTCCCCCAACCCAAAGATAGATTTTTGTTATGGAGAAGTATCTGGGTGTTAGACAATAGCTACACTTCCCCCTACATCAGCCAGATCTTTAGGGGGATTTTTCTCAGATCCTTGCCATGAGAACTTGGTGAAGTTATTGGAGGGAAACCCTCAAAGTGTGGAACCTCTCATATGAGTGTGGCCTTCAGGTACTCTCAGTCTCATGCTAGTCCACACTCAGTTTCCAGCAATTTGTCAAAATCACTAGTCAAGTAAGTGGTCCTACCACTTATGGCTGTCACCAGCTTTTATTCTAGGTAAGCACATCTCCAGTGCTGAATCTCTGTATCTCCCTGCCTCTCCAGACTTCAGGATAGTAATTTGTCCTGTGACTTCAATTCTCTGATGGGTCTAAGAAAAACCATCTATTTTTAGTTTACCCAGCTTTCTTACTGTAAGGACAGGCATGATGATTTCCAAGTTTTTTTACATGTTGGAGCTGAAACCAAAGCTGCTTTCTAGACCCCCCAATTGTATTGCTGCTGTATACACTCTCATTCTTCCTGTCTCTCTGGATTTGTTAAAATCCCTTTACTAGCAAATTAGTGAGGTATTGAGAGGAAAAGCTATTGTGGGATTCAGCCCTCCATCTTTAACCAAAAGTTTCAATAAACTTTATAACATTAAGCCACCCTTGTATTCCTGAAATAAATATAATTTGGTCATAATATAGCTTTTTCATATACATTAGTGAATCAGTTTGCAAGTATTTTTAGGGTTTTTGTATCCAGGTTTGTGAGACTGCTCGAAAATATTCTTGTCTTATACATTCTTAACCAGTTTTGATGTAAAGATTATATACTAACTGCATAAAATGATGTGGAAGTGTTTCCTCTTTTTACATTTCCTGAAACAGTTTGTATCAGGTAGCTTTGGTAGATCTCACCTTAGAAACCTTGTCAAAAATTTCTAGGGGAGAATAAATTTCTAACTATTGATTCAATTTTTAAAAATATACATCTTTCAGTCTTCCTAATTTTTCTTAAGTAAGTTTTGCAAAGTTATGTTATTCTAGAACATTGTTTCATCTATATGACTTTATATGTATTGGTAGAAAGTTGTTTGTAGTATTTTAAAATCTCCACTATACACTATATCTGTAGTTTTGTTCCTCTATTGTTTTTTTTTTTTTTTTTTTTTTTTTTTTTTTTTTTTTTTTTTTTTTTTTTTTTTTTTTTTNTTTTTTGAGATAGTCTCACTCTGTCACCCAGGCTGGCATGCAGTGGTGTGATCTCGGCTCACTGCAACCTCTGCCTTCTGGGTTCAAGCAATTTTCCCACCTCTGCCTCCTAAATATCTGGGATTACAGGTGCACACAACCATGCCCAGGTAATTTTTGTATTTTTAGTAGAGATGGGGTTTCACCATGTTGGCCAAGCTGGTCTTGAACTCCTGACATTTAGTGATCTGCCAGCCTCGGCCTCCCAAAGTGCTGGGATTACAGGTGTGAGCCATTATGTCTGGCCCCCTCTGTTCATTCTTAATATTATTCACCTATGCCTTTTAAAAAAATGTTCTTATTCAGTTCTCACAGAAGTTGTCTTTACAATAAACCAAGTTTTGATTTTATTGATCTTCTGTTTTCTATTTTATCAATTTATGATCTTATGTAGATTATACCTACTTTCATTAGGCTTAATTTGTTGTTGGTTTTGTAACTTCTTTAATTAGATGCTTAAATCATTAAAATTTAACTTGCTTTTTAATAAAAAAAAATTCAAGGCCATACTGCTCCCTTTAAATTCTGCTTTAGTTCTATCTCACAACCTTTGTATCTGTATTACTATCATTTAGTTCTAAGTACTTTTTAAATTTACATTATGACTTTTCTTCAACCCATGAGTTACTCTAATTTTTCAATGCTTTTTTATGTTTCCTCTTTTTTCCTGCCTTCAATTTGATTGATGGGGTCCCCCCCCCCATTTTATCCTTTGGTGACTTGGAAGTTTTTTAATCCCTTTTTATCATTCTGTTGCCCCCCTCTGCTAGTGTGTAAGTTAGGAAGTTGTGCCCTCTGTTTCTATTTATTAATGGCTACTTCAGAAATAACAATATGCATGATTTACTTATAAACCTAAAATTTGAAGAAAAAATCATTTACCCTTCTTTAGGATAATTCAATAACTTAAAACTCATATGCTAATGTTATCTTGTATTTCAAGTCTTGATTGCTTTTTCGAATCCCACTAGCAATGTTTGTGATTGTTTTATATTTCAATATTTATTTACATTTTGTCCACATGTTTACTGTCACCTTTACTTTTCATTCTTTCACCCATCACAGACCTTCTACTTGGGATAATTTTCCTTCTGGTTTCTACTGAACTTCCCTTAGTGAGGACCTGTTGATGAAGACCTATCTCCATGTTTGTCTGAAAATGTCTCTGTTTTACTCTCATCCTCTATAAATATTTTTGCTAGGTATAGAATATTAAGTTAACAGTAATCAGTTGAAGATCATTTCACTATTTTCTGATTGTTGAGAAGTCAGCTGTCAGTCTAATTGCTGTTCCATGAAATGAGAATTCCTCTGGCTTCATTTTCTCTTTTTCTTTGTTTTTCTACAGTATCTGGGTATAGATTTCTTTTTATTTATCCTACTTGGGACTTGTTGGCCTCCTTAAATGTGTGAATTGATTTCTTTCATTAAGTCTATTAAAATTTGCAACCATTATTATTAATATTAACATTAATTTTTGAATTATTGAATATTAAGTATATGAATAGTAACAGTATTCATAATCATACTCTCTTTCTCTCAGATTGTGAGAATGCATGCTAGATTTTCTCATTATATGCTCCACATCTCTCCTCTCTATCCCATATTTACTATTTCTTTTCTTTCCATGCGGCATTCTTGATCGTTTCTTCAGGTTTACCTTCTGGTTTATTAACTTTCTCTTCACTTATGCCCATATTTCTGCCAGATACATTCATTGAGTTGGTATTTTTCACTTTTAGAAGTTTTTTCCCCTCCTTCCCTCCAATATACTATGTCACTTTTTATGGGTTCTTCTTCTCCGCAGATATTTTCAAATTAGTAATCTCTTCCTTTAAACATAGTACACATGGTTGTTTCAAATGCGTCTAATAATTCTATGATCTGCAACCTATGCAAATTTGTTCTGTTGTTTTCTTTCCCTGCTGGTTCTAACTCAAGTTATCTTGTTTCCTTGTGCAACGATTATTTTAGCCTGCTTTCTGATAATTGTCCATGACAATTTATTTGTGGGGGTTCCCTGAGGCCTGAGATAGATTTATTCTCCCCCAGAGACTTTGCATGGTTTCTACTGAGCACCTTGGAGTGCTACCTGTCTGGGACCCACTCACAACTAAGTTCATGGTTTGAAGTTCTGTAGCTGACCCAGGCCATGGATAATAGGAGAGTAAATCTGTCTCAGGGCTGGAGTGTGGCCTCATTTTCTCAGGAATAGATTTGTTTAGCCTTCTTTTTAACCCTTTCTTTTTTAGCAAGATATCTCTACTTGGCACCAAGGCAGGCTTCTGTATAGTTCTCTGGGATTATTGGGAACAGAGGCTGCTATTATAACTAAATCTATAATAGGCTTAGTTCTGGATGGCCCTCATGCTGCAAACATAGTCCCTTGGGGTCTCAGCTTAACGTGGAGATGGTCTCCTATTAAACTCCTACCTTGGGTTGGTCCTGAGCCTTGCCTTCTTTCCCTCACCCCTGTGTGGCCATTGCATCAAAGCTCGGGTGGGCAGTGAAGGCAAATGCCCTCAAAGCAAATTGGCTTTGATGTCTCTATATTCTGTTTACCAGTTTGGTTACAAGCTTTCATCCAGAAGTTGGCATGGAAGTTTTCCTCTGTCCTCTCAGCTCTTCAGTGCTTTTAAAGTAGTTTTGAAAGGTTTTAAGTCAACATTTTTTTTCATTACTTCAATAATAAAGCCAAGTCAAACAACTAAGTCTGCCATTGCCAGAACCTAGAAGTCCATACTCTTAAATGTTTAAACATTCATACTTGACTTATCAAGGTCTAAATTCAGGCAGTATCTCTACTGTCTTTCCAAACAATACAACAACGTTAGAATGCTTTAAATATGAATAGTGTCCTGCTTTCTTACATGTTTGCTTATTCTTCTTTTTATGAATACATAATAGTTGCACATATTTATGGGATATGTCCTTCATGATTTGTGTTCCAATGTTTTTAATGCCAGCTTGTTTTAATACTCCCATATTACTTAGAATTATTATTGCCTTATATAATTGATGCTTGTTTAGATTTCCCCACATTTACAATTTTTGTTTACTGTTCCTTGCCTCCTATTCACCCCTTCTACTTTCAAGCTCCTCCTTCCTGAAGTATATCTTGTGGTAGTTCTTTATTCTTGTGAGAGGTTACTATTGCTAAATTTTCTTAGTTTTGTTTTGTTTTTTGTTTTTCCTGAAAATTTCCTCTTCTCAGCAGTATTTCTTGAGGGTACTAATTCTCCTTATGGGAACTGGTGACTCTCCTTCATGGTGCATCATTTATATGCAAGGACTTGATTTTTATTGTTGCTTACTTCTGAGTCCCATCTTCAGCAGATCCTTCCTTTTTCTGTGGGGTTCCATTGCCTTGGATCATAAAAATGTATTGCGTTTGCTTTTGCTGAGATTCTATAGGTTTCAATGGTTTTATCTCAACTTTTATTTGAACTTTTCAGCATGTGAAAAACATAGGCCTGGGATTTTTATTTCTCCTTGTGGATCCAGAGACAACATAAGTTCTTTCATTGTTTATTCTCCAACCCCTTTTTAATGGACAAGAGAAACTACTAAAGCCTTTACCTAGAGGTTTCAGCTGCAGCTCCTCTGCCTCTGGTGGACCTGAAGCTGTGTTGTCAGCATCTGCATGGGTATTGAACTCCCAGCTCCAAGTCCCGAGTCCTTAAGGCCTGATATATGGAACCAATACCACACAGGACACTGCAGTATCTGTTTACAATTACTACACTGCCTCTTATTTTTCCTTTTGTTTCCCTAGAGATTTTGCTTTTTGTTTTTTAAAGTTCAGCTAGAGATGTAAATTTTTGTTCTAGTTGAACTAGTGTTAATCTGTGTTTGTAGTGGGAACGAGGCACTAGTCATATCATCTTAGTGTGCTGTGTTGCCAGAATAAACCATGTTTTCTACACACAATTTGGCACCTTTTTATAATTAAGCATTCTTCCTTATCATTTACATCCTCATAAATATCCACTTCTTTAAGTTTCAAAGAAATTAAGTCCCCCTTCAGGACCATCTAGATTGTGAGTGCTCATGAGGCCAGGCCTCTGTAGCTGGCTGGATTACTTTCCAGACACAACACCATGTCATTTAAGTATATCATTCCCCTGGGGTCTAAAATTTTTTTTACCACAGTGAGTTTCAACTTTAAAATATTTTAGTAGCAGAACCCTTTCTGCAAGTATTACCTGGAACCCCCAAATATCAAACGAATAAGAGGAGAGCTTCTCTGGTTGAAGTGAGGTTGAGAGTTCTGATCTCACCAACTTACTCTACTCCTTGCTCCATGAAGTGCTCTCCAAGGTGCTCCCTGGGCTATCTTCATAGGCTTCTTGGATTTCAGGAAAGTATGAAAACAAATAGACCAGTGGATCTCCAAGGGTGGTCCCAGAACCAGGGGTATGGGTATCATCTGGGGATGTGTTAGAAATGTAAATTCTCAAGCCCCCATCCAGATCTACTGAACCAGAAACTCTAGGTGTGGGACCCAGTAATCTGTGTGTTTATGAGCCCTCCTGGTACATGAGGACCTCTGATGCATATTAAAATTTGAGAACTTACCAGAATATTGTATTCAGGAGCTAATGGAACAAGGCTGAAGTATTGCCCAAGATTAACATTTCTTGGGTGCTTAAATTAACCCAAACTTCTCTGTAAGGTTATTTTCCATCCACCATTTTCTTTTACGTGAGTTACAAACACTTTTGAGACACTTTCTTGTACCTGAATGAGATTATAGACATCCTCAAGGCAAAGACACAACTTTGTAATGGCCTGAGTCCCTCTGAATTGATTCAATATCAGGAGGCTGAAGTGGGAGGATCGCTTGCGCCCAGGAGGTCGAGGCTGCAGTGAGCCAGGATTACACCATTGCACTCCAGCCTGGGTGACAGAGTGAGACCCATCTCGAAATAAAATAAATAAATAAACAAATCACGGGGACAAGTAGGGATTCCTACCCTTAGTTCATTAGACAGAAATAATGAAGTTCCTCCTAATTTTTCTTGACAAAAAGACTTCAAGCTGATCTCATTTCACAGAGGTCAGCCCCCTCTCTCCTGAGAGGGTATTATTTTAAAAATAAATAAATAAATAAATTTTTAAAAGACTTGAGGTCTGAAGCTCATAAAATGATTATCAAGCAAATGAAGCCAGACATAAAAGAGTACATGCTGAACAATTGCATTTAGAGAAGGTCTAAAAACAGAAAACACTAATCTCCAGTGAAAGAAGTTAGGATAGGTATCATTGAGTTCTGAGGAATGTTTTGTTTCTTGATTTGGAGACTGTTTACAGGGATATGTTTACTTTGTAGAAATTCATCAAGTTACATATGATATAGGCACTTTTCCTGTATATTTGATTTACTTCAATACGAGAGTTTAAAAATGCACTGGATCCGTTACAGCAACAGAAAATGGACTTAAGACAAAAAAAAAAAAAAAGAAAGAAAAAAGAAAAAAATGACACTGGGTCACCTGCAGAGCAAGTGGGTAATGACACTCTGGTGAGTTCTAGGCTACATACTTTCAGAGGATCTGGGCCTTCATTTCTGGGTGTGAAACATGCATTTGGAGGAAACACAGGTTTCTGGTACCAGGTCTACTGCATTTTGAAAATAAGAGTTGCATGGGGACCATTCGGTTTCTTGACTGGAAAAAGGCCTTTTGGTTGATGGCGTCCCTGATCAGAATTCCCTGTGGATAGTGAAGAAGTGAGACAATTACCAATGTGACCTGTAGGCCAGAGTCAGTTTCAGCATCTGGTTACTACAGGAAATGGTAAATGGCAGGGCTCTGGATTTCTAATCAAATTATGCCAAGAAATTGTGGGAAGGAATGTGTAATGGGTAACAGGGCAGTAACACATTGTTTGGTACATGGTTCTGAACTGTATGGGTGGTTAAAGCCCCTAGTTGTGAGTACTCATATTTCACCTGTGCCCTTCTGAGTCCAGATCACAAATCTACATACAAGCCAAGTCTCCCAGTCCTACCAGTTTGTGGATGTAAATGAAGTCTCTGCTAAAGAATTAGCTTAGTTGGGCATGGTGGCTCACACCTGTAATCCCAGTGCTTTGGGAGGGCAAGGCAGGAGGATCACCTGAAGTCAGGAGTTCGAGACCAGCCTGGCCAACATGGTAAAACCCAATCTCTACTAAAAATACAAAAAATTAGCTGGGCATGGTGGCAGGTGCCTGTAATTCCAGCTACTCAGGAGGCTGAGGCAGGAGAATTGCTTGAACCCAGGAGGCGGAGATTGCAGTGAGCCAAGATCACGTCATTGCATTGCACTCCTGCCTGGGTGACAGAGCGAGAGTCTGTCTCAAAAAAAGAAAAAAAAATAGCTTAAATTTCACTAGTTCTTGCCCATTTGCTCATCTAGGAACTACAGCCCATATGAAAAATAACCCATTTGTGTTTGCAAGTCCCCAGTAGGTCACAAACCAATCTGTTTTCACCATCTTCCATGTTATTCCTTACTTATTCTGGGCCCCTATCTTTGTGTACATTGACCATGAAGCTGTCTAAGAACTAGTTACCCCCTCCCTCCCTACCTCAGCCACTGCTGTATTTATGCCCACTGTGGAAATGTTGGTGAAAGTGCCAAGGGTGCTACATCCTGATATCCCTAAAGGCCCTAATCGTGGAGGTGCCTGACCATGTGCCAGACATTCTCAAACATATGTGGATCTCAGTTTCAGCTCAAGGTTAAGACATACCTGCTAAATACATGATGCCTTGGGTCCCACGGTGGTATGACCTGAAGGCAGACCCTAGCTACTGTTACATCCTATGGCTCAATTTGGTGATTAGTGACTGGTGGAGGCATCGGGCTGGCTTTGAATGGCTGCCCTGTTGCTAAGGGAAAATGCTGTTTTCCAGATAGAGGAGGTGTGAGGTTCAATTAGTAAGTGCCGGGCACAGCTGCTCCCTCTGGCGGTCTGTGCCTTCCATCAGCGAAGACCGGGAGGTCGGCTTCAGCAATCTCGCGTCCTTCATAGCTCTCAGTGAGTTCCTCTCAGAACTACTATTGAGTGCAGGGTATTTAAAAGCATTTTCTGTATCGGACAAACCCAAAATGAGGAATGTGCTGTTAAAAATGTGAATGTCATACAAGATGAAGAAAGGTTGTGGAAATGTTCCAGATTAAAGGAGGCTAAAGAGAGAGAATAATTTAATGCATTATTTCATCCTAGACCAGATCCTGCAATAGAGTGGGAAAATGCTATAAAGGACATTACCGGGTCAACAGACAAAATTGGAATACAAATGGTAAGGTATTGTATCAATGTAAAATTTTCTAAAGCTCTACTGTAGTGATGTGGGGATATGCCTATTCTTAGGAAATGCACACTGACATATTTAGGCATGAAAGGCCATAATATATGTCATTAATTTATCTTCATAGGATTCAAAAATATACACACCCCCATTTATAAAAGATTGCACATGTGCAAATGATAATAAAAATAATGTAAAATTCTCAACAGGTAAATCTGGGAAAGACCATACAGATGCTCTTTATACTATTTTTTTTTGTAACTTTTCTATAAGTTTGAAATGATTTCCAAATAAAAATGTTTAAAATGTTAAAGGTCAGTTTCTGTGCAAGCAGTAAGGATCCGGTGGCACAGGCCTGCCTGAACTCTTCCCCTGGCAGAGATGAAGAATGAGGACATGGCTGTGTCCTACCAGGTAGGGCTACCACACCCATCCCAAAAGGTAGTCAGATACCCTGCATGAAGTTGCCAAGTGCCATTTGAAGCCACCCATCTCTTGATCTCCCCCATCCTATAAGACACCAAAAATAATAACTTTTTGCATTTTCTCCTGAAAATTATGAGCCCTGGGTGTTAATGAAATCTGGGTTATGAAAGGAAGGTGTATTGGTTCATTAACTCATCCATCCATCCATCCATTCATTCATTCATTCAGTAAATGTTTTGAATACCTACTTACCATGTGATAGGAGCTAAGGGACTGAGAATGCAGCCCAAGGTAGAAGAGGAGACACGACTCCTGTCCTAAAAAAGCCTATGAGATAGTTGTGATGCACCCATAGCCACATAAACATATATTTCCAAGTCAGTTGACCATGAAATAGACTTGGGAAGCCATGGGGAGCCTAGACTTTTACCAGAGCCAGTGGATCCAAGCCCTATGGATCTGATACACATTCAATTCCCCCCCACCAGGATTTTCTATGTAATAATTGCTTTTGTACCTGATGCTGATGAGAGAAGGACTCATAGTGCTTACCCCATCCTGGGTTCATCCTATCTGTTTCGGCTTAGCTCTCTGCCGGCTGCTCTGCCCTGTCAGGATCAGGGAAGGGGCCAACAACCCACTCTATCAATATCCCTGGGCTGATGGGCCAGTGAACTTTGGAAAAGAGTCTACTGATCTGTGCCTGTGAGTAAACATAGCAACTGAACCCATAATGTTTTTAGAAGACGAAGACCACCAAATTCCCTCATGTACAAGCCTGGCAGCCTACTGGCCATGAGAGTCCCATCACTGGGATCTGAATCATGAAAGCAGTATGACTGTCCTCCAAAAGGACAGAATAATGACCTTATGGGACAGTTGTGGGTCTTCCCACCCCCAATCCCAGGTGGCACCCACTGTGATGCCCTGTACTCAAGGGACAAAAGTGGAGTTCATTGGCTTGGTGCTCTAAATAGACAGCATTGGGGAGGGAGTTGTGAAGAGTGTGTGACTGCATGTGACATGATGTGTGTCCCTTCTGTCCAGGGGTCTCAGGTGGGAGTGACCCCCACCTCTGATGCATTCTGGGCCTGGTCCAAAAAAGTTTCAGGTTTGGATCCAACAAACGTTTACTGAATCCCTACAAAGTTCCAAGCCTTTTACTTTATACTTTGACACATTTTTATATCATTTAATCTTTAACAATTACCCTTTAAGGTAGGAATTATCTGCATTTTACAGATGATAAAACAATCGCAAAGAGGTTCATTGATTTGCTCAAGTATATCATACAGCTTTTTTTTTTTTTTTTTTTTTTTTTTTTTTTTTTTTTTTTTTTTTTTTTTTTTTTTTTTTTTTAGCTGAGGCCTGTCTGCGTTGGTTGCTTATCTTACAGCATTTCTTGTCTTCTCTACTTTTGGAGCAACTGCTCCCCTTATACAAGCCCCCTTATTTCCTCTCCTTTTCACAAGCCCAGGTGGGCTTTTCTTGTTTTAATACTGCATTTAATAGCACAAAAAATCACGAATACAAAGAAACTGGCAAAGGTGTTTGTCAATGATATCCCTGCCTCCTCCACTTTTCTGCTTTCATACCCATATATGTAATGGGCTACATTTTTTAGAAACTTTTCTTTTCCCCCCCAAACATATAACTGTTATGTGATTGGTCAATTGAAGCTGAAACACCCATGGAGAAAGATGTTTTACGGTTACAAGGGCACACCCCCCCCCACGCCACCCCCCTCCCCCCCACACTTTCCCACACAACCTTTTGGAGGAATATAGGATATGTACCAGTGTCAGCATTTTCCTGCTCCTGCCTTCCTCATCCAGAGCATTTCTACCATTTAATTTCCCTTTCATCAACTGCTTAGACTAGAGCCTCTTCTCCCTCCCCTTCTATTTCTCTTCAAATCAGGACCTTTTGGACACTGGGTACTGTTCAATTCTTACTCTGTCAGGCCCATGGGCCATGGTCAAGTAGGTCCTTTAGATCTCGATGCCAGTTGTAGTGTTGGTGTCGTCATCTTTCATTGCAGGTAGGTCTGTGTGTCACTTCAGTAGGCTTGCGTGTTCATTTCTTTCACTTTTTCTGACTCATGTTCCAGCACCTGTTTGTGATAGAACAGTAAATACCCTTCACTGTCCAGTACGTCCTTAATACTGGCCTTAGTGATGACGGCATCATCACACTTGAACCACTGGTCCTTGTGGTGCCGGATGAAGCTGGTATAGTGGCCACTCTCCAAGGTTCCTTGGTGATTAACCACAGCAAACAAGGAATACTTATTTTCGTTGTTTCCACTATTGGTTGGCAGCTGCAATTGTCCATTCATTCTGCTCTCTTTACTTGAGGCCATAAATGGTGTCATATCCAGCTCCAGAGGAAAGGAAATGTATGTAGTGATCTTGCGCCTCTGTTTGGCTGAATGTTCAAACCGTTTGAAATGAAAACAGGCAACGACAGGTAATTTATTCATCGTGAGCTGTTTGGTAGATTCCTGGTAGCTTTGGCAACTACCACATTTGATTTTGGCACTGCTTCCTAAGTGCTCTGGCCTTGTAAACCTCCGCAAGCAGTCCGTGAGGGTGGTGATTCCTGGTATGTGGCTTTCCCCGTTCACACTGCTCTCCCTCCCGGGGCTCATGGGCCAGAAGGAGGTGCAAGAGCCAGGCAAGTCCAAACTAATGTCCCAGCATGGGTCTATCGTGGTGGAGACGCCATGGCAGGCTTGACAGGTGACATCAGACTGCAGGCCACCTGTGAAGATTTGGTCTATGATGCAGTTACAGTGGTTGGGATTGCTGGCCGCCTTTCCGACATCATCGCCTTTGCAGTGCCTGTGCAGGACATCTAATGCCGCAATGAGGAACTCATGGGCATCCTGTTGCCTGTACCCTGCTAAATGGCGGGCATGTATCCATACCAGGTGCAGTAACTTATAGGGCACATGAGGAGACGGGTTTCCAGAATACAACTCGCGAAACAGCGATGACATCTCACAGACCAGACACAACTCGGGACTCGGCATCTCACATCGGTGCCTGTCAGAGAGGAAGAAATCTCTCAGTATCGGCGTGTGGGTGAGGGCCTGGACAATGCAGTTCATAAAGCATGTGTTGCCAAGATTGATGAGTCCTCTCAAACCAATCGTAAAGCTGGAGGTGATTCTTCTTCTCCTCGGGTTGTGCCCTAGCAGTTCTAATTCTGGTTTGGTTGTTTCCCAGGTTGGGAATTTCTCACCGAGGCCTGGCACTGAACATTGCTGGTGAGAAACCTCTGTTGAGGTGGAGGCTTGTAATTTCAAAGCTTCTCCTTGCTCTTCTTTGGCAATTTGCTCAATGTCTTTGTCATATACATAGTCCTTACACATAAAGCAGTATATACCTCCGTAATACAGGTCTACGGCTAAGTTGTGTTGTTTTGTCTCGGCGTGCTCGTGAATGTGTTTCTCCGTGAAGCAGCCAAAGAAGACACAGGAAAGGCAAGAGTGGAGTCTGTTCAAATGGGTGCCACACACATGGCAGATACACGACTTTGCCTTGCTTTTCCTGGTCTCTGGGGTTCCACACCACACGAAGCACTGGTAGATAACCCGCAGTTCCTGCCTCCAGTTCTCTCCCACCTTAAAGCTGTTCACGTGGGAACAGCCTGGTGGCCCCACGGCAAAATCCACATCCAGGCATCCGCCCCCAGGGCCGCGCCGGGGCCGGGGCCGGGGCGGGGGCCGGGGCCTAGGCTGCGGCGGGGTACGGAGCCGGGTCTGGGGCCGGGGCCGGGGTCGGCGGCGCGGGGCACGACTGCGACGCGGAGAGGGATCGGGGGGCCGCGGTGGGTCGGAGGGAAGGGTGGGGGGAGGAACCTCGTCGCTGCTGCCACCACCGCCGCTCCGCGCTGGGTTCTCATCCTCCAGCTCCTGCTTCGGCTCCTGCTCCGCCTCCCGGATCGGCTCGGGTTCGGGCTCCAGCTTGAGCTCTGCCCGGCGGCCCGGACCCTCCGCCGTCTCCACCTTCCCCGCCGTCTCCACCTTCCCCGCCGTCTCCACCTTCTCCGCGGCGTCCACCTTCCCCGCCGCCTCCGCCTTCCCCTCCACCTTCGCCTCCGCCTCCACCTTCCTCTCCGCCTTCTCCGCCGACTCCGCCGTCTCCGCCTCCTCTACCTCCTCCGCCTCCTCTGGCGGCGGCTCCTCCCCCTGCTCGCAGGGCTCGGGCGGCCACTGGGCGTGGCGGCGCGGGGGCCACGCAGATCTGGGGTGTCCCCCGCCCGGCCTGAGGGAGCGCGGTGGCTGTGGCAGCTGGACCCAAAAGGGACTTTCACTGAAGGAGGCGGCGGCGGAAGCAGGCGACGCCCCCGGGAATCCTCCCGCCGAAGCCCCCTAGTGGAGGCCGCTTCTGCAGCCAGGCCCCGTTTCCTTTAATTCAATATTTCCCAAACTTGCTTGTTCACGAGAATCACGTGGGGAGCGTGTTAAAATTACAGATTCCTCGGCTCCACCCGCAGGCCTACTGAATCAGAATGTCGAAGGAAGGTACTCCGGAACCTGTATCTCTAACTAGGGCCCCAGAGGCTGCTTATGATCAGGCAAGTTTGGGAAACACAGCTCTAATTCATTGAGACTGGCGGGAAGGGGGGCGGGGACCGCGCAGTCTCTTTAAGGAGCTTCCAGCTCTCGGCTCCAATCGCTGCTCTGACCCCCTTCATCGTCTCCTCCCCTCTCCTCGTCTTTCCCCGGTCTATGCAAGCTTCCCCCAGCCACCGCGGGGCCAGGCGCCGAGCAAATGCCAAGTCCAGAAATGTTTCTGAGGCCGTGAAATGTCCCCTCTGAGGGGGGTCCTGAGGAGCGCAGGCAGAAGCCGTGACAGCCCATCATTTCGGCAGCCGAGCCTGCCTCCAGCCCGGTCCCAGTCTCCCCTCCCACCCCAGGTCTTGCCCTTCCCGAAAAGGATGAAGCTCCAGCTGCAGTTCTGGGGAGGCCTGGACCCCAGCTCCGGAGGGTCCGGGCTCCCAATACCGCTGGGCGCGGAGAGGCACTTCCCTGGCCCATCTTATCAGCGCTCTGCAGAGTCTGGCCCTGCTCCTTGTCTCCTCCTGGGCTCCTAAGGCCATCGGTGGGTTGACAGCTTGGCAGCTGTCCTCTTGGCCCAGCAGACGCTGAGCAGCCCGGGGACACAATTCAGCTCTTCTCTCTAAGGCCAGCTGGAGGGATGAGGCATGACAAAGCCATCCCTACAGCTGGTAGCTCTCCTACAGCTGAGAGGGGGCATGAACTACAGGACAGAGTCCCAAGACCCTTAAGCCCTGGCAGCATCACTGGGTGGGCAGCAGGTGGAAGTGGAAGGAAGCTTGTGGAGCTGCCAGCAGGGATAGGGGGTCGGGCATGGGGCTGAGTGACCTCTGGGAACTCCTGTGCCAAGGGGCTGCTTGCACTGGGCATCAGCACCCCAAAGCCCACGAGGAGTGTGCCTAGAGCAAGTGACACAGATCTTGGGCATGGCTTGGGGGTGTCAGGCTGTAGCTGCTAGTCCCAGAGAGTGCAGCCCATGGCAGGCATCAGGACATAGATAGGAAGAGAGAGAGTATTCTAGGAAGAACCCAGTCCCCGAGTCCTGGTGGTGGCTGGCCATGGCCTAGTGCACGCTGTCTGGCTTGTGCAGCCGTGCTGCCTGACTACACCCTATAGCAACATTCTCCTTGCTCGACACTGGACACCAAACCTCCACCTAGCCCCTTCTTCCAGGAAGGGGACAGGGAGGCCTCCTAGGATTAGCAGCAGAAGTTGGTCCTCAGGAATCAGGAGCCCTTGAAAGGATGATGCCTGGTTCCCATACAGCTGAGGGTCGCCCTGGGCCCTGCCCTTCCTGAGTCAGCTCTTGTTTGAATTCCTTGAAGCACCCTAGCATCCTTTCAATAAATGCCTGCCCTTTGTGGCCTGCAACCAGAGGAACTGCAACTAGCACACTCACTGAAGAAATCCTCCTCCTCCTGCTGCTGCTGCTGCTGCTGCTGCTGCTGCTGCTGCTGCTAAAAACAACCAAGGTCATGGAAGAGGGGGTGGAGGATACTCTCATCCCACCTCCAGATTGACAACAAAAAGTTCTAAAAACCTCTGTGTACCTGGGACTGTCTACCATTGAAGATTAGCCATGGTAACTTGTTGACTTAGTGATGAACTTCCTGCAGAAGCCCATAGGTCCACCTGGACTCTGCCCAGGCCAGCGTGTTCTGAAAATGGAGGGCTCTGTCACCATTCACTCAACAAATGTTTATTCTGCACTGACCAAGGGCCAGATGTACTAAGAGCTGTGGACACAGCACTCCAACTTACCCCAGGCTACTGAAATCAGGGATGGCTTCTGCAGAAGACACACTAAGGAAAGTCCATGTCACTAGCAGAGAAGAGGCACCAAAACAAAAAATCAAAAACAAAAAAATACTAGAAACAGTTTGACATTTGATTTTTTTTTAAAGTAGTCCTCATGGGAAAAATCAGAACTTTGTTGTACTTCCTTACATTCATTTCCTGATTACATGATGCCTTTGTTTTGAATTACGTGTGGAGGGTGTCACCAAAATCTTTAGATTCTTTGTGCTTATGTGGATCTGGACCCAACCCCGGGCAAATGTTACCATTTCTGCCTCACAAAAAGATCTGACAGAATGCAGACCGTAGAGGCTATCCTTAGGAGAGACAGCTCCTCTTCGAACCTCGGTGATAAATCCAACTCTGACCACAAGGTGGCAAAACAGTAAATGACAATTCCTCATATATTTTTTGTATGTTTATATAAAACTATTGGTTTATATAAAATACTCGCTGAAAATATTTAGAAAAACGTGTGCTCCTTCACACATTTTTGGGTTGTCTGACATTTTGCATCATAAATGTCAATTGGCTATAAATAATGTAATTTGTGACAAATGTTAATATTCAAAAATAAAACTGTTATGTCACTATGTTCACATGAATCTGGTGAAACCTAAATACCTTAGTGATTTGAGAGCCACCATCATGTGTTTTAAAAATTTATAACTGAGCTCTTTTTTGATAGTTGGAAGTTGTACATTTTTCCTTTTCTCAGTTCTTAATTCAATTCTATTTTTCCAACAGAATTTTGCCTCAATAATTGTCTATTTTTGCACTTGAAATGTTTTTGATATATCCTATTTCTCTGCAGCAAAAATGTGTATATATTTTTATATTTAAATGCTCTTTAAATGTTCTTCTGATTATAAGGCTCTAAGTGTTGTTTAAAATTTTGCTCTTGTTTGAGTTATCATGACAATTAGTATAAGAATAAAATGGATCAAAACATTGTGAATATATTACCATTTTTATTAGGCAATTATTAAACATAAAACAAAAGTTCATCGGAGATAGATAGGGCTTTTAAAAAAAAAATTAATGGGTGTATCCATGGATAAACATTGCTTTTTGCTAGGATAAGATAGGCTTCAGCATTAACTCTCTTCCTATTTTTTGTTTGGTTAAATGTTAGCACACAGAAACCTCATTTATATGAATAAGTGAATAGGAATGGACATTTTGTTTTAGTAATGCATGCTAGTCTTTGAATTCCTTTGGAGATATATATGGGGGAAATTACGCAATGATTTATCTTCAAAATTATTTCTCATTATTTATCAGCTGATAACTTCATTGGGTTTTTCTTCAATTCTATTGGAAGCAAACAATTGGAGACTGAGTTGCAAAAGGATTTGATTCCCATTCATTTGTTAGAGCAAGTTGTTTGTTTACTATCATCAGCATCGTTTGGAATTGCCTCTCTAGTGCCCCAAGGATTTTACATGGCAGGGCAGTGCTCCCAGGTAAGATTCAGGATAGGTAAAAGATATGCTTTTTCTTTTGTAAAGTGCAAAAGGGACCATTGTGAAAGGGGATTTAGACAAAGAGTACCACCTTGATTCCTACACTGCAAGTGTTTTCTCTGGCAGATCGATTTTAAAAGACAGCACAGGAAATTTGAGGATGTAGAAATTGATCCCCTTAAAACTCCTATACTCCAGAGTGATGCACATTCCACTCTAAAAGTTGTTGGCTCATATTTATTATTATAAAAGTAATATATACAATATTTGTGTTTTTTTAATAAAAAGGTATAGAAGGCATAACATATAAAGTTAAAGCTTTTCCCCCTCCCCCGCCGATCACACCCATTTTTATTCCCCTGAGATAACTACTTGTTAGCAGTTTCACATTTATCCTTTAAGAAATTGTCTATGCAAATGCAAGCAAGTTTTATACATGCAGTTGTCCCTCAGTATCCGTGGGAGATTGGTGCCAGGACCCCCCGTGGATACCAAAATCCGTAGATATTCAGGTCCCTGATGTAAAATGTTGAGTAGTATTTGCATATAACCTACATACAGCCCCTCATATACTTTGAATCATCTCTAGGGCACTATGAATCATCTCTAGGTTACTTTTTGTATAATACCTGATAAAATGTAGATGTTATATAAATAGTTGTCATACTCTATTGTTTAGGGCAGCAATCCCCAACATTTTTGGCATCACCAGGGACCGGCTTTGTGGGAAGACAAAATATTTTACAGGGGATGGGGAGGGGAGAGAGGGGCTCCGGGGACGGGGGTGATGGTTTCCGGATGAAACAGTTCCACCTCAGATCTCCAGGCATTAGATTCTCATAAGGCGTGCGCAACTTAGATCTCTCGCATGCGCAGTTCACAATGGGATTCGCACTCCTATGAGAATCTACTGCCGCTGTTAATCTGACAAGAGGCGGAGCTCAGGCCATAAGCCTCGCCTCCTGCTGTGCGGCCCCGTTCCTAACAGGCGGCTCCAGGGTTGGAGACCCCTGGTTTAGGGAATAGTGTCAAGAAAAAACATCTGTCCCTGTTTGGTACAGATGCAGCCATCCATTGTCTTCCTGAATATTTTTGATCTGTGGTTGGTTGAATCCCCTTTCCATGGAAGCCATGGATAGGGAGGGCCAACTGTATTTCTTTTAAATGAAATAATTATACCGTAATATATAAAAGTTCTCTCCTAATTGATCTACACAACCAATGCAATGCCAGTAAAAATTTCCAATGAGTTTTTTGGGGTAGACTTTAAAAAGTGATCCTTAAATTACAATAGAAGGCTAAAAGGGATTTTCCCCCTTCCTGGTTTCTCTTTCTTCTTTCTGGAAATGAGGACTTAAAGGCTATAGCTGATAGCCATTTTGCAACTAATCATGATGGAAAGACCAAAAAGCTGATCACCTCTGGACCTATTTTTACATGAGAAAAATATATATCATATTTTGTCAATTCTAAGAGGTACATCTCTGCATGTTTCAACATCCCTGAAATCTTTAAATGACAATTTATGATTGTATTTGACAACATGTTTTTTTCTTTCTTGGTGGCACATATATACTGGAGTGTCTCACAGGCAGTGGTGTCCTAAGATCAGTATAATGCTCAAAATGTCATCCTTTTTAAGTCTTTGTTATTTGGATCCTGGTTGTATGTAGCTGAATACAATATTCCTAGGTGATAGCAGGCTTCCTATTTCACTCCTGGTGGAGTTTCAAGTTCTTTTCCAGGCCTTTAAGGCCCTACTAAATCTGGACTTAGACTCTTAGACCTCACTTTTAATCAACTTAGCATTGCCTCAAACAAACTCGATTTATTGATGTTCCTTGAGTAAGCTAAGCTGTCTTCTGCTTCCAGGCCTATGCCCTTATTGTTTTTTGCTTTTCTTTCTTTCTTTTTTTTTTTTTTGAAAACTCTTTTCTTAGACACCATCACCACATGATATGTTAACCCAAATGCCCATCGATGATAGACTGGACAGGGAAAATGTGGTACATATACATCATGGAATATTATGCAGCCATCAAAAATGATGAGTTCATGTCCTTTGTAGGGACATGGATGAACCTGGAAACCATCATTCTCAGCAAACTGACACAAGAGCAGAAAATCAAACACCGCATGTTCTCACTCATAGGCGGGTGTTGAACAATGAGAACACATGGACACAGGGAGGGGAGCACTACACACTGGGGTCTGTTGGGGGTAAATGGGGGAGGGGTGGGTGGGGTGGGGAGGTGGGGAGAGATAGCATGGGGAGAAATGCCAAATATAGGTGAAGGGGAGGAAGGCAGCAAATCACACTGCCATGTGTGTACCTATGCAACAATCTTTCATATTCTTCACATGTACCCCAAAACCTAAAATGCAATAAAAAATCATCACCACATGATGTATTAAATATTATACACACACATAATTAATATAAACTCCACAAGAGTAAAATGTTTACTATTCTATTCCCAATGCCTCATTGTTGCTTAATGCATAGTTAAATATTTGTGAAATGAACAGATGAATGTTTTCCATCATGCATGAAATCAACCATATTTTCATGTTTATTGATCATTTTGTATTGCCTTTTTTGCAAGCTGCCTAGTGACATCCTTTGCCTATTTTTCTTGTGGCTTCTTATTAATCATCATCATAAGTAACGCCTGTATGGTACTTGAATTATGCCAAGAACTGTTCTATTAAATTACTTAACCCTCACCACAATTTAAGAAGTAGGTGCTGTTATCAGCCCCATTTTACATGTAAAGAAACTGAGGCACAGAGAGATTGAGAGACACCCAAGAGTTTGGGCTCTTACCTACTAGCCCATTGTGTGTCAGAGTCTAGTGTACATACATATTTTTCCCCATTTATCCCTGGCTGTTGTATTTTACTTTATTTTTACCATATGTTGTTTAAGATTAATATGTAAACATGTTTCTGAAACTTTTATTTATGGATCCTGAATTTTAGTGTCTTATTTTTGTAAAAGTTTTTTTTTCTGATTATAAAAGTATACAGAAAGGGAAAAGGGCCTGAGACCAAAAAAAAAAAAAAAAAAAAAAAAAAAAGGTGGGGGGGCTTGATGATTTCAAAAAATGAAAATAAGGCCAGAAGGACGTAAGCTTAGTGACCAAGAGTGAGGAGAGTGGCATAAGTCAAGGATGAGGATAGAGGTGCAGGCAGGGACCAGATTACCTGGAGCTTTGTAGACAATTATATAGAATTTGAATATTGTCTTAATTGCAATGAGAATCATTTGAGAGGTTTTAAGCAAGGAAATGACACGGGATTTATGGTTTACATACAATAATTATAATCAAATAATAATAGTAGTTAACATTTATTAATTGCTTATGATATGCCAGGCAGTGTTTTATAAGTGTTTTATAACACCCTGATGGGGTAGGTACTAATATTATTCTCATTATACAGATAAGGAAACTGAGGCACAAAAATATTAATCACATTCAATTTGCTTACACTTACTTTTTGCTTCTATGCCTCTTCCCATTCAGAATATACCTAATTTCAACAATGAGATGTCTGATGCCTACTTTTTCCAGGCCCCTGATGTCTCACTAGTGGCCTGTAAGTCTTCAGCTGGGTAAAGAAAAGGAGAAGAGCAAAGCCACTTAGCACCAGCTCTAAGCGCTAAACAGGTAGGCTCCTCTCATCCATTTGGACCATGCCCATCTGCTCAGGCATAGCCATGCTGCTGGCCCATTCATGATGACTAGGGGAGTCAGCTCAGCAACCCCTGCTACCATTGCAGCAGGAAATGCCTTGCATCCTGTACTCCTATAGCCATATCAGCAATCAGAGAAATGAGGAATGGGGTCATTAGGATCAACCACAGGCTTCCAGGAGATTCCAGCCCTACAGAAGGAAGAAGAAAGCCTAGTGGTATGGAAGGGGCAGGGAATGGAGGAACCAAAGGCTTCTTTTAAGCACACATCTAGCCCTAGGTAGCCTGCACCCATGTGATTCCAATGGCCCAGGCCCTTCTCTGGCTGAAAGAAAGAAAAGGCTTAAAGAGAGAGCAAAGTCATGGTTGTAAGGGATGACAGCAATGATGTAGATTATACTGCATCATACCCTGACCAGCTATTTCCCCAGTTTTCACCACATAGTGCCCGCAGCTGGTCTGTTTCTTAGCATCCCTCAGTCTTCAGTACCTCTGACTGTCCCCTTTCAGAATGATGCCCCATTTGACTTACACTGTTGATTCTCTACCTATCTGCATTACATGGGCTCTGTATCAGCCTCCTGCATGCTGGCACAATACCTGGCAAACTGCCTATCTATCTTGCCCCTGCCTTTTAGGAAAACCCTGGAATCCCTAAATCTGTGTCCAGTACTGGAGGTTAGCCCTGTGGGATATAGCATGGCCCTGGGCCTGAGATTAGACAGAAGCACAACAAAGAACACATTCTGCAATTTTACTCAGCAAAGTGTGGAATCTGACTTCTTGTGCTTGTCCTAAATGCCTCTTTCAAGTTTGAAGAGTGGGGAAACGTATATTACACCCAAATTGACAGATAAAAATCTCATTCACACTTTTAATTCTTTCTCCAAATATTAATCCTTTTCAAACCACAAAAAGCAATACAAATAAAATTATATAACCTCAATAGAAGGAAATTCAGCAATGTCTAGCACAATTACATGTGTATTCACTATTTGACTCAGTAATCCCACTTCTAGGAATCTAACCCAAAGATACAAAAATGACATATGCACAAGGTCATTCATTGCACGAGGTCACATATTGTTATTACTGTGTATAATAACAAAAGGCTGGAGGAAAAAAAATGTCCACCACTAAGGGAGTAGTTGAATAAATTGTAGTGGAGCCATGAAATGAAGTACTATGGAATGAGACAGATTTCTATATAGTGAAATTAGTATTAACCACTGGAATATATTGTTAAGTGGACAAACCAAGTACAGATCACTGTATATAGTGTGCTACCCTTAGTATAAGAAAGTTGGGGAAATACAAATATTTACAGAAACATTTACTTGCATCTTAAATGGTACAATGGAATGTAAAGTAATTTAAATTGTTTCTTACGGGGGAGGGAGGAAATAGAGTGGAGGGAACAGACAAGAAAATGAGATGTTTCTAAAGTCCCTTGTTTTACAGCTTTGACTTTAGAATCCTGTGAATTAAAAAGAAAAAAAAATCCCTAAAAGCAAATAACCCTAACTGTGTAGCAAATTGGTAGTATAACCACACAGAGAAAATGATTATTTCAAGTAACACTAGAAACAATGTTTTGACTATACATCTCCCATGGGATATACCCTAAAGAAAAAAGGAACCATGTTCAGTAGTCTTTTGCTAGTAGTATTACCAGTATTGTTATTTTAAAACTGTTAAATGTATGTTGTAGGATAAAGCAAATAAGTATTATAATAATGTTGTCAGGAATCAAGGTTTTTAACATAAAGTATGTTACTTTATTTATACATAACATTTATATATAACATAAAGTATTTTACTTTATTTTTACCATATGATGTTTAAGATTGATATGTAAACATGTTTCCGAAAATTGTTTAAAGTTTAGAAGTATAAAGTAAAAGTATAAAGTAAAAGCATGCAGTTATAAAATTTTAAAAAATCTGTAGTCTTTTAGAATACAAATATCCACATGAACTTATAATGTATTTTTCTCTTCTAAAAAGTACATATTTCCTAGTTCTGTCCACTGGAAAGACATAGCAGAATGGTCTCTAAATATTATTTCCTACCAAAAGGAGCCAATCCTCCTTAGAGAAATTATTGTTTTCAGGTCTGTAACAGGAAAAATACAAAATGAATCTGGAATATCTTGGTTTGCTAGAAAGAAAATGAGATATCAAAGACTAATGGAGTTATGTCAAAAGAGCACAGGAACCATGATGAAGGGGTTCTCACTTGCCTATATTGGGAAAATTAAACATTTAAAAGTACCTGCAGTTCATGAAGCATCAAATGCATAAAATACATGAGTTCATAATGACATTTAAAAACACTGGTTACCCCTGAGTGATACTAGGGCAACAAATCATTATTGTAAATATTTAATAAAGAGAAAAATCAAAACTTTATGTCACCTTTCCAGTATGAACTGTATTTCAGGGTAACCAAATAGTTAAAGATGTTCTTCTGTATGCAGCAATTCCAAATAGCAAATGCAGGAGAAACTGTAGAATTAGTATAACCCTCTTTGCAATCCCTAATGAAATAATAGATCCATGCCAAGGTTGCGTAACCCTGGCACTATTGACATTAGCAGCTAGATAATTATCTGGGGGCTGTCCTATGCACTGAAGGATTTTTAGCAGCGTCTCTGGCACCTATCCACTAAATGCTAATAGCACTCCCCCTCTGCCACCCTCGCCAACCAGTCATGACAATCAAAAATGTCTCCAGATGTTGTCAAATATCTCCTGGGGGACAAAATTTGAGAACCACTAATCTAGGGCAATGATCGTGAATGAATAAAAAAGATTAGGTAAAATAATTGTTGGGAGCTTTACAAGGGAGGGATCAGGTTGATACTACCTGAACCTATCAATCAATTTTAGCATCACTGAGTGGAAGAGCTACATATTATGCGCTTCCTGATATGATATAATAGGAAGCATGCAGCATCACCTGTGATGTGTTGATAATGCCAAAAATATAAATTGAACCTAAATCTAATCAAATGTCTAGCTCTCTAATTCCCAATTTA
>NW_016107835.1:1043137-1045898 GCF_001604975.1 Cebus imitator
ACCAAAAAAAAAAAAAAAAAACTTTAAGTCTTAAAAAAACCTCCTGCTCTCTCTAAGCAAAGAAACAGTAAAGGGGCAACTTTTCATGACAGCAGAGTTTTAGGTAATAATCACCACTCTTTTCCAACCAAACACCACAGAAAAAATTGCAGTACCACTCATGCCAACAGAGGCCAAATGGGAAACTTGGACTTCCACCCTTGCCAGGCTGTAACGAAGTGCTCAAACCCCCCCATCACAAAACCAATTTGCTCTGGGTGATAACAAGCCCCCTCTGACACAGTGTCAGTGGAGACTACATGGGAAGCCTGGACTTCCATGGCCACCTGGAAATAAGGAGGGGGTCCCTCCTTTTTTACCCACTGGGGTGGTATCAGAGGAGGCCTAGTGGAAAATCAGCACTTTCACAACCAGCCAGCAGTACAAGCACACCCTCCACCATTACCACCTTGGTGTCAGTCGAGGACATAAGGAACCATAACAAGGCATCCTCGTCCCTCTTGACCTGGGTGCTATCAGCAGACGCTTGGTGGGGAACATGAACTCCCACCTTGCCAAGGAGTAATGAGGAGATCCTCCTCCCAGTATCAAAGGAGGCTGAATGGAGAACCTGGACTTCCACTCCACCTGGCAGTAATGAAGTGGCACTCCCCTTTCCCTGTCAGACCAGTGTCAGAAGGAGCCTGATAAAACAGAAGATCTGGAGTCTCATAACATAACACTACAAATACCCAGGTTTCAGCTGAAAATCATTCATATCAAGAGCCAGGAAAATCTCAAATGAGAAAAGACAATCAAGAGACACCAACAACAAGATGACACACATGTGCATAAAGATCCTTCAACAATAAATTACACACATAATAAAGACAAATGAAAAAGTATAAAGTCTCAGCAAATAAATAGAAGATATAAAAAGAATTAAATGGATTGTTTTGGGGGGGGTGTTCATTTCTTTGTTTGAGATGGGGCCTCACTCTCTTTCCCAGGCTGAAATGCAGTGGTGCAATCTCAGCTCATTGCAACCTCTGCCTCCCAAGTCCAAGTGATTCTCCTGCCTCAGCCTCCCAAGTAGCTGGGATTACAGGCACCTGCCACCACACCCAGCTATTTTATTTTATTTTATTTGTATTTTTAGTAGAGATGGCCAGGCTGGTCTTGAACTCCTGACCTCAAGTGATCTGACCACGTCGGCCTCCCAAAGTGCTGGGATTATAGGAGTGAGCCACTGCACCCAGCTGGATTTTTTAAAACTGAAAAACATGACAACAAATTTTAAAACTTAATAGATAGATTCAATAGCAGAATAAAAGGGACAGAGGAAAGAATCTGTGAACTTGAAGACAGAAAAATAGAAATTACCCAGTGTGAATTACAGAGAGAAAACAGTCAAGAAAAAAATAATAAACAGACCTCAAGAACATATGGGACTATAATAAAAGATCAAACATTTGTGTCATCGAAGTTATAAAAAGAGAGGAGAAAAAAGATGAGGCTGAAAAAGTATTCAAAGAAATAATGGCTGAAAATTTCTCAAGGCATAAACCTACAGATTCAACAAGTTAAATAAGCCTCAAATAGGATAAACACAAAGAAATCCGTGCCTGGACACATCATAGTCAAACTTCTGAAACCTAAATCTTGAAGGCAGTAAGAGAGAAACACCACCTTGTCTAGAGGGGAAAAACAATTTAGATCACAGAGTATTTCTCACTAAAAACCATGGAGGCAAGAAGTAAGTAGCACAACATTTTTCAAGTGCTGAAGGAAAGAACTGTCAATCCAGAATTCCATATCTAGCAAAAATACCCTCAGGAATGAAGGGGAAATCAAGACATTCTCAGATGAAGAAAACTGAGAGAATTTGGCACCAGCAAATCTGCCCTAAAATAATGGCTGGACCAGTCACGGTGGTTCACACCTGTAATCCCAGCACTTTGGGAGGCCGAGGCGGGCAGATCACCTGAGGTCAGGAGTTCAAGACCAGCCTGGCCAACATGATAAAATCCCATCTCTACTAAACATACAAAAATTAGCCCTGTGTGGTGGCACGCACCTGTACCCCCAGCTACATAGGATGCTGAAGCAGAACCACTTGAGCCTGGGTGGCAGACATTACAGTGAGCTGAGATCATACCACTGCACTCCAGTGTAGGCAACAGAGGAAGACCCTGTCTCAAAACAAAACAAAACAAAAAACAAAAAATATGGGTAAATAGATTTGTCTTTTTCCTCTTGAGTTTTCTAAATTATGTTTGATACTTAAAACAAAAATTATAACACTATCTGATGTGGTTCTCAGTGTATGCAGAGGAACGATTTAAGACAATTAAATTATAAAGGAAGACGAGTAAAGAGAGGTAAGGTTCTATACTTCACCCAAAGTGGTAAATTGTGAACACCAGTAGAATGTGATAAGGTCTATATATACAGTATAATGTAATACCTAGAACAACCAATAAGAAAAGTGATACAAAGAGATACACTTTAAAACATTATAGATAAATAGAAATTCAATTCTAAAAAAGAAAAGTTCGAATAACTCACATGAAGGGAGGAAAAAGAATAGAACAAAGAACAAATACATCAAACACAAATAAATAAATACAATGTCAGAATTAAACCCTAACATATTAATATCAAAAACTGGAAACAAAATTAGCCAGGTGTGGTGGCATGGGCCTGTAGCCTCAGCTACAAGGGAGGCTGAATTAGGAGGACTGCTTGGGCCCAGGAGTTCAAGGCTGCAGTAAGCTATGAT
>NW_016107835.1:1045998-1062592 GCF_001604975.1 Cebus imitator
AAACCACCTGGAAACAACCAAAATGTTCTTTAATAGATGAATGGTTAAACATAATGTGATACATCCATACTATGGAATACTATTCACCAATAAAAGGACAAACTATACACAGAATAATTTGGATAGATCTCAAGGGCATTATGTTGAGTGAGACAAAAGCCATTTGCAAAAGATCACAAACTGTATAATTCAATTTACATGACATTCCTGAAGTGACAAAATTACAGAGATGGGAAACAGATTACTGGTCACCAGGGGATAGGGATGGTGGGTGGGACAGAAGTGAGTATGACTACAAAGGGGCAACAGGAGGAAGGCCTTTGTGGTGATAGAACAGTTCTATATCTTGCTTGTGGCGATGCTTATGAGGATCTACATGTGATAAGATGATGTAGAGCTATACACACAACATTGTTCCAATGCCCATTTTCTGTTATACAAGATGTGACCATTGGGGGAAACTGAGTGAAGATTACACAAAACAAAACAACTATAATCACTTGAAAAAGAAATACCAAATAAAAATAGGAGGGAATTGAATTCTCAGCAGTAGTTGTCTACCACATCATTTTCAACTGGAATGTCAAGGTTTTTTTTCCTCCTCCTGAATGCAGAGGTTACAACTATCTCCAGAGGTTCCAATATGACTGCTCCCAGCCCTCAGGTGTATGTGACACCATGTCCTTTGCTGTTCCCCTAGGCAATATCAATAGACTATAGGAAGCCCAAGTCTTCATCCAGGACCACAGCTGTTGGAGTGTCAGTTCATTTGTGCTGCCAAAACACCTAAGATTGGGTGATTTATAAGTAATATAAACTTATTTCTTGAAGTTCTGGAGGCTGGAAAGTCCAAGATCAAGGTGCCAATAGGTTTGATATATGGTGAGGGTCCTCTTGCTGCATCTTGACATGGTGGAAGGCAGAATGGCAAATAGGACCTAGGCTAGTTCTCTCCAGCCCTTCTATAAAGCATTAATCCATTCATGAGGGCTTTCTCTGCCTTCGTCACTTCCCCAAAGATCCCATCTCTTAATACCACCACAGTGGGGGCTAAGTTTCAACATGAATTTTGGAGGGGATACATTCAAAACATGGCAGGAAGTAGCCCCAAGTACCCTATGGGCTCTCAGTAGGTGTATCTCCAAAATAAGGAGACACAGGATCTCTTCTGTTCTCCTTCAGACTACAGGCCTCCAGCTAGATCATAGTTAAATCCCCTCCACCCCAGCCTAACTGGTGAATACGATCTTTTCACGTGAACACACACCTTTATTCACACAAGAGTGATTTGTATAAATTAAATATAACCACCATGTTTCCTATCCTGGTCAGCCCTCTGCCATTTCCTGACCCTAAAGTTGAAACTAGATTTGGGAATTTCTTACATTCTGTGTAAAACAACAACAACCACACACACACACACACACACACACACACACACACACACACACACACACACACACACACACACACATACTAGCAGGGTTTTCAATGTCTCCCAACTTTTTGGTACAGATAAACTGAGCTCTGTTTTATCTTCTATCTTCAGATTGGACACTTACCCCATACTTAATACTACTTCAAGTCTGGGAAAGGCCACCATTCTGAGGCTTTTATTTGCACTCAGAAGAAAAGGTCCTCCAGCATCAGGACTTATTCTTTTTAGAGGACAATGAAGAATTGTAAGTCACAACTTCCTGCTTCTACTACTTATATAAAATTAAAGTGAGCATAATTTTCACCTTTGCTTATAAGGGAGATGTGCTCATAGGCATTTCATCCAAGAATTCATTGAAATGGACATGATCAAATATTTATTTGGAATAAATATAAACTATATATCAATACAATGTAAAAATCTAAGTGATTTCACTGAGTGTTTAATGTTACTTGAATTCTTGAAAATGTGTATCACTAATATTAGAATCAATTACACCAAAAGGTGGTTCATCCAATTCGAATTTAGCAACACCCTCATATTTCTCTGATAACACCAAAACTGATATTTATAAAGTCCTTTTGATAGTAGTAGTGGTAGTACTCATACCGGAAGTAGTAGTTTTAGGAATTGTCTCACATTTAAAGTGACTTCGATTAATTGAATAAGTGGATTATAAGTGATTAGAGACTCATATTAAATAATATACCCATTGCAATAATGTCTATGTGAACAATAAATATGACTGGGAGAGTACTTCTGAGCCAATTATATAAAAATACAAAAGCAGGGGATGGGACCTAGGCCTCACTACCTTCAAAAACATTTTTTAGAAATAGTATCTTGCTCCTGTCTGGAGTGCAGTGGCATGATCACAGCTTACTGCAGCTATAGTCTTGCACTCAAGCGATCCTCTCACTTCAGCCTCCCAAGTAGCTAGGACTACAAGCATGCCCTACCAAGCCCAGCTGGCCCTCACTAACTCTGTCCTCATTTCTGGATTCTGCCAAGAGGTGAAAAGACTTAGCTTACTTGAAGCTCACACACACTGATATAATGTTCACTGGCTCCCCTTATTGCAGGCAACAACAGACTTACTCATTATTGAGGACTTTGACACCTGGCTCACTGTCTTCCAATCCTTTTCCATTTTTGTCATCAATCCTGGTGACTTTAAACTCATGTGGATGACCAAAATGGAGGGAAAATTTCTTACCAGTAGCCAGGAATGAGGAGATATGCTTGAGAGAGGGATTGGGACAATTTCTATCATTTATATTTTCCATACACACAACACTTGAGCTTCCTTTATTTTTCAAGTGCCCAGTTTAAAGACCTACTTGTTCACTGTAATGGTGGTCCAGGGAAAAATAAACAGGCAGTAATACTGAACACAATTGTTATACAAGAGGTCACATATACAACATATGGCAAAACAGGTGAAGAAAGATGGCATAGGTCAGCCTGGGTTATCAGAAGCTCCGTAGATGAAGTAGCATTTGACATGGGATGAGAAGAAAATGTAAGAGTTTGTGAAGCAGACAAGTAAGGATTTTGGGAGAGGGAAAAGTTAGTGAAAATCCCTGGCCATAAGAGACCTTCTTGGGTATATTTTAAGAAATTGCAGGTAGGTCAATATTGCCAAGGGAAGAAAATGACAGACTAGGAATCTAAAGCCATAAACTGGATCCAGATCATAAAGGGTCTTGCATACCATGACAAGGAGTTAGCAGACATTGGATGACAATAGGAAAACTAGAAGAACTGTGCCCTTGAGGCACATCATTTTGCTTGCAGGCATGGAAGAGGTGGAGGCTGTCCAGATCATCCTGATGAGGGCTACTGATGGCAAGACCCCAAGCAGTGGTTGTGGTCATTTATGGGAAGAACTGATGTTTAGTTAGAACTAAGATTGATGCGGTGTAGAGACTGGGAGAGGAGACTACCAAGAAGTATGACATAGAGGGGAATTCACCATCCTGGGGGAATTTGTGGCAAAAGATTATTTGGGTTCTGGTTTAGACCCAGTTGTTCCTAGTGGATAGGCAGGAAAATAGGATTAGATCAGATAGACCTCCCTCCCCCTGCCACTATAGATTGAATCTAAGATTTCTTCATGGGCAACGGTGCATGGTGGTGACATTTGCTGAGATAGGCAATACAGGCAAAGAGACAGGTTACAGGGCTGGAGAAGGTTGTGTTCTCAGGTCAGTATTTGTTGACATTGCCCAGGGATCTGCTTATCTACTCTTCCCAGAAGAGGCAGCACTAACCAAACAAAGATTCTCTCAGTACAATTAGACCATTGCACTCACCTGGGCCCCTCACAGCCTAAGACAGCTTCTGGCCAAATTTCATCTCTGCCCCTCAAATCAAGAGAAGCCCCAACCTGTTCAAGAATATCACCACTGTATCTCAGGCCAAGAAGCATTTACCCAGTTAAAAATTCACCCTGGCTGCTGCTTATTAATATTATTCCAATTATAACTATTATTATCGATATATATAATTAACACATAATATATATATACATATATATATGTATATATATATTATATATATACATATATATATGTATATATATAATATATATATACATATATATATGTATATGTATATATATATTATATATATACATATATATATGTATATGTATATATATATTATATATATACATATATATATGTATATGTATATATATATTATATATATACATATATATATGTATATGTATATATATATTATATATATACATATATATATATATGTATATGTATATATATTGAGCAACTGCAGCACGGATTAGAATTAGCCAAGCTCTGAGTCCACAAATAGATCAGGTAAACCTCCCTCCCACTTCTACCAGAATTGGAAAGACCTCCAACGTCTTCACACTGTGGGTGCCAGTTTGGGGAGCCCTAAATGTGTCAGAAAAACTACTGCCAAGACATGTGACATAGAGGGGAATTCACCATCCTGCAGGAATTTGGGGCAGAAGATTCTTTAGGTTTTGGTTTGGATCCAGTTATTCCTAGTGGAGAGGCAGGAAAACAGGAAGATTAAAAACAGAGAAAGGGATCACATTACCAGAATTCGTGACAAAGCTTTCCCTCTCGTTGAGGTGTACAGAGGGAGCATGAACAAACTGAACAAAGTGTGGGACAATACTGACCTATTTTTTGTGAACAGATGAAAGTGGCAGGCCAGTCAGTTTCCATTCTAGAGGTCAAAGGACAACAGTTCTAATATATGGAGGGAAAATTGTGGCGAGCCAGAAAGATAGTCTTGATGATTCAATACGGAATCTTTCCTAAGATGTAGGGCAGAGTATCTTACTCTAAGAATTAAATGGAAAGAATGTATCTGAAAGTGATGAGGTATTTAGGGAGTGCCAAGGCAAGGGACAAACTTTTGTTATTGTGGTGCACCCACCCACAGCTGAGCTCCACTAAGAAGGTATGTCTGCACATGAAATTGTTAAGTGAATCAAATAAGGAAGATGGTTTTCAAGGCAAACAACATGCAAAAGGGAGGGGGGACAGAGTAGCCTGGAGACAGCTCCAAAAAGCTGCTCTGCTCACCCATCCACCCACACTGAAGTGGGATGAACATTTGTCAAAGGAAACTTTGAAGTCTAGTTGAGTCCAAGAAAGTTTTCAGGCAAGGGAACATGTCCTAAGAACTGAAAAGTCTTCCAAGTGGCTGATGGAAGTAAGATAAGATATGGGGCAACATACCACTAGAGATAAGAGAAAAGTGTAGCGGCCTTTGTGCAGAGAGTTGATATGGGGATATGTAGAAGTAGGTCAGAGAACATGTAGGGAGCATCCGAAGATGGGATCAATCAGAAGGCAATGGTGAATTCTAAGAGAGATCTTCATGAGAATTGCTGGGAAGAATTTTGCTAGTCTTCACAAGGGTCCTCCAATTGGGATGGAACCCCTAGGCTTCCCAATCCCAGGAATGGCAATAGCCACTCAAAAAAACCCACTTGAAAATTTGGCACTTAGCCCATTATGTTAAATATGGCAACACTATATAACTTTCTGATTATTACAACCCAAAAAACTAGAAATTTAAACCAAATGATCAATGGCAACTACTTTCTTTAAAACTGTCTAGAAAACAAATTTTGATGGTGAACTAAAGGCTTGGGGATTATGAACCCCAACTAGTTACCTCAATAGTAGTTACCTTTTCAGAGAGGAATGGCAGAGACTGGGGAAGAATAAGAGGATACGTTTCTTATAAAATCAAACTATGCTTATCATGTGACGCAGTGATCCCAGTCTTACAAATTTACCCAGGAGAAATGGAAATGTACATTCATCCAAAAACCTGAATATGAATGTTTATAGAAGCTCAAAAAACAACCCAAACACCCTTCACAGGTGAAAGGATAAACTACCTTTAGTATGTCCACACAATGAAATACTACTTAGCAATAAAGGGGAATGAGATATTAATACACACAATAATATGGATGAATGTCAAATGCATTATGATGAGTAAAAGAAGCCAGAATCAGGTAGCTACATATTGTATGATTCCATTTATATCCCGGAGAAGGCAAAACTATGTGCTAAACATTAGTGCTTACCAGCAGCTGGTGGGAGCAGGGAAGAATTAACTACAAACGGGCACAAGGGAACTTTTAGAGGTATGGAAATATATATTTCAATTGTGGTGGACAATCAGTTGTACACAACTATACATATTTGTAAAAACTCATAGAACCATATTTCAAAAAAGGGTGAAGTTTGCTGCATGTAAATTATGTCTTAATAAACCTGACTTTTTAAAATGTTGGGTTAAAACAATTTTTATCTGATTATCTAAAGAGGGATACATTGGAAAAAGGACACCAATCTGGTGGGTTCAGGTGTGGACCTAGTTTCAGATCAAGGGCAGGGCCCAAACCAAAACTCCCACATGAACTGACCTATCATTTCTAGAAAGAGAACAGTGTCCCTACCTTTCAGGGAGAGTGGGTATGTCCTGAGGCCCCAATGATGAGCAATAAAGTTTGCCTGCCTGTTATTGCATCTTACATATAGGTCTCTGCATCCAGGGGATGTGCAAGAAATTGTTTTGGTTCTGAGCCAAGAATACCCAGCGATTTCTGAGTATTTCACCCTCACAAATTTCAAAGAAAGCAGAACTACACAGTCCCCGGCACATAACTGTTTCCCAAGGCCACACAGCGTTGATGGGAAGAATACAGAAGGAAACAAATACCTGGACTTTCCCACTGAATTCTGGGTATAGATTTAACTTATTAACATTTCTTCACCTGTAGTCATTGTTTATGGAGATAGGAAAATTGGCAGCAGTACCCAAAATTCCACAAGCGGCACCCAAGATTGAATTGGGCTTAAAGTGTATATATCTTAGGAACCTCAAGGGTTTCTTCTTTTCTCTTTCTAACTTAACAGAGTTATCAGTCTTCATAATATGGTGTGGAGAAAGAAAAAGCTGCCACAACATAAATAATTTTGATGGAGGAGTCAGCTAGATAACAAAATCCATCAAAGGGGTCATGTATTCATACAACCTGAGCTCAAATTGGTATGAGGATTATGACTACCTCAAACTCTAACAGAAACAAACCCCATTGCTGTTGATGACAGAGAAGAAATGAGGACAACAGTCCAAAAATTGTTGGCTTGGAAGTAGAGCTATTGCCAAGGCTCATCCAGAAACATTCCTGTCTGACTGATTAGAAAACCAAATGGAACTTGGTGAAGGAATATGCTCTATTATTTGTTTCAATTTGAGGTTTCAATTTGTCTATAAACCCTTGGCACTAGTAGCACCCTATGACAATTGATTGGATAGATTATTGGGGAAGCCTCCAATTTCTCCATGGGCAATAGCTATATCAATATCTATTGATGTCTATGTCTAACTTATTTATTCTATCATCTAGGTGATCTTGAGAGAGAACTACTAACTGCACAAGAAAACAAATTTTACTTTGAAGATGACTCCTTTGCACAGGAAAAGCTGGACTGGGGTTTCAGGGACTAGAATCTAAATAAGTTCCCTTGCAAAATGGAATTAGATCTAGGAGGTAGAAATTGTGGCCTTTGGGCTTCCAGAACAACAATCTAACTTCAAGGATGTCCAGACACCATGGTAACAATGCCTGCCTATTTATCTCTGACAGTCAGTAGATTGTAGGACTAATGGGGCATTCAGTACTTGGTGAATTCTATTTGGCAGGATCTCTTCGACGTTTTCTGTTGGAAGATCAGTCTGACCTAACAGTTAAGTGCACGGACTCTGGAGCCATTGTTGCTAGCATTCAAATCTACTTCTGTCATTTCCTAGTTAGAGGACCTCTGGCTGATTATTTAATACCTCTTTGCTTCAGCTCCTTCATCTGTAAAGATAAACACAGTAATAATAACGATCCTGTTTTAGCATTGTTGTGAGTGGTGACTTAAGGTAAAATCACCTAGAACAAGCAAGAGCTCTTTCTATTAATATTACTATTTTCATTTCCAGGGCCCAAAGTATAATTGTGAATGGAGAAATAAGAATTGAGAACATTGGATGCCTTGGCCAAAGTGTGCAGTGAGATTCTTAACTATGAAGATCTCACAACCAGAGACCTAAGCTGAATCCTCTTCTCTGCATTTTTGTTCCTGGTTGTTAGAACTTGGAGAAGCCCCAGGAACACCACAGTATCACACACACTGCTCTCTGATGAGTACGTCCCAACTTTTCCCTTTACAGTTCTGGAAACCCTAGTCATAACTAACCAGTCAGTACAGAATCTGTTAGCCTTCTAGAGCTGTTGTAACAAATTACCATAAACTGGGTGGCTTAAACAGCAGAAATTTATTCTCTCTCACTTCTGAAGGCTAGAAGTCCAAAGTCGGTGTTGGCAGGACCATGCTGTCTCTGAAGGCTCTAGAGGAGAATGTGTTCCATACCTTTCTCTTAGCTTCTGGTGTTGCTGGCAGTCCTTTGCATTCCTGGGCTTGTAGACACACCACTACAGTCTGCTTCTGTTGTCACATGGCATTCTCCCTATGTGTCTGTCACCATGTCTCTTCTTATAAGGAGACCAGTCTTATTGGAATAAGACCTCATGACCTCATCTTACCTTAACTGTAAAGACCCTATTCCAAATAAAGTCACATTCACAGGTACTGGAGATTAGGAGTTCAACATATCTTTCTGGGAACACAATTCAATCCATAACAGAATCTGAGGCTATAGACATTGTAATGTATCTGAAATCATAATGCTGTCATACATTAGATGGTGGAGAGAAGTAAACATTGAAGAAGTCTTGTTTTCTACTTGCCTAGAATGATTCCTGTGATGGCCCCAACCAGCCTCCCTAAGAATTGCTTTCAGGTTACCCCTAACTGGGGCATAACTTTAGGTAAACTTTGTCAAATACTTCTCAGAACTGGCTCTTCTTGGAGGTAATTCCAAGCTACTCTTGTTAAGTCGAGGCTATTCCAACTATGAAGGAGAATGTCCCCACAACTAGAAACCACCCAATTAAGATATTCTGCTGCTAGGGAAAGGTGGAGGCACTTTCAACTCAGAAACACCTGGTGAATAGCAGACTTCACAGATATCTCATATCTCCAATCTTGTCAAAAAATGAATCAGGCCTAAAGGTTGGACTGCCTAAGGTTGTGAGATCTTAAGGTACAATTGAGCTAAAAGCTCTTCTTTTCAGGTTGATGAGCCCGAGAAAGCAAAACTCGTACATATTAGAGCCTGAATGACAACTGTGTTTGGAGGCCTTAATATATATGGGCTCCGAGGGTGGGAGTCAGGGGTAAAACAGTTTTGCAAAGAGTTATAACAATTAGTCTAGGGTTTTACATTTTAAATCAATTAGCTATATGATACAGTCCAAAGTCCAGGCCAGGACTCTAGTCAGGCTGAAGAGGGGGTCCAAAATGATTGAGAATCGGTCATGGAACATTGCTAGATGCCATTTCTGTTCCCAGTCTTGAGTGGGGAGTGGGAGATGATAGAATCTCTTCTTGGTAATGTGGAAACTGGTTCTGGCAGTATACAGGTGGGACTGGGAATCAATCAGCCCTACTTTGTACATGCATTGCTGTTAAAGTGAAATGGAGTGGCTCACACCTGTAATCCCAGCACTTTGAGGGGTCGAGACAGGAGGATTGCTTGAGCCCAGGAGTTTGAGATCAGACTGGGAAACATGGAGAAACTCCGTCTCTACAAAAAAAGTTCAAAATTTAGCTGGGTATGGTGCCTTAGACCTGTAGTCCCAGCTACTTCAGAGGCTGAAGCTGGAGGATCACTTGAGCCTGGAAGGTCGAGGCTGCAATGAGCCGCAACTGAGCCACTGCATTCCAGCCTGGTTACAGAGTAAGACCATGTCTCAAATAAGAGAGAGAGAGAGAGAGAGAGAGAGAGAGAGAGATAGAGATAGAGAGAGAGAGAGAGGCAGAGCCTTCAATCCTTTCCCCAGGGATCAAAACCACAGATAGAAGTGAGGCTTTCTCCTAGAATGCCACATGTAATGGCCATAAAAATGTACCACTGAGATCTCCTGCTGTAGGAAGCATAGTTGACTGATAGCCTCAGCTGCCACCTGACTTGGTCCACCAGCATGTTTGCACTGGGCCATGCTTCCCCAAGGCCACCAATAGTCACTGACTGAGCATGGTACAAGTACTACTGCTGGCTCATTCTTGCAAGACACAAGCTTCCTGTAATTCATCTGCCTGGCTCAAACTTTCTTTGAACTGTGTAGCAGTCTGGAACTCTTCCTATGCAATTCCTTCCTACTTCCTTCCTTCTCTCATTTCATAGATGTCAGACCTGGATTGTATTATGAAGGCCCTCCCTGCCTACTTCTGCTTCTTCCTCTTTATTACCCATAGGCATTTCCCCCAATACATTTCTTATACATCTAATCTCATCTTGGCATCTGTTTCTTGAAGGTTCTGGACAGATACGAATTGTACTTTTGATGAAGTCCAAGAAAACAGATGGTCAGATGGGGTTTGGGAACTGGATCACTCATCACCTGGTGGGCAAATTGCTAATGGGAACAAATAGTTACCTAAGTTGCAGATGGGAACACATAGTCTTTTCTATAAGATGATGACCTAAATGCTAAAGATTTCACCAGTAGTGCCCTAGGAAAATGTCTGGTGGAAGGGAGCACCTTGTAGGTACAATGATTCTGGTATTTGAAAAACAAGTCAGCAAAGTTGGCTGGTTAGTACTAATTTGTATTGATGCCCTACAAAAGGATAATGAAATTGAGGGCTGTTAATAAGCAATTAATGGCTAAATGTAAGAGCCACAGGATCTCATTGGTAGCTTATAAAGATGCCCTTTTCTCTTTCAGTAGAAGAGCAGACATATCAGAGAGGCAGACTCAGGACTTGATAGTTAGCGATCAGAGTTCTCAAGATGATTAATTAATACTAATCCCAGACAAGTCTCTCAGGGAAGAGTCAGAGCCTTGGTTTGAAAAACCTGAGACCTGAAAAAACAGGATGGAGACATCCCAGTAAGAGCTAGAATGCCCCTTGTGCTGAAAGATACTAATGAGGCCTCTTCTCCATGAAGCAAATGGTTCCCCCTTCAGGATCTGCCCCAATCCCATCTCCTAGCTGCCAGGATAATGACCTGGATTAAGCTCCAGCATAATCCACCTGGAGATGTGGGGTGCATGATATTGAAGGAAAGAGATTATGTGCTGAAGGGACTGGAAAAATCAGCTAGCATATATTAGCATGAGCCATTGGATTTTGAGGTGTTTGATCAAGGTAGTTAGAATATAAGATTGAATAACCCAGAATTCATCAGTTTGAGGGTACTTTCTTGTCAGGTGAATTTAACACCTAAGCAAGTGCATCAGAATGGAGCAGACTCATGGCTAGGGTGACTCTTAGAAGCCTTCAGTAGGCAAAGGTTCATGCCGAGTAAAGTAGAAATGCCTAGGTTGCCCAGAGGATAGCAGAGGAAGGAATAAAGAGGCTGAAGGAATTGGACATGTTGAAATGGATATACGTGAGGTCAGAAATCCTGCCAGAGGGTTATGTTCCATAGGGGCCCAGGAAACACTACTCACCAAAGCCTTAAGGAATGAATGGGTGATAAGGGTACCAGCATCACTAGAAGTTCAGCGGCGGCTCTCACCTGCAAGCTAGGGCTGAGGGTAGGAGCCGTGGTCATGGAGCTGGGCTCATTAATGTCCATGGGGATCATGGGACTTTGAAGTAATAGAGGCCAGGTGGCAGGAGTTAACTGCCAGAAGCCAGGAGGCTGCAATCATCATAATAACTGGCAAGGTCAGGAGAAGAACCAAGGGGTTTTGCTGTGTAAGGAATTGTGGAGATGATTAATATAACATGGCATGCTTAGGAGAAAAATGGGCAACAAAAGGTGCTGCTTAATATGTATAATCAGAAAAAGTCAAGAGTGGAGGGGGAGGAGGCTGAGGACAGTTACCTCAGTGAAAAGTGTGACTGTAAAGGGGTAACAGGAGGAAGATTTTTGTGGTGACAGACACTTCTGTATCATGATTATGGTGGTTATACAAATCTATACTTATAAGAAAATGTCATAGAGTGATCACAAACATACAAAATAATGCACAGAAAAACTGGTAGAATCTGAATAATCTCTGTAATTTAGTTCATTGTATTGTGCCAATTGATTGCCTGCTTTGGAAAATGTACGATAGTTATTTAAGATATCACCATTAGAGGAATCTGGGTTGTGGGTCCATGAGACCTCCCTGTACTATTCTCTCAACTTCTTGTAAGTCTGTAATTATTTCAAAAGTTAAAAGAAAAAAGAGAGTTTTCTAGCAAAGGTCAAATCTCAGGGGCATATTAGCATAAAGAATAATGGCGGCCCTCAGGCTGGAAACAGAAATCTGTGTAACTGGTTTGTTATGAAGCAATAGTTACCTGAAAGATGGAGAAATTGTTGCAATTCCACATTTTTGTGCAGAGCAACAACAAAGTGTGTTTTAGGTCCAAAGCAATGAAGATACCGACAATAGCTGAAATTCTGTTGGGTTTTGTTATTGAGATACATTCAACAGGATACCTTTTCACAGGCCAAGCAACAAAGCCCCACATCAAAACTTGCAGTTTAGCAGCAACTTGGAAGAAAATCCACAGACAATAGTGGGTCACTCTTTTAAGAAATGCTGCATCACCAACTGTCTTGATGGCATGGAGTACAATGTCGTGTGGGAAAACACAGACAGTTCCAGCTCTGAGCTGAAAAAGTGATTTCGGATACTTAGGTTCTAGATGTGAAGAAATTCTAGAAATACTTTAAGCAATTTACATCGCTTATATTTTTTATGTACTCACAGGAGTGATATATGGAAAGATAATATATCTATATAAGCCTCAAAGAATTCTTTTGACAAATAAAAATAAAAAATTACAAGTACTGAGAAAACAGCATGGCATGCTTTCATTGACAGCCTTTTTACTTAATGTGTTAATACATAAAATAATGGTACATCTTACACTCGATGGCATCTTAGATTTGATGAAATACAGTATCTGGGGATGGCCCCTGGCCAGGCCTCAGTGAACATCTTCCCCCCCCCCCACCGCCATAGCCCATCCCTGACCATGGCTTTCACCTCTGCCCTTTACACCTTAAAGATGCTCATGCCTAAATCAGTACCCACACACCAGCCACTCCTGGAATAAGGCAGTCTCAACCTAGAACCTTCACTTCACCATGCTGGAGGCTTGACTTCTACTCCCCAGAACATGAGGCATTTGCACCCTTCAACCTGCTTCAACCCCTATATCAGGGGCCTCCTCTGTTTTGCATCTATACCCCACCTAATTACTTCAGCCTGCATATGGGAGACATTTGCAACTAACAATAGGAGCTACAAGTCACCTCCAGGAGGCAGCAAAGGGGAACAAGGCCAAGGTTGACCATCGTCATTTCACTGAAGCAGCCACCTGGCTGGGGAAGCAGCTAGGGTTTTTTCCCATCACATCAGTATCATCTGCACAGCCACAAGCTCTGGAAGGAGCTACTGGTTCAATTCATGGAGAGAAAATGATACAGAGGAGGAGGAGAACCCTAGGTCTGGTTGGGAACTGTTGGGTTCTCTGCTAGGCCTTACTGTAAGCAAAGGCTATTTCATGATGGGAAGGGCAGGCCTGAGAGCTTCAGTTTTGGCAAAGTCATCCCATGGCATGAAAGGCAAAAATGAGAGCCCTGATCTTTATGTGCGTGGAATGTTTCAGTTTGTAAGTGCCAAAGGGATGCCTCCCAGCCTGCTCAGCAGCTGCCTAATCATGTGAGGGCTTTACCGTAGATAGGATACAGGGGAATTTGGAAAAGAACAAATTTTAAGGGGTAGCATTTGGGCAATTTGGGCAAAACTATGAAATTTTAAATTGGTATAAAATGAAATGTTTCTAATAAATAATGTATGATCTTTCAGTAAATTTGAATGACTTGGGGTTCGATTTTCAATGATTTTATGACTTAAGTAGATTTTTCAGGTTTTGGGGGAATTTTCTCCTTGTGGTTCTTTTGATATGTTTGTTTTTATTTAAATTTCATTTTAAGGCAAGTAATCTTATTCTGTCTTTGGTTTTTAAAGTTTTCACATGGGCTGAAAACAAATATCTCCCAAACAGCAGTTTATACTTTTATAATTGTTTACTGAGTTCATTTTAAAACAATTTTGCTGTTCTGGCCATTTAAAAAAACCATCAACAATGTTTCAATGATTTTGCATTGTATGTTCCTTTTATATTCTATAAGTTTTTTATTTACACTTTTGTGTCAGAGTTGACAATGTGAATGTTCCTAGACTTTCCATTTGAACATTTGATTAAATTTTAAACCCTATGTGGCATTTTTAAACTTTATAAAAATTATATATTTGCATGTCTTTCAGAATTTGGGGAACTATTTTTATATATTTTAATTTTTTATGTTTTCAATCTTATTTATATAAATATACATGTTTTGTTTGGCAGTTTTTATGAAATTTTTGGTTGCAAATTAGTTTAAAATGCATGCCTCCAATCACCATTTATTTTTCTTTTTCACTGTGGTAAGAACACTTAATATGAGATTTACCCTCCAAACAAATTTTAAGGTGTACAATACAGCATTGCTAATTATAGGCACAATGTTGTACAGATCTCTAAAACTTCTTCATCTTGCATTACTGAAACTTTATACCCATTGAAGACCAACTCCCTATTTCCTTCTCCCCCTAGACCCTGGAAGCCACCATTCTACTCTCTGCTTCTATGAGTTTGGCTATGTTAGATACCTCATATAAGTGGAATCATGCAGTACTTGTCCTTTTGTAACTGGCTTATTTCACTTAGCACAAGGTGCATGTTCATCCATATTGTCACATATGGGCAGATTCCCTTTTTTACAAAGACTGAATAATATTACATTGTATATATATATATACACACATATATATACACACACACACACACACACACACACATGCACAATGTATGTATATATATATATATATATATATCCACATATATATATAATATTTTCTTTATCCATTAATTTATCCATAAACATTTAAGTTGTTTCTACATCTTGGCTATTGTGAATAGTGCTGTAATAAACATGGCAGTGCAGATATCTCTTCAAGATTCTGACTTTAATTCTTTTGGATAAATACCCAGAAGTGGGATTGCTGGATCATATGGCAGTTCTATATTTAACTTTTTGAGGAACCTCCACACTGCTTTTCAAAGAGAATGTATTTTGCATTCTCATCAACAGCACACAAGGGTTCCAATTTCTTCACCAGCATTTGTTCTTTTTGTTTAAATATTACCCATCCCTGAGATAATCCAAGATGACCAAATAGGAATAGCTCTGGAGTGCAGTTCCCAGCAAGAACACAGAGGGTGAGTGATCACTGCATTTCCAAACGAATTTGTACTTCCCACAGACCAGGAGATTCCTGGGTGGAAAAGTGCCATAAGTCTCCACCATGGCTGTTTCAGCAAGCACAGTGGGTCTCCATACAAAAGCTCACAAAAATCTGGGTGCCATTTAAACTGGCACCTGGAACGCCTGGGAGAAAGAGTTGCCCATTCAACTGAAAAAAGGGGGCTGAAACAGAGAGCCAGGTGATCTGGCTCGGCAGGTCCCACCCCCACAAAGACCAGCAATCTGAAATGCTCTGGATTGAGAGTTTCACAGCAAGTGCAGCTGGACCTGGGAGGGTCCAACTCTGTGGGGGGAAGGGCATCCACCATTACCAAGGCAGTCCACCATTACTGAGGCAGTCCACCATTATCAAGGCAGCCCACCATTACTGAGGCAATGCACCATTACCGAGGCAGTCCACCATTACCAAGGCAGTCTGCCATTACAGAGACAGTTTGCCATTATTAAGTTAGACCTGCAAGGCAGGTCTAACTATACCTCTATAAACAAAACCACAAGGAAGTTCACTCAGCAGCTGGGCAGAGCCCACAGCAGCTCAGCAATGCCTCTGCTAGCAGACTGTGACTAGGCCACCTCCTCACTGAGCAAGGCATCTCTGAAAAAAGACAGAAGCATGTCAGAAACTTGTAAATAAAGCCCCCACCTTCCCAGGACAGAGCACCTGGGAAAAAAAGGTGGTTATGAGTTCCACTGCAGAAGACTTAAACATACCTGCCCAGCAGCTCTGAATGGAACAACGGAGCTCACAGCTCAGCACTTGAGCTCCTATAAGGGACAGACTGTCTACTCAAGCAGCTCCCTGATCCCTGTATATCCAAAGAGACACCTCATATAGAAGAGCTCAGGCTAACAGCTGGTGGGTATCCTTCTGGGACAAAGATAACAGAAGAAGAAACTGGCAGCAACCCTTACTGTTCTGCAGCCCCCGTGGGTGATCCCCAGGCAAACAGGGTCTGGGGTGGACCTCCAGCAGTCCTACAGCAGAGGGGCCTCTTAGAAGGAAAACTGAAAAAACTGAAAGAAATAACTTCATCATCAACAAAAAGGATGACCACTCAAAGACCCCATCCAAAAGTCACCAACTACAAACACTACAGGTAGATAAATCCACAAAGATGGGAAGAAACCAGCACAAAAAGGATGAAAACACCCAAAACCAGAATGCCTCTCCTCCTCCAAGGGATCACAACTCCTCACCAG
>NW_016107835.1:1064072-1067544 GCF_001604975.1 Cebus imitator
GACTTGAACTCAGACCTGGACCAAGCAAACCTAATAGACATTTACAGAACTCTCCACCCCAAATCCACAGAATATACATTCTTCTCAGCACCACATCACACCTACTCTAAAACTGACCACATAATTGGAAGTAAATCACTCCTCAGCAAATGCAAAAGAATGGAAATCATAACAAACAGTCTCTCAGACCACGGTGCAATCAAATTAGAACTCAAGATTAAGAAACTAACTCAGAAAGGCACAACTTCATGGAAACTGGACAACTGATGTTGAATGTTGACTGGATAAACAACGAAATGAAGGCAGAAATAAAGATGTTCTTTGAAACCAACGAGAACAAAGACACAACGTACCAGAATCTCTGGGACACATTTAAAGCAGTGTCTAGAGGAAAATTTATAGCAATAGAAGCCCACAAGAGAAACAAGGGAAGATAAAATTGACACCCTATCATCAAAATTGAAAGAGCTAGAGGAGCAATATCAAAAAAAACTCAAAACCTAGCAGAAGACAAGAAATAACTACCATCAGAGCAGAACTGAAGGAGATAGAGACACAAAAACTCTTCAAAAAATCAATAAATCCAGGAGCTGGTTTTCTGAAAAGATCAACAAAATAGACCACTAGCCAGATTAAAAAGAAAGAAATGAGAGAAGAATCAAATAGATGCAATAAGAAACGATAAGGAGGAAATAACCATAGATTCCACAGAAATGCAAACTACCATCAGAGATTACTACAAACAACTCTATGCACATAAACCAATAAACCTGGAAGAAATGGATAAATTCCTGGACACTTGCACCCTCCCAAGCCTAAACCAGGCAGAAGTTGACACCCTAAATAGACCAATAACAAGGGCTAAAGTTGAGGCAGCAATTAATAGCCTACCAACCAAAAAAAGCCCAGGTACAGATGGTTCACAGCTGAGTTCTACCAGACATACAAAGGGGAGCTGGTACCACTCCTTGTTAAACTATTCCAAACAATACAAAAAGAGGGAATCCTTCCCAAATCATTTTGTGAGACCAACATCATCCTGATACCAAAACCCGGCATAGACTCAACAAGAAAAGAAAACTTCAGGCCAATATCCATGATGAATATAGTGTGGGTAACCCCCCATATAGGTACCAAGGAATGAGAGCTAAGCAGAACCCTGGCACAGTTAGGGCTTGAGGAATACCTCACTTTATAGTGTTACTACTCAGCAGTTTCCTTTTATATAATCCTTTACATAAACATATATTTGTTTTTAGAAATAGGTCTTGAAGAATCCCCTTATATAATCCTCTATATATAATCACATAATAGTTGATAATATGAGTGCCTAAAGAATATTTCCCTACATATATACCTATAATTGTATCTTAGTTCATAATCGGAGGAATGCCTAGAGTGGACACAGTACAGAGCATGAATTAAGGGATAAGTAGCTTATAATCGGAGGAATGCCTAGAGCAGACACAGTGCAGAGCATGATTTAAGGGAAAAACAGTTATACCAGGACAAGAATCCATGGCCCAGGTGGCAGCGTTCAGTATCGTAAAGATACCCACTGTATGGCAGGCTTGGGGCAGGAGCCACTCCTCCTGATAAAGGAGTTGTAGGACCTTGCTCCAGTTCCTGTGGAAGGCTGCCCTCAGAACGGCAATCCACCTTGGCGACTGTGAACTTTATCAGCTCTTGCTACTGTGCTGCTTGAAAAGCATCTTCCCATAGAACCCATTGGAAGCTGCCAGAAGGTGGCGGTAACCTTGACAGCTCTGTCACTGCTATGTGACTTAAAGCATCCTCCTATAAATCTTCTTAGAAGCAGTTTGCCCATAGACAGAAGTATTGCACACTGCACCCTCTTCACTGCGCATGGCCCACCTTCAAGCCTCGGTGACCTAATGGGGGTGGACCCCTTACTGCACATGGCCCTTGCCTTCATGGGAACAGGCCCCTTGCTGCGCACTGTCCATCTCCTGGCTTAGGTGCCCTAATGGGGGTGAACCCCATGTTTTATTGCTCACGACCCTATCACTATCCTTAAAGATGATTTCAATCACTGCCCTGCCCCCTAACCTATACACAATAAATACTCATGCTTCTGGATATTCGGGGCCTTGCCTGACTCCGCTTATAGGTTGTGTGGCCCCCTGAGCCCAGCTACGTTTTCTTTGTACTTCTGTGTCCTGTCTCTTTATTTCTTGGATCCTGTGCCTCAGCACAGCATAAGGCTCACCCCACGACCCTGTGGGGCCCTCAGATCTACACAGAGAAGCAAAAATATTCAATAAAATACTGGCAAACTGATTGCAACAGCACATCAAAAACCTTATCCATCACAATCAAGTAGGCTTCATCCCCGGGATGCAAGGTTGGTTCAACATACACAAGTCTATAAATGTAATCCACCACATAAACAGAACCAAAGAAAAAAATCACATGATTATCTCAATAGATGCAGAGAACACTTTCGACAAAACTCAACAGCGCTTTATGCTAAAAACTCTCAATAAACTAGGTATTGATGGAATGTATCTCAAAATAATGAAAGGTATTTATGACAAACCTACAGCCAATATTGTACTAAATGGGCAAAAATTGGAAGCATTCCCTTTGAAATGTGGCACAAGACAAGGATGCCCTCTCTCATCACTCCTACTCAATATAGTATTGGAAGTTCTAGCAATCAGGCAAGAAAAAGAAATAAAGGGTATTCAATTAGTAAAGGAGGAAGTCAAATTGTCTCTATTTACAGATGACATGATTGTATATTTAGAAGACCCCATTGTCTCAGCTCAAAATCTCCTGAAACTGATAAGCAAATTCAGAAAAGTTTCAGGATACAAAATCAATGTGCAGAAATCACAAGCTTTCCTATACACCAATAGCAGATTTAAAAAGAGCCAAATCAAGAACGAACTGCCCTTCACAATTGCTACAAAGAGAATAAAATACCTAGGAATACAACTAACAAAGGATGTAAAGGATCTCTTCAAGGAGACCTAGAAACCACTGCTCAAGGAAATAAGAGAGGACACAAACAAATGGAGAAACATTCCATGCTCATGGTTAGGAAGAATCAATATCGTGAAAATGGCCATACTGCCCAAAGTAATTTATAGATTCAATGCTATCCCCATCAAGCTACCTATGACCCTCTTCACAGAACTGGAAAAAACCACCTTAAACTTTATATGGAACCAAAAGAGAGCCCGAATAGCCAAGACAATCCTAAGCAAAAAGAACAAAGCTGGAGGCATCACGCTACCTGACTTCAAACTATACTACAAGGCTACAGTAATCAAAATAGCATGGTACTCGTACCAAAACAGAGATATAGACCAATGGAACAAAACAGAGGCCTTGGAAGCAACGCCACACATCTACAACCATCTGATCTTTGACAAACCAGACAAAAACAAGCAATGGGGAAAAGATTCCCTGTTTAATAAATGGTGTTGGGAAAACTGGCTAGCCA
>NW_016107835.1:1068104-1070510 GCF_001604975.1 Cebus imitator
TGGTGATCATTAAAATATCTGGAGACAACAGATGCTGGAGAGGATGTGGAGAAATAGGAACACTTTTACACTGTTGGTGGGAGTGTAAATTAGTTCAACCATTGTGGAAGACAGTGCGGCAATTCCTCAAGGACCTAGAAATAGAAATTGCATTTGACCCAGCAACCCCATTACTGGGTATATATCCAAAGGATTATAAATTGTTCTATTATAAAGACACATGCATACGTATGTTCATTGTGGCATTGTTCACAATAGCAAAGACCTGGAACCAACCCAAATGCCCATGCATGATAGACTGGACAGGGAAAATGTGACATATATATACCATGGAATACTATGCATCCATAAAAAGCAATGAGTTCGTTTCCTTTGCAGGGACATAAATGAACCTGGAAACCATAGTTCTCAGCAAACTGACACAGGAACAGAGAATCAAATGTGACATGTTCTCACTCATAGGCAGGTGTTGAACAATGGGAACACATGGACACAGGGAGGGGAGCATCACACACTGTGGTCTGTTGGGGGGGACTAGGGGAGGGACAGTGGTGGGTAGGGAGTTGGGGAGGGATAACATGGGGAGAAATGACAGATATAGGTGATGAGGATGGAGGCAGCAAACCACATTGCCATGCATATACCTGTTCAACAATCCTGCATGTTCTTCACATGTACCCTAAAACCTAAAGTGCAACAAAATATAAACAAATAAATAAATATAAAAAAATAGTATCCAACCTAACAAGTGTGAGGTGCTATCTTATTGTGGTTTTGATTTGCGTTTCCCTGATGGTTCGTGATGTTGAGCATTTTTTCATGTATCAGCTGGCCATTTTTATGTCTTCCTTGGAGAAATGTCTATTAAAGTCCTTTGCCCTTTTTTAATTGGACTGTTTGGTTGTTTTGCTATTGTGTTGTGCATGTTCCTTATATATATTTGGATATTAACCCCTATTAGATGTATGGTCTGCAAATCTTTTCTCCCATTCAGTAGGTTGCCTTTTCACTTTGTTGATTGCTTCCTTTGCTGTGCAGTAATTTAACTTTTGGTAAGTTTTATGTATCCTATTTAGATATTACAAAATTAGGAGTTGAGCTATTCATACTGTACAGATCATGGCACACTTTTATCATCAGTCAACACAGGGTATTCTCTTTTTTATTTATTTTTTCTCTTTTACTCAAAATCCCTATTCTCATTGTCCTCTCTGTAACACGGACAAATACTCTAAATGTATTTGAAATATGTCCTAGATATGTTGGTGTCTTTAAAAATATATGGTGCTGCTTGATGTTACAACTTTTTAAGGCACCATTTTCTCAAATATGATTTTTCAAATTTTAGTTTCTGTTTCAGACAATAATATTCATTTTACAGATCTGGCCTTCTTATATTTTTTGATTGTGCATATCACTTACATCAATCCAGGTTTTCTCAGCATAATGTTTCCCAGTCCAGTGACATTATGTTGCTATTTTGGAGCTTTCAAAATTGAAGCTTTTATCTCATTGGGCCTGTTTCATATTATGAAAGGCCAGTCTCGGAGGGTCAGGGTCAGGGATGAGGGTCTGTTTCTAGATAGGGAATGACTGGTGGTGAAGTCTATAATTGGCTTGCTAAACATCTCCTCTAAGCCCTCTCTAGTGTGTCTTCCTTTATGACACAGGCTAGAAAGCTAAAAACTCCATTACTCCTCTGAAACATGGCAATAGACCCAATTTAGATTCTGCTAATCAGTTTTACTCATGTGGGAATTATCTTTCAAAATCTAGTCAATTGGGGAGAGAGGTAGTAATGGGAGAGGCTTCAATTTTGCTGCTGTGGATCTAGCAGGCATGGGGTGGCTCTGGGATAACAGATTCAGTGACAGTTTCCATTTCCGATTTCAGAATCACAGCAAAGGTGGCATGTTCCTAGAGCCAACAGCTGTGGTGGCAGTCCTTAATCCAATCCCAGGATGTGGGCTAACATGATTTGATTCTGAACCCAGCTGTCAGGAAAAAAAGTTCCTGATTTCCCAGCTTCCTGATTGTGGCAGAGATTGCCATTTTTCTGGTGTGGCAGTTCTTTTGTTGTTTTAGCAGTCATTTCCGAGCTTGGAGGTTGCTCCTTCAAGCCTTTCTGATGATTTTGTAAGCACCTTACTCCCTATGTTAAATCCATATCCCGTTAAAATAGCTAGAGTAATTTCTGTTGTGTGCAACCGAATTTTGACTGATACGCATGCTGATCAAAATAAAGTTCTTCCTATAAGAATACTCTTATAGGAAGAGCATTTGCTACTACAAACACAAAGTCTGGTGTCCGTTCAGACAACCACCCACAACAACTTATTCTTATCCTGAGGAGCCCCTGTTAAGGCATTTCAGGTACTGCTATCGTTTTTTTTTTTTTTTTTTTTT
>NW_016107835.1:1070700-1079182 GCF_001604975.1 Cebus imitator
CACACGCCACCATGCCCAGCTAATTTTTTGTATTTTTAGTAGAGACGGGGTTTCACCGTGTTGACCAGGATGGTCTTGAACTCTTGACCTCGTGATCCACCTGCCTCAGCCTCCCAAAGTGCTGGGATTACAGACTTGAGCCACCGCACCCGGCCTACTGCTATAGTTTGAATGTGGTTTGTGTCCCTACCAAAACTCACATTGAAGTTTAATCCCCAGTGTGGCAGTGTAGGGAGATAGGGCCTGATGGGAGGTGTTTGGGTCATGGAGGCAGATCCTTCATGAATGGCTTGGTGCCATTCTCCCAGTAGTGAGTTCTCATTCTTGCAAGACTGAATTAGTTCCTAGAGGGAATGGATTGTTTTCCACGGGAATAAATTAATTCCCTTCATTCACACAAGAGTATATATAAGCCACATGTCTGCTACCCTGACTCACGGGCTTTGTTTTTCTCCATATCTAAATCTTGGAACACAATTTTATTCACATTCACCATAGAGAATCCATGCCCATTAAATAATGAGCATTGTAGAATCAAATGAATTTTTCCCATGGGAGATGTATTATGACCATTTCCCCACACAGAATTTAACTAGAAAGTACCCATTAGACATTATTTCTTCTCCCAAATCCTTCTTTTCAGTCTCCACTGATCAGATCCTCCTCCCCCCACTCCCTGCACCATCTCCCAAACAGGCTTCCATTTTCCCTGGCTTTGGTCTCTCCATCAGAGATCTTGCATTTGATGGGAAGTTTAAGTGTTTTCCAGCTTCTATCTTCAAATTCGTACACTCCACTCACTACTGAACACTCTCTTCAGACCTGTGACAGGTCATTAATTATATTGAGGTTCATGACTTTGTATCTAACCCCACACCAAAAATATCTCCTGTTAACAGGGCCTACCCTCCTTAGAAAGTTGTGGGGTTTATATCTAATTTTCTCTTCTGCTGCCTCATAAACATCCTCATATTTTTCAGCTGATTCATAGGGAAGACACTATGTTTTGGGGAACTCTATCTGTAGAAGCCAATTAACTGGATATTGTCAGATATGAAGTGGAAGGAAATACAAATTATGGACCAAGTAAAATGTAAAACACATGCAACATATTTTCACTGAAAGCTGGCCAATGTGCCTGTTCTTATAAATGAGCATCACTGACTGACACTTGAAACTGTTCAGTCCAGAATGGAATTCAAACACACAGTTTGTTTACTCCAGCTATCGGAATCAGACAACTACACTGAAGTCATATTAGATGAAGCAGCTTTACAGTGGCATGAATGAATTTAAAAAGGTATTCATTTTGAAACTGGTTGGTGACTAATATAAACATAGTAAGGTCATATGCATTGAAGCACTGAGAATGCCGCAATGAATATGAGAGACTATTATGACAGCAGTACATGAGTTGGGTTATTTAAAATGATAAAATAACTTTGGGAGAAGATACTGCCTCAATTAAGATTTTAATCTAGGTAATTCCTAGCTCCCAAGTCTCCCCTGGATCCTGCAAAGATTATGAGCTTCTGATCCTAAGCCAGAAAGGGTGCTGAAGTCAACCTATGGAGATGTTGGATGGGCCCGCACAATAGAACATATGCTTCCAATCAGGGAAAATCAAAGGCCCAGAAGAGCAATCCTGAGAACTGACCTCCCTAAACTGCTATAGATACAAGAGCTTGTTGGAAATGTCCACGAATGAGAAAGAAAGCAACAACAACAACAAACAATGAAGCTGCCCCTAGGGAAGGAATTAGTTTTGTGCTGAAGCAGGCTCTGATGGACTCCTGAGAGCCAATTGCAGGCATTGCTTTCCAACTCCACATTCTGTTCAATGGCATCACATTGGTAGTTTGAAATTGGACATAGTATGAGTATTTACACCACATAAATAGGCAAATGCTACAAATCAAGGCTTTTCACCCCCTGAGAGCTGTTTTACCTGCACACCACTGCCGGTGGGTATGTGTTTGTCTAGGGAGGAGACAAGCTTCCCCCCGACAACCCCTTTGAATGCACAGTGCCAACCCACTCACTACCTGGAGTGGACATCTATTGATAGGTTCTGTCTGCAGCATCTCTACTTGTCTTCCTTTAGTCACAACACTCCAGTCTTTTCCTTGATCCTGATAGTTTATTTATAAATTTCTGTGTTACTCTATGGATTTGCAGTGAGCCCACTCATACTATGTATAAAAGAAAGTGGGCCACAACTATACGAATTAAGTCCAAACTGACTGCTACAACAGAGCATTTTACTACAGAACAAGGAAAGTTATAGTTCCACTAACTCCCATGACTTTTATTGGTACAGGTTACAGCTACTGAGCACCTACGGTGTGTAGGTACTTTAAATGAATTTTTTCCTCCAATTCTCACATCCACTTCAGGTGCTGGATATTATCATCTCTCACTTGATACATGGGGAAACTGAGACTCAGGTTTCTAGGTGAATGGCCAAAGGAGACACTGAGCCAAATCCCAACCCAGAACTTGAACCCAGGTCTATGTGAGTCTAAATTCCGTGTTTGCAACCACTTCACTGCTCTGCTTTTAACACATTTATCAAGCATCATGGTAACAAACAGTGTTGTGTGGGAGGATGGAAAGTGCTTGGGGACTGCCATCCTCCTTTGCCTAGCCTCAGTCTCATTATACTTCAGACAGCGTGTGGTGAGAGTGCTGAGGAAAAAGAGCCAGCTGACGCGTGGGATTGCCAAGCAACAGCTTATGAAACGAATTTAAACCATGGCAACCAAACACTGCGGACCCAGCAATAGCCTCATTTCATTTACAAGAGTAAGAGGAGGGCTTTGTCAACAACTGATGAGATAAATGAGAGGACTACTGGCTACGCAAGTGAAAGGAATTATCATTATCATCATCATTATTTTAAAGCACACAATGCCAAATAATTGATGAAAATGATTCTTGAAAAAATACAGGATTAGACACACCATTATGTCACATATATAAACTGTGTACACATACATTTTTTAAAAATACGTATCTCTGATATCCAAAATCTTAACCAATTGCTCTTTATTTAATAGAGCTATCTATTGGGGGGGTGGGGAAGGGAACACATGAATGTCTCATTTAAAAATCAATTTATTTATAAAGCATCTTTTAATTAATTCCCCACAATAATGTTGTGGGCTTGATATTGTTTGTTGTTGTTTTTTTTTTTTTCCACTCTACAGGCAGGAAAGGTATGACATGAGGGTTATAAATGAATTTTCATAGGACACACAGTTAATAAAGCACAAATCCAGGAGTCCTCATTGCAATAGTGGCTTAAGACTCAGACCCCTCGGAGAATCTGATCACACTATATCTTTTCTCCCCTGAAAAAAGCACCTGGTGTAGTACATTTGCCTGTAATTCAATGGGACTTATGGTTCCCCTGATGTGCATCCATGCAACCCAGATGGAGGAGCAATAGTCAGTTGCTTTTAACCATAATACACACTGCTGTCAAGTCATGTTATTTGTTTTCTTTAGTGGTTTCGGAAAGCTTCCCCAAAATTCAGAGGGTTGTTAAATTAGGAGCCATGCAGTGTTAGTAGCTGCAGGCAGAAGGGATTGGGCATTGCCAAGTTGTTAATAATTTTGACATGCTCCAATTTTGATCCCTGAAAATTCAATCTTGACATCATCCTTTGCTCACTGCATTGGCTAGGCACACTTGCACCGAAATGGAAAACCCAATGACTCTCAGTGAACGGCTCTGTCTCCGGGTATGTAGGGCTATTTTGTTCACCGGTTGTTATCTGAACATTGTCACCTTGCTGTCAAGAGGAGATCTTTTGGCTGCTCCAGTAATGGGAGGAATTAGGTCTTTACTTGATTAACACCACCAAGCCAGTACCACAATGTCTTTTTTCTCAGAGGCCCTAACATGGTTTTCTGAAGACCCACATAGGAAAATTTCAAGTCTTTGATACAAGCCTTTGGTTTCTAACTTTTCCTGCTCTAATGGATGGTGCTAGTGTCTGTAAACACCACAGATTCTCTTTTCTTTCCTCAATCCCAAGGCCCAGACTGAAAGCTAATTGAGTGGCCTTTCTAGCCTTCCAGGAAATACCATTGTGATATTTGGAGATGCAAGGGAACCCAAATCCAGTTGGGAGCAGGGAGAGGAGACAGAGAGTGAGTGAATGTGGTAAGTGTGTGTGTGTGTGTGTGTGTGTGTGTGAGAGAGAGAGAGAGAGAGAGAGAGAGAAAGAGAGAGAGAGAGAAAGAAAGAAAGAGAGAGAGATTCTCCTTAAGACTTCAGCATAGTCTGAAATGGAGGTTGAAATCCTGTGGCCTTGAATGTCATCAGTATCTCTCTGCCTCCCTGTCAGCCCTCCCTTTAGTGTGTGGGAGCTTCATCTAGTCTGAGATGGCTGGAAGTACCTTGGACAAACCATATGTCCTTGTATTCCTGTTGATAGGCCAGGTCCTTATCTCTTGATACTCAGATCTTCCAACCCAAAAAGCTTTTCTTTCAGTTATATTTTCTCAGTGGACATTTTCTGAAATCTCGTCTGTGACTTAAAAGCTGATTTTGGGCTCTTTGCTTCTATTTGCATTTCTACTGAAATAACTCTACCCTGGGGCAGAAGCCTTGGGCCTGTCATCTGCAGCAGGGCCAAGAGGACAAGGGCAAGCTGGAGCTTGGGGTGAAAAACAAATGTTAATAATTCACAATATCACACCTTCACAGGAAGAAGGAGAACTAGGTTTGTCAATAAAGTGATAAGCTCAGGGAAAAAAAAATGACCCAGGCAGATCCTAAAAGTGAACCTTTGCCTCTTCTCTTATTTCTCCCCCTAAAAGGAAGCTCCATATTGAAACAGGAGACTTTAGTCTTGTTTTCCTTCCTACTGGATGTTCCATTTCCTAGCACACTAGACATTGTGATCTGGAAAGCATTGTCTTACACATACGTGCATTGTATGTATTCTCTCATTTAAATCTATAAGATAGTGTGTTATACCTGGATGCAGATGAGGAAATGAGACTTACAGAGAACAAGTAACTTGCTCTTGGTACATAGCTAAGAATTTAAACTGAAATATATTTTCTGTCAAGCCCTATGCTTGAGAGAACGTGACCTAACAGTTTCCTAGGCCTTGGCTCCTATCCAGGTTGAAGCAGAGAAGGGATAGCACTGTGCAGTTCCAAGGTCAGAATGTGTATGCCATACTGGAATCTGGGTTATAAGGCATCTTTGTGGGCTGAGCCCTGGGTCCAGTTGTTTATGAAGTCCAACACATTATAAGCATGATAGGGGCTACAAGCTATTGGAAGAGGCTATCCATGTTCACTTATGATGCCACCTTCCTTTAGATATGCATGAGTATGCAGAAAAGAGTTAACATAGCATCCCTGAGACTGTTATCTTCAGAAGGCCCTTGGCTGGCGTGTAGGAACTCGGCACTTGTGGTAGGCAAAATACTGGATACACAAGGATATCCATGTCCTAATCCCTGGGACCTATGAATATGTTACTTTACATGGCAAAAAGAATTTTGTAGCTGTGATTAAGGGTAGGGGCTTTTGGCTGAGAAAATTATCCTGGATTAACTGGGTGTACCCGATCCAATCACAGGAGTCTTTATAAGTGGAGAACCTCTTCCAGCTGTGGCCAAAGAAGTGACTTGAGAAGGATTCTACTCACTGTTCTGGCTTTGAAGATGGAGGAAAAGGCCACAAGCTAAGGAATGTCATGACCTATAAAAGCTGAGAATGGCCCTCAGATGACAGCCAATAAGGAAACAGGGACCTCTGTCCTACAATGTCAAGAAACTGAATTCTGCCAACCTGGAATAAGCAGGAAATGGTTTCTCCCCTAGAGCCTCTAGAAGGGAACACAACCCTGCTAACAGCTTAATTTCAGCCCAGAGACCTATGCTGGTCTTCTGACCTACAAAACTGTTAGATGATACGTTTGTATAGTTTAAGCCTCTAAGTTTATGATCATTTATTATGGAAGCAATAGAAAACTAAGACAGCACTTGACATGTTCCCTAATTGAGAATGATGGTTCACAGTGCCTAACCAGTTTGTACCAACAATGTAGTTTATTCTGAACACGTGCTTTCCTTCCAAGAGTCTGGAATTTGGGTACATAATAGGCAAGGGGTGCCTAGTGACCAGACCCCAAAAAAGATCTGGGGCACTAAGTCAGCTTCCTTGGGCAAAACATTACCCACACATTGTGCATTTTCATTTGTAGGGAGGAATGTGCTTGGTGAGCCCCCTCACAGGAGAAAGAGAGCCTGAAGAAGCCTGTGCGTGGACTTCTCCAGACCCCACTGTTTTTATTTCTTGCTAATCATATTGTATAAACTTTTGCTGTAATAACAGCCATAAGTACAATAATATACTGAGTCCCATGAGTCCTAGCTAATTCACTGAATGTCTGTGTGGTCTGGGGGACCCCTGAAATGTTAAAGAATCACAGGTCATATTTTGAGTGGCCAGCAATTTCCAAAGTGCTACGGTAGATGTGATCTGAAGTCAGGCCTTTACATTCCATGTCTCACTTGGGTTGGTGACTGATAGAAACATGGGCCCCTGGATGACTAGCTTCCCTGTTGCTAAGCAACAGTGGTGTTTTCCAGAACAGGGCAGGTTGAGGGGGGTGGCAAACAGGAAGTGCCATGTTCAACCATGGAAGAGGCACACCTGCTCCCTCTGGTGGTCTATGCCTTTCAGCTGGCATGGCCAGAGATGCACATTTGCCATCATTGATTCATAAAAGCAAATATGGAGGCCACAGGCTAAGCCACCTGCTGGAGGTCAAAGTTCAATTCCAATAGGCCTTGAGGCCCAGCAGTTTCAAGCAATTCCACTCTGGGAATATTTCATCTATTTCTTCTGGAAATATATCCTAAGTGCCAAATTGTTTTTAAGAAAATATCTGGATGGGCCGGCCTCAGTGGCTCACACCTGTAGGCCCAGCACTTTGGGAGGACAAGGTCAGTGGATTACCTGAGGTCAGGAGTTAGAGACCAGTCTGGCTAACATGGTGAAAACCCATTTCTACTAAAAAGACAAAAATTAGCCAGGTGTGGTGCTGCATGCCTGTAATCCCAGCTACTCGGGAGGTTAAGGCAGGAGAGTAGCTTGAATCTGGGAGACAGGGGTTGCAGTGAGCTGAGATCTCACCACTGCACTCCAGCCTGGGCGACAAAGTGAGACTCTGCCTCAAAAAAAAAAAAAAAAAAAAAAAAAAAAAAAAAAAAAAAAACAGAAAATGTGTGGATGGTGGACTGTAGAACCTTATTGCACACACTTGATTGCTCTTTCCCTCTGAATGGCGACTCTAAATGTGGAGGGGAGTCAGAAACCCTACATGAAGGTGTAGTTTGGTATGAGTGGAGTTACCTTTCTTGATCTCCCTTATCTAACAAGACACCTCCAAAACACATCTCTTAGGTTTATTCTGAAATTAGGGGTCCTAAGTATCAGAGAAATTTTACAACCACAAAAGAAAGGTGGCCAGCTTAGTTTGTTCTTTTATTCCACCATTCTTTCAGTCATGTGTTGAGGCACAAAGCTAGTTGCTGTTGAATACAATGGTAAAGCAGTCAGCCATGGCCTCTGTGCCCCACTCCCTGCATGGACTTCCCTGTCCAAAGAAAACCCTCCCATCTCTTATCACTGTGATCTGTCCACTAATAATCAATATGGAGTCTGACCACCAATTTTTTTTTTTAAGAAACAGGGTCTTGCTTTGTCACGCAGGCTGGAGTGCAGTGGCATGATCATAGTTCACTGCTGCTTCAAATTACTGGACTCAAGCCATACTCCCACCTCAGTCTTCTGAGTAGCTGGGATTACAGGTATGTGCCGCCATGTCCGGCCTGCCACTGAATCAAATAGACCTAGATTCCCAGTACTGCCTGTGTCATATGTAGAATCTACAGCTAGATAGACAAGACCTAGAGAAGGGACGAGGGACTCTGAAGCACACATGCTCAATGCCCTTTCCCCAAAGTCAGAGCATCATCGTCCCCTGCCCTACACAGGCTCTTCTGAATATCCCTTCTAAATTTTGAAGAAGGCCTGCATTAAGAGTCCCTTCTCCCTAAGATGTAAACCAGAACTCAGCCTAGAGCAGAGGTGTGAGCCATAGGCTCCACCAGTTAGATGTTTCCCATGCGGATTTTAGATCAAGAGAAACACATGAAGAGACCAATGGAAATCAGAATAGTAGAAGCCATGCCTGCGGACAGTGGCAGATCATGGCTGAGAGACACTGAGTTTTCACAAGCAACTGTAAGAGATATCCTAGTGCCATGGTCCTGGACTCAGCCTCAGCAGTGCCTGTCCCCAGAGGAGGTAGGATTGCAACTTGTGGCAACCTAATTCCCAAACCAGATTCTCTAGCTTATTGGAGGTTTCCCTGAGCTAAGTAATAGCTGTTCAAAAATCCCTTCTGCGTAAGCAAGCTAAAATTGTTTCTGTTGATGCAACTAAG
>NW_016107835.1:1079302-1114591 GCF_001604975.1 Cebus imitator
AGGGACTGGCCAATTTACTTTCTTTTTCACACTGACAGAGCTAGGGATCAGGAGCATCTGCTATCAAAGATGACTAGAATAGGGGTCTCTAAGTCCCATTCTGGCTACCCATTTGTAAAGTTATTTGTTTATTTCTTTAAGCTCTTTTTCAATTTTAAAAGTCCTACGTCCTCCATCCCACTAATGCCTGAGCTGCTACACTTATCTATGAAGAGGACTGAAAACATGCAAAGGGAACTCACACTGCTAATTGGCATTAATGTTACTATGCAGCCTGTGCTCTACTGACCACAAGATGGCGAAAGAGATTATCACATCGAACCAGCCTGTCTTCCTCCACCACCTCCACACCAGTGTTATCCTAAAAAGGGGAACATTTATTGAACACTTACTGTGTGCCAGGCACTGTTCCAAGGACTTAACCGTATGAAGTCATTTAATCCTCACAATAATCCTATGAAACAGGTACCATTTCATGTGAGGAAAACAATGCACAGAGATACCTGAATGGTTTAGCTTTTAGCTATTTTCTATCATTTATCTACCACTATTGTACATCGATCATCTATCTATATCTACATATTATTATCTGTATCTTTTGATTTTAAGGGTTTTTAAATTATAAAAGTAGCACACGTTCATGGCAAAAATATTCAAATGATAATGATTAGTAAAAATACAGTCCTCGCCCCTCCCTGTTTATCATCCCTGTAAAACTAGTAATAACCATTGTTAACAATTTTTGTGTATTCATCCATAAATTTCCTACGAATATGCAAGCATATTTTATACCTATATCTTACACACACACATAAACAAGACCATATCCACATACTGTTCTACAGTGCTTTTTCCACTTAGTATTGCATCTTGGGCATCAGATGTGGGCTGGGATGGCTTTTGCCTGTGGACCTCATTTATAGGCCTTGGGTATGACACTGGCTGCACTCACCTGTGTACCAAGGAGCAAGTAGTGTCCTCTGGTGCACCAGAGCCCCAGGCGACAGTGAGTGTGGGAGATGGGGGAAGCTAACAGGTTGCAGGCGGTGAGGAGGTATAATGGGATGTGGGGTAAGTTTGTTGATGGTTCTCAGGGAGGCTGGCCCTCACCTCTGGTGTATTCTGGCCCCTAATCCTGGTCCCAGACAAAAATCAGATTTGGATGCAACCAACATTCACAGTGCCTTTAGGACAGGCCTAGCTGTTTACTTTGCACATTCACATTTTTTATCTCAGTCTATATAGAATCCTTGGGAGGGAGGAATTATTTGCATTTTGCAAGCAACAAAGCTGAGACTCAAAGAAGATCATCTACATGTCATTATGCAAAGCTTTTCAGAAGTAGAACTAAAAGCCAACTCAGTTCTTTTGATCCCCATCCAGGGTACTGTCCACTGCACTTCAGCAAAGGCTTCTGGGATAGTACATTGTGCCTCACACAGTGGTCGTGGAGTACAGGTTTTGCATCCCCTTGTACAGCTCTGACCTTCCTCCCTTATTCTTCCCCTCATCCATGCATGCTTCCCCCAGCCACTACAAGGCTGGGGGTCAAGCAGGTGCCACGTCCAGACATGTTTCTGAGGCCATGAAATGTCCCCTCCAAGGAGCCTGCCTGAGGAGTGCAGGCAGAAGCTGTGACAGGCCATCATTTCAGTGGCCAAGCCTGCCTCCAGCCCTGTCCCAGTCTTCCCTGCCACCCCAGGTCCTGCCCTTCCTAAAAAGGATGAAGCTCCAGCTGCAGTTCTTGGCAGTCCTGGCCCCCAGCTCCAGAGGGGTTGTGGCTCCCAAGGCCACTGGGCATGGAGAGGTGCATCCCTGGCCCATCTTATCAGCGCTCTGCAGAGTCTGGCCCTGCTCCTTGTCTCCTCCTGGGCTCCTAAGGCCATCGGTGGGTTGACAGCTTGGCAGCTGTCCTCTTGGCCCAGCAGACGCTGAGCAGCCCGGGGACACAATTCAGCTCTTCTCTCTAAGGCCAGCTGGAGGGATGAGGCATGACAAAGCCATCCCTACAGCTGGTAGCTCTCCTACAGCTGAGAGGGGGCATGAACTACAGGACAGAGTCCCAAGACCCTTAAGCCCTGGCAGCATCACTGGGTGGGCAGCAGGTGGAAGTGGAAGGAAACTTGTGGAGCTGCCAGCAGGGAGAGGGGATCGGGCATGGGGCTGAGGGGCCTCTGGGAGCCCCTGTGCCACAGGGCTGCTGGCACTGGGCATCAGCACCCCAAAGCCCACGAGGAGTGTGCCCAAAGCAAGTGGCTCAGATCTTGGGCATGGCTTGGGGGTGTCAGGCTGTAGCTGCTGGTCCCAGAGAGTGCAACCCATGGCAGGCATCAGGACATAGATAGGAAGAGAGAGTGTTCTAGGAAGAGCCCAGTCCCCAAGTCCTGGCTTCTGCAGCCGTGCTGCCTGACTACACCCTATAGCAACATTCTCCTTGCTCACCATTAGACATCAACCCTCAACCTGGCCTCTTCCTCCACGGAGAGGACCAGGAGGCCTCCTAGGATTAGCAGCAGGAGTTGGTCCTCAAGAATCAGGAGCCCTTGAAAGGAGGATGCCTGGCTCCCATACAGCTAAGAGTCACCCTGGGCCCCGCCCTTCCTGAGTAATCTTGAAGCTGTCCAGCATCCTTTCAATAAATGTCTGCCCTTTTCGGCTTGCAATGAATCTCTAAAACTAGTTCTTTGCTGTCATGACACAGTGGGTTTATTAAGGGCACCCAGCCCTTCGCTTCCATCTGCCACCTCTCTCTAGCCCCCAGATGGCACATGCAGAAAGTAAAAATGATATCCAGGTTGGACTAGATTTCCTTGCAAACCTGTAGCAGTTCCAATACCTGGTGGTGAACTGGGAGGAGTAAAACCCGAAGGAAAGACCAGGTCTGCTCCACATCCCCTCCTCAGGGTAGGAATCAGTGCTAGGCTACCTTAAAGGCAGACAAAGCCAAGTGGTTAGTTTTCCAGTAAGGAAGAACCCCACCTCCTTACTGTTTTATGTCTGCTTGTTCTCTCAGTTACCAACTTCTTCTCGTATTCTGCCAATTTTCCCAGCATATTTTGAAGCCACATTACACTCATAATTAAAATTAAATCTTCCTAGTGAACTGAACCTTTTCTTCATGAAATACCCCCTTTTTATTCCTAGTAATGCTCATTTGTCTGAAAGGCTATTTTAATTATTTTGTGCCAAATATATTGTGTCCGTCCTTTTACTTTCAACTTCTGTAAATTTTTATGTTTTGGATGTATTTTTTGTAAACAGATATTATCAGTTATCTATACTGTGTAACACAACAACAGCTACAAAGTATTCAAATGTTTGGAAGAAATACACTTCTAAGTAATCTATCATTCAAAGAAATTATGTGAATTAGAAAATATTGAGTTAAATAACAAAAATACTATATATCATAACCTGTGGAATGCAGCTAAAGCCCTCAATAGAGAGAAATTTATGATGTATACATTAAAAAGAAGACTGAAAATTAATGAGCTAAATATCTATCTCAAGGAGTTAAAAACAGCAAATTAAACACAAAGTAAAAGAAAATACATGAGAGCCCAAATTAGCAAAATATAAAACAAAAAGTCAAAAGTTAGTTTAGTTTGTAAAGACCCTAACATTGATCAAGAGTATAAGAGATGCCGGGCATGGTGGCTCACATCTGTAATCCTAACACTTTGGGAGGCTGAGGCAGGTGGATCACCTGAGGTCAGGAGTTCGAGACAAGCCTGGCCAACATAATGAAACTCCATCTCTACTAAAAAAAAAAAAAAAATACAAAAATTAGCCAGGCATGGTAGCAGGCGGTTGGGATCACAGCTACTCAGGAGACTGAGGCAGAAGAATTGCTTGAACCTGGGAGGCAGAGGTTGCAGTGAGCCAAGACAGATTGTGCCACTGCACTTCAGCCTGGGCAAGAAGAGTGAAACTCCAACTCAAAAGAAGAAGAAGGGAAAGAAAAAAAGAATACAAGAGAAAACAGGCATTAAGAGGATAAGAAGAGGATACTATGGAGTATTTTGTATAACAAAAATTTAGATAACATGGACAAAGTCCTAGAAAAATAAAACCAAAGTGAAGAAATAGAAAATTGAAATAGTCCCAATATGACTAAAGATATTGATTCAATTTTAAACTTCCCTACAAAGAGAACTCCAGATCCAGATAGCTTCACTGGCAAATTCTATCAAACATTTAAGAAAGAATTCCAATGTTAGGTAACCATATGAGAAAAATAAAAGGAGAATATACATCCTAACTCATATTATGAAGCTAGAATGCCCTTGATACTAATGCCTGAATGGAGCGTGTATTAAAACATTATAGGTCAATCTCATGAACAAAAGTGCAAAAATTCTAAACAAAACATTAGGAAAAGGAGCCAGTAAAACATAAAAGAACAATATATCACAACTCAAATTGGACTTATTCTAGGAATGCTATGTTAACAGCTTCATGGAGAAATGGCCTACACCTCAGTAGATGCAGACCAAGTGTTTGATAAAATTCAACATATATTCATGGTAAGCATGGTAAGTACTCATGCCCCAAAGCCCTTAAGCCGTCCGTGTCAGTGTCCCGGGGTGGGCAGCAGGTGGAAGTGAAAGGAAGCCTGTGGAGTTGCCAGCAGGGAGAGGGGATCAGGTATGGGGCTGAGGGGCCTCTGGAATTCCTGTGCCAAGGGGCTGCTGGCACTGGGTAGCAGCACCCCAAAGCCCATGAGGAGTGCTCATATCTTTTTGAAATATCTTTTTGAAAAGTCCTTAATCTAATACATTTTGAGTATACCATCTCTGAAATGCTGTTTCAGATTCTGGAGTACTTCCAACATACTTATTGGTTCAACATCCACAATCTGAGAATCTGAAATCTGAAATTAGCCCTTCCTTTGAGCATTGTGGAGGCACTCAGAAAGTTTCAGATTTTGGAGGACTTTGTATTAGCTATACTTAACCTGTAGAAGGAATCTACATATATTTTTAAAACCTATCATAGTTAAATGTCGAAGGTTTCCCCCTTGACATCAGGAATATGACAAGAATTTACACCATCATCACTTCTAATCAGCATTGTACTAGAGGGGGCTGGCCAGTGTCATAAGGACAAGAAATGAAAGTATAAAGCTTCAAAAGGAAAAAAACAGAATTATCATTATTTACATGTTGTATGATTATGTATGGAGAAAATCCAAAAGGATGTAGAGATAAACCAACAGAATAAGTAAGTTTAGCAATGTTGCCTGACACAAAATCAGTATACAAAAATGCATACCAGCTGTAAACAGAACACAAGGATTTTTCTAAAGATACCATCTACAATAGCATCAACTTCCTAGGAATTGATTTTACAAAAGACATGCCTGACTTCTTCAGAGAAAACTCAAACTTTATTGAGAGAATTTTCAAATTTTCAGTCACATTTTCAATGTGACATCAGCCATGTGTGTAGCTTCAGCTTGTCTTCTTTTTAACTTATGGCTGCCCATCTCCTAAAATATAAACATAACAGTTGAGTCCATTACTTAGCAGAACTTTACTGAGATGATACTAAAAGCACACAAAGGACACTAGTTTTGGTTTTTTAAGATGAAATTAAAACCAGGACCCTAACCACTGCATAGACTTCTATGCTAATGCACGTTTTCAGGCATATGTGTACTCATTTTTAAAATACATCACTCGAGTGGTATGAGGAAACAAAGACTTCTCAAGCCAGAACAGATTAAATGCCATGAGCCCATTTAAAGATAATTTTAAGTAAAGGGCAAAAACAGCCACTGATTTCAGTTTGTTTTTGTTTGTTTGTTTTTAACCAAACAAAAACTCCAAGAAGCAAAAAACAAGCAAGCAAACATAGTGTCACTCAAATGTGTTGACTAAAAACATTCTACTAATTATATATTAGGTAAGGAATTGTTTAACTGACTAAAGAGAGGTCAAAGAATGGCATTCCATTTGGTTTGTCTCCTTTGTGCAAAAGTGCAAAAATAATTCATTGATCTAGTTAAATCTTTATGTGGACTCTTGATAACAGGGTGGCCATTTGTCTCATTGGCACCTGTTAACCTGATGTATTCATAGCATTCCCTTTCCCTCTCAAAAGTGTCCTGGTTTAGATAATAAAAATTACATGGTTAGAGACCAAATATGCCCAGTAAAAAAAAAAAATACTGGTTTATTTAAGCCACTACCAAATAGATGACATTAAAATGTAATGGAAAATGCTACTGTTTCTCAGTCTAGCTCACAATTTTAAAAAACCAACAAACCAACTTGGAAAATTCAAAACATACAGATCTATCTTACTTGTTAGTGCCTAAAAGCTATTTGTGATAAACAATTCTACTCAATTTTTTTTAAAAAAGGAACTCTATGTGTTGTTTAGATACCCAGTTGCCCCTGGGGTATGTTAAGTCATGTATATACTTTTTAAAGAATTTGATCACTTGCTTTGAGTTTCGGAAGATTTCTACTCCAAAGTAATAATACTTTCATATTTTATAATTCAACAACATAGCTTTGACCTAATTCATTTTTTTCCCTGACAGTCTTTGAATCAAATATTTGGTATCTGAACTACCTTTCAAATAATCTTTGTATGTGAGATCTGTTATTAAAGCATATTATAGAAGAAGAGTAACCCCATGACTTCCATTCTGAATGAATAACTTACCTGCTTCTGGAATCTTAGCATGCTCCAGATTAGGTGGAGTCTTCTCTTCTACACCAGGGTCATCTCCATCCTCATTGCCAGCGTTTTCCAGATCCATTCCCTGGCAATCACCTTCCACTTTACGTTCTTATACAAATAAAAAAGTTATTGATATAAGTAAGCCATAAATCATAAATTAGTGTTATTAAATAAAGCTCTGCGGGCTAGTATTCTAATACATGAGATGCATGAGTGCAATTGAAATTTTCTACTAGAAAATGGGGAAGAATATCTCTACTATGAAGTTTTCTTTTCCTACAACTGTTTAAGACAACTTAGTTGTCACTTTCACAATCTTCATATACTTCTGTTATGGTAAATCACTCATTAGAGCAGTTATTTGTTTACATGAATTTCCCTGATTAGATTGTGAGCTCAAGACAGAAATCATTTCATTTATATCCTCAGCACAAAGTACATTACCCAGCACCTAGTAAGCCCCAATAAGTGAATAGAAAAAAAAGCCTGCAAAAATATTAACATGAGACAAACCAAAATTAAAGAACATTTTACAAAACAACTGGTTTGGATTCTAGTTGTCAATGTCATGACAGGCAAAGAAAGACTGAGGAACACCTCCAGGTTAAAGAAGAACAGAGAGATATGACAACTAAATGCAATGAGTGGTCTTGCATTAGATCCTGGATCAGGAAAAAAAACCCTATAAAGGACATTCGTAGACAAATTGACAAAACTGCAATGTACTATACATTAGCTGTTTCCTCAACGCTAATTTTCCTGAATTTGATAATTGTTCTGAAGTTTTTAAGAGATTATCCATATTTTAAGCGATACATACTGAATTACGGAGGAAAGAGTTGTGATATTTGAAACACTCTCAAGTGGTTCAGCAATAATATATTGATATGGCAAAAAGAGAAAGATGAGTGGCAAAATGCTAGCAATCAGTGTATCAAGGTGAAGAATATACAGTTCACTGTATTTAGATAACTTTTCCTTATGTTTTAAATCCTTTTAAAGAGTTAAAATGAATATATGATTATGATAAATAGATTATGGTTCAGAAAGACAGAAGTGTTGAAGACTTTTAACGGCAACTAAAAGGATTTTACATTTTTATTTCTCTGAATTATGAAATTTTCTAAAAATTGCTCTGTAAGAGCTAACAATAATTTATCTAGGTTTACTCAAATTTTTAATGCAATGACTTGTGCCCAGAAAAGTAATATTCCAATAAAAACAAGTTTAACTCATGAAACAGTTGACAATTTTGTCTAAATTTAATGTAGTTTCCTTTTGTTTGCTAATATAGAATCTTGGCAAGGATTGTATTTTCCAAGTATGCCAAAGAACTCTTAAGATACAGGATAAGTAAAATGCTGAAGAGAAAACTTATCAGAAGAAGGACTACAGCAGCTGAAAACTACACCGTTCTCTTACCAAGGATTACCTTACAGGCTTCCAGCCTATTTTTAGGGGATGGTTTATTTATTCCTGTTACTAGTATAATATCATACATGAAATACAAAATGCTCCTCTATGCCCTTCTCACCTTCAATAGGAGGTGTTCCTTCTCTCTCTAGTCCAGGTTCAATATCCTGATTCTCATTTGGTGGTTCCTCTTGCTGAGATTCACGGGGCTTTTGGGACGTGGGGAAGAATAGATGCAAATAGAATATTGTTATTAATATCATGCCAATAGAAGTCACAAATATACATACTATGTGAAGATAGCTGATCACAAATATATCTGAAGAGGTTTTTCCTATCCTTTCTGTAAGTACTCTTAAAAAAAATTATTCTTCCTATATAGAAAATACTTTAAGAAGTTACCTGCAAGGACCAATAATTCTGGAACCCATTTTCATCTTTTCTGGGCTGTATTATTTATTAATAAGCTTGATAGGAAAGTCATAAGGACTATTTCCAGACTCTTAACAACATACATATACAGACAATACCAGAAAATAAGTCTCCTTTCTCAATGTCTCATTCATGTGACTTAGTTTGCAACCATTTCCAGCAGGGAAGCCCTTTATATAACAGATCTATATTGGCTCAACAATGGTTTTTATTTTCTTTCAGAAAAATACATTTCTGCCAGTAGAAATAAGATACTGAAAGGTACTCACAGCCATGAATGCAATCACATCGGGAGCCTCCTGGCCATCTCCTCTTCCTCTGGATCTTGATCTCACTCGTGCACTCATCGCTGCAACTGGAAGATCGTGAACTGAAGACTGCAATAAAAAGAAGTAATTATACTCGACTCTTTTCATGGCCATCTGCTGATTGTAATTGTTTTTAATTTTGCTAGATTTCCATAACAGGTCCTGAGTTAATAATAACTACGCCTGGTTTCCAATCACATCAAATAAATCTATCTGCAAACTGCTTTGTTTCTTCCACAGCCAAGTTGGCAGAGAAGTGATCTTCAAGTCCTAGATAAAAAAATTGAGTCTTTCCTAAAGCGACTTAATTTCATAACTGAATTCCATTATAAAGAGATTTTTTTAACATACAGCCACCCCAGGTCCCCTCCTCCCCAGGTCCCCACTGAGAACTCAGAAACTTGTTCCTCTGTCGGCAGTTTCAGGTGCCTCTGGGACTCAAAGGTAGCTCAGAAAGTACCCACAAGTTTTGCTCCATCTGATCCCTCTCCCTTCCGTGGCCCAACTTCCTCCCTCGCCCAGGCCCTGCTACACAATCACAAGATCACAGCGGCGCCACCACCTGTGAGGAAAAGAATTACGACCTTGAGGCCCTTCCTCCTCCAAGGCCACCGACTGTGCTGCCTGACCCGCCTGAAGCCCACCAGCTCCTCCTCACACTTAAACTCCCAGGGGGACCCATTGGTGGTCCCACACACTGACTCTCAGTCTCGGATGAAGGAGTCCCGACCGTTGGAACGCGAACATCACCCTCACAGCTCTGCGGCGTTCACCTCGTGGGCGAAGGCGCTGATGAGAAGATGCCCAGTGAACATGCACACTGAGGCGGGCGCTGACAAACGCGGGCTGTCCCACCCTTCCCTGGTCCCCACTGAGGACTCCGGCATCTGTCCTCTATGAGCAGTTTCATATACCTCCAGGACTCAAATAGTGTCCCCCTCCAAAACTCGCACCACCTTGGCTGACCCTCCACCCCTCCACTGCCCTCCTTCTTCCCCTGTCTCGGCCCTGCCGCATCACCTCCTGCTAAGGAGAAGGATGAAGACCTCGAGGCCCTTCCTTCTCTGAGGCCAGGGACTACGGTGCCCGACCCACCCGAAGCCCTCCGACTCATTCACTCACACCTGTTCTCACTTACACTTGACCGGAGTCAGCAGAGAGCCTGGGGAAGAATGAAGAAAGGAAGAGAAGTAGCACCTACCTACTTCTGCTTCCTTACTTAAACCTCAGCAGTGTCAACCCCACCAGCCAATCCCAAACCTCGGGGGTGTGCCACGTGGGTTGTCTTTCCATCCCTCTCCCGCCTCCTAGAGGCTCTGTGCCACCTGGAGGAAGGGCCTGCTCAGTGCTGGGAAGGGCTTGTCTCTGGCTTCTCGCCCCTCCTGCAAAACGTTCTGTCCTTCTCGGTCTAGGAATGTTCCCAGCTCTGTACTTCACCTGCAAATTTACCCTCCAATTTTTTCTCATTGCTGCTGCCTCAGTGGCCCTCCAGAGAATATTCAGTCTCCCCCAAGATGTGTGAAAGCTTAGGTTCTCAGAGAGTGCAAAGCCATTTTAAGCATGATAGGAATCCAGAAAAAAATGTAAAGAAGAAGGATGATAAACCCGCATACATAAATAAGCCTAAACATTTGCACAAAAATCCAGGCCAGGTGCAGCAGCTCACGGCTGTAATCCTAGCACTTTGGGATGCTGAGGTGGGTGGATGGCTTGAGCCCAGGAGTTCGAGACCATCCTGGGCAACATGGCAAGACCCTGTCTCTACAAAAAATTTAAAAATTAGCCAGGTGTGGTGGTGCACATCTGTAGTCCCAGCTACGTAGGAGGCTGAGGTGGGAGAATAGCTTGAGCCCGGGAGGCTGAGGTTACAGTTAGCCAAGATCACACCACAGCACTCCAGTCTGGGCGACAGAGCAAGACCCTGTCTCAAAAAATAAAAAATCCTGTGACCCAGCATTTCTACTTCTAGGACTTTAATGTTAAGGAAACTGTCTTGAAATGTTGACAAATAGTCTTTGCTTGGCCAGACTTTTAAGTCAGGCTTCTGAAACTTCTCCTAGGCCCATCTGTGCACTTCCTTGTAAAACCCAGTTTTAGCAAAGAGCGCTGCTACGTCAATGTGGCATGAACCCTTCATCCTCAATATCTGATCATCCTTGCTATCTGATGGGGCTCCTCATCTTCCACCATCCCCTAGTTGATGTCTGATTACCCTTGGCCTGTCTTCAGCAAGAATCCTGCTAGGTGGGTTTAGCCAGAACCCCCCTGACCCCCTTTGAGTCAGTTATGTAGCACTGTGTATGTACAACATAATCTCAAAAGAAAAGAGAGGTTCACTAGCGCTACCACACCACCAGCCTCCTCTCAGACAGTAGTGTGCTTAGTTCTTGTGCAACCAGCATGTTCTGGGGCTCCAAAGACGTATGGTTCTCTCTAAGGGGAACTCAGCAGATAAAATGCAGTGCTAGGGATCATAGATCTTCTGCACTTGGTGCATGTCAAAGCTTTACCATCACCTAGGCAGTCTGATCCTTTGTTGTCAGAGAAGGTGTGGGGGGTGGGGCTGGGGCGACAGAAGCCCACTGTTACTGCTTTGGGCAAACAAAGTTATATGGGTGCCTGCAGGACAGAAAGGAGCTTGCCCTGCACATCCTTGTCCACCCACTCCCGCCCCTGCTAAACCCCTGGGGGAAAAATATCCTTTGTGTCCTTGCATGCCTGGACCTGGACTGTTCTCAGACTGCAGGTTACCCTTAAAGAAGCGCACATTCTTTGAGAGTTAGAAAGATCCCCCATGGCAGAAGTAGAATTGCCAGATCTCCCTCTCCTTTCCCTCTCTCCTACAGATAAGATGTAGAGTCAATACAGAGCCAAGTGTGAAGAATATATAATTCTTCCTTGATCTCACAAATCAGGGATAACCACTTTTTGTATCTAAACAGGAGCTACTCCTACTACTCGGATCTTTATGTGGATTAAATAAAGATTTATTGAGAGACTGAGATCTCACACTATGCAATCAGCATAAACTGTGGGCTCTAGTCTCAGTTTCCTGTTTCTCAGGTAAAGCTCTTAGGTGTTCCCTGTTATCACTTAGAAAGGCTATCTGCAGCCTGCTGCCTCCTTGACTTATGCGCCTGTCAGTTGGCAGCTGCTGTGTTCTCTGCATGGGATCAAGTTTCTCTAGGATGCTGTGAAGGATTGAGAGGACAGGTAAGGTCCTTTTTGTGTGAGGGCTTAGATTTGAACTGAAAAAGAAATCCCAATTTGCCCAGCACTGTGAGCCTTCCCAGAGAACCTCACCCTCAGGCAACATTAGTGCAAAGCAAACACTCTGATCAAGGTTATGTAGGTGCTCCCAAGCCCCTGTTTGTATCATTGTGATGATTTTAGATGTCATTTTCATTGTATTCATTTTATGTCACAGGTTATATCTGCTCCTTACAAATAATCCAGTCACTAAGAATTGACTGGTCCTACTTTCTTCTGCTATTTGATGGGAGAAAACACCACACTAGTATTTGAATTTACACTTTTGATAAAAAATAAGTTTGAACATTGCTATTCAAATAATTCATGCTCATAAAAAATCCACCAAATTAGAAAGAGGAGAATTAAGAAACAACTCTGGAATTCCAGCATTCATTAAAAACCTCTCTTCTATTTGTCGTTTTAGTGCATGTGTTTCCATATATTTATCATTTTAGATGATCATTTATGCTGCAGCAAACATCCTCATGGATCATCTTCTGTCCACTTCCTTAAACAATTCATCATGAGAAAGAATTCCTATATGAAGAAATAGGGGTTTGAGAGTATGCACAACTTACCTAATGTCACACCCTCTGGCAAAGTATGCCTGGAATTAAATCTGTATCTTTCCGATTCTGGTTTAAGCCTGAATCATAAACATAAACATGTTTGCTTCTTCACCTTGTGCTACCCATGGATCCAGTAGTTCCTTTGAATCCCTCAGCTCAAGGAGAAGCTTAGCAACCTTATGAGCACCATCCACAAGAGGTGATGTGGTGTAGGTGCCCACATGTGCAGAATGCAGAACTGGAAGAAGAAACATCGTGTGCTAAGTCTTGGAAGCATGCTTGCAAAACTGCAAAGGCCACTGGAGCTGGAGGCTGAGGCTGTGAGTCAGAGGACGATCTTTTTTCTGGTGTCCTTTGTCCCACAGTAGGCCACAATAAGTGCATGAATAAGTATTATGAATATAAACATTTTGTGAGATGATTTTTCTAAACTGACTGGTAAACATGAAGGAAATTTTCATGATTGCAAAGGAGAGTTTCTGGAAATCTTGATAATGGATTGACAAAGTATGTTATTTTAAATTGTTACTCCAATGATCTGTGAACTCCTTCAAATATTACTCATGCCCATTCAGTTGCTGCACACATGCTCACATCTATTCCGATAGCTATTACTTAGCGTCAGTATCTCCAAGTAGTTCACCTGAAGCAAGTGGAGAGGAAGGAAGATTCTGTCCTTCACAGCTCCACCACCAGAAGGAGAAGCCCTAGTTTCCCATTCTCCTTATACAAAAGCCACCAGGTTCACCTTTTTGTGCCAACTGAGCCCCATTTTATAGTTGAGCTTGTCACTTCAGTCTTCACTGATGGTGTGCAGGCTTCTCATTGGTGCTAGAAAGCTCATCTAGCTTTGGGCTTCTTTCTCTTGGGCAAGCCTCCTCTTAGGCATGTATCCCCTCATAATTAATTAGTGAGGGTACATTGGTTATGCTGGCCTTTGCTTGTTCCCATGTCTCTATCTGCATACCTTTGCCAAAAATCAGTTGTTTGTATATGTGTGATTTTACTTCTGGACTCTCTGTGCTGTGCTAATCTATTTGTTTATCTTTATGCCAATGTCACACTACTGTCATATAGTTTTGTAGTAACTCCTGAAATCCTATTTTGGCTAATCTTGGTCCTTTGCATTTCCATATGAATTATAGAATCAGCTTGTCAGTTCCTACCCCCACCTCCCAAAAAAATTCAGTAGTTTTGATTGAGAATGCACCAAATTTATAGATCAATTTCGGGAGAATTGACATCTTAATATTGAGTCTTCAGACCCATGAACAAGATATATCTCTTCATTTATGTAGGTCTTTTTTTTTCTTTTTGTGTGTCTTTCAATTATGCAGTTCTTAGTTTCTCTCAGAAATATTTTGTAGTTTTCAATGTACAGATTTTTCATTTTTGTCAGGTTTATCCTTTATGTTTTTCATGTTTTATGATATTGTAAATGGTGTTGTTTTTATTTCCATTTTATTGTTTGTTGCTAGTAGACAGAAACACAACTTATTCTTTATAATGAGCTTGTATCCTGCAACTTGGCTAAACTCTCTTGTTGGTTTCGGTAGCTTTTTATTGTTTTAATTAGATTGTATCATGTTTTCTATGTAAACAATTGTGTTATTTGTGAATAGACTATTTTACTTTATTCCTAACCTGCATGTATTTTACTTATTTTTGTTCCCTGACTACACTACCTAGAACTTCCATTACAATGTTGAATACAATTGGGGGAAGTGGAAATCTCTGTCTTGTTCCTGATCATAGGGCAAAAGTTTTCAACATTCTGCATCTATTAAAGTAATTGTATGTTTTTTCTTTTTTAGCTGTTAATACGGTGATTTTTTTTGATTCATTTTCAAGTATTAAGCCAGCCTGCCTTCCCGAAATAAATTCCATTCAGTCATGATTTATTATTGTTTTAATGTATTGCTGTATTTAACTTGTTAAAATCTTGTTTAGAATTTTTGCATGTATATTTATGATGGATATTGATTTATACTTTTCTTTTCTATTAATATATTTGCCTAGGTTTGGAATCAAGAAATTCTGGCCTCATAGAATAAGTAGGAAAGCATTCTTTCCTCCTCAATATTTTGGAAGATTTTGTGTAGAATTGGTATTCTTTCTTCCTTAAATATTTGGTAGAATTCTTCAGTGATGCCATCTGGACTTGGAATTTTCTTTGTAGGAACATTTTTAAGCTACAGTTTCAATTTCTTTAGAGGGTTATTCAGATAAAGGATTATTCAGGTTACCTAATTATTGTCTATTGTATCCTTGCTGATTTTCTGCCAACATGTTCTATCAATTATCGAGTAGGAAATATTGTAGTCTCAGATTGTAATTATAGATTTGTGCATTTCTTGTCATGTGTTTTGTGGCTCTGTTATTAGATGCATAAATATTTGGGATTCTTAAGATTAAGAATCCTAATATAAATGTAAGACTCCTCAATAAAATATTAGCAAATTGAATCCAGCAATAAGAATAATACAGCACAACCATAGGAAGTTTATTCCAGGAATGCAATGCGAATTCAGTATTCAATAACCAATCAATTTAATCTTTGATATTAAGAGTCTAAAGAAAAATCATATGATATCAATTGATGCAGAAGAAGCATTTGACAAAATGCAGCATCCATTCGTGATAAAAACCCTCGGTGAGGTAGAACTAGAAGAAAATTTTCTCAATTTGTAAAGAGATCTGCAAAAAACTGAAGCTAACATTGTATTTGATGGTGAAAGACTGAATGCTTTCCTCTAACGATCAGAAACAAAACAAGGATTTCTGTTCTGACCACATCTGTTTAACATCATGCTGGGAGTCTTAGCTAGCACAATAAGGCAAGAAAAAAGAAATATAAGGCATTCAGATTGGAAAGGAAGAAGTAAAAATTGTCCTATTTGCAAATAGCATAATTGTCTACATAGAAAATCCCACGAAATATACCAAAACAAACAAACAAAACAAAAAAAAAACACCTTTCTTAGAACTGATAAGTAAGTTTAGCAAGGCAGCAATACACAAGGTCATCACACAAAAATAAAGTGGATTTCTATATATTAACAACATATTACAGGCTCAGGCCTGTAATCCCAGCACTTTAGGAGGCCAAGGTGGGCAGATCACTTGAGGCCAGGAGTCCAAGACCAGCCTGGCCAACATGGTAAACCCCCATCTCCACTAAAAATACAAAAATTAGCCAGGTATGGTGGTGCACACCTGTAGGTCTAGCTTCTTGGGAGGCTGAGGCAGGAGAATTGCTTGAACCTGGGAGGTGGAGGTTGCAGTGAGCTGAGATCTTGCCACACTGCACTCCAGCCTGGGTGACAGAATGAGCTTCTGTCTCAAACAAACAAACAAATAAAAACAACATACAGTTGGAAACTGAAATTAAGAAAACATTTACAATCAGTCATAACATTTATGTACCAGATATAAATCTCACAAAATATGTACAGGATCTGTGTGCTGAAAACTATAAGACACTGATCAAGAAAGTCAAAGAGGACCTAAATAAGTGGAAATACATGTTGTGTTCATGATTTGAAAGCCCAACATCGTAAAGACAAATTGATGTATAGATTTAACACAATACTAATCAAAATCCTAGGAGGACTTCTTGTACATATAAAACAGGATGATTCTAAAATTTATAAGGAAAAGCAAAGGAGTTAGAATGGCTAAAGTAATTTTGAAGACAAGGAAGAAAGTTGGAGGAATCTCAGTAACTGATTTTGAAGAGTGCTTGTCAGGTAATTTTTAGACCGCCCTTCAATTTGGGTTTAATAGATTCTCATGATTGGACTAGGATAATGGCTTTTGGGGAAGAATATTGTTGAGGTAAAGTATCCTTCTCATCACATCATGTCAGAGGGTATATGATATAAACATGATAATTCTTACTGGTGATATTAACATTCATCATTTGGTTAAGATGATGTATGTCAAGTTTCTCCACTATAAAATTACTATTTTCCCCTTTTCATATTCTATTCATTAGGAGTATATCACTAAGTCTAGCTCACACCCAAGGGGAAGAGAGTTAAGATCCACCTCCTGGGAGAAAGACTATTAAAAATTTTTGTACATATGTTAAAATCTCTACAGTAACTAATGCAAATTTGAAGGGAAATATTTTCAGGAAATGCAAATATCCCTTTCCTTCTTAAAGTATAGGCATCTAATTTTAGTATTAATCCACAGATCTTACCTGGAGCAATTATTACTATGCTGTTCTAGTGATTTTCTATTTCATTCCTTCCTTCTACATTTATTATTTGGAATTATTTGATAAGGAAGATCTGTCCCTTCTCCATTTATTTACTTATTAGATTGTTTATTTATATCAGTATGGACTCATGGATTCCTTTTCTTTTTAAAATGCTGTGGAGACTTTATTTCAATAAAGTGCATCTATGTTTACAATTTCAGAAGAAAGCACACATGTCTTTCGAGCTTATTACATTACATAATGGTCTCCAGTCAATGGAAATTGATTTAAATAGTGATAAACATTGAAACTAGGAAATTTAAGTAGTAAAATTATTTTTTAAATTTATTTTTTTAATTTAATTTTTATTCATACATAATAAATGTATACATTTTCAGGGTACCTGTGATGTTTTAATATATTCATATATTTTATAGACATCAAATCCACATCATTAGGTTATCTATCACCTTTGTCTTTTCTTTTTTTTTTTATGTTTTGAGTTGTATTCCAATACAATAGCCATGTATTTTGTGACTCAAATTGTTCTAGCTTAGCCATTGGGACCTCTTTCAGGTTGGTTCCTATGCACTTTTGATATCACACTCATCTTTTTTGTTTTTGTTTTTCAGCTTTTGTTTACTTCCTGGCACTGCATAAGACAAGTTCATAGCTCTAGAATCAGCCATTTCTCCAGGTTGTTGCTTCCTTGTATTAAGAAATGGTATTTAGGAACTAAGATCTGGACACTGAACAATCTGATTTTTAAAATTATAAAGTGATAGTAATCAAGGCACATAGATCAATGGAAAAGAATAAGATCCAGAGATTGGCCCACACAAGTATTCCCAGTTGGTTTTTGACAAAGTGCCAAAGCAGTTCTACAGATAAAAGATAGTATCTTTCATAAATAGTATGAGGAATACTGGATGATCATATGCAACAAAAATTAACCACTATTAAACCTCACACCGTATATAAAAATTAACACAAAATGGATCATATACCTAAATGTAAAATGTAAAACTATAAAACTTTTCAAGAAAGTTTTATAAAAAGAGACCTTGAGTTTATCAATGAATTCTTAGACATGACACCAAAAGCACAATTCATCAAAGAAAAAGTTGATAAATCAGACTTCATAAAAATTTGATGCTTTTGCTTTGTACAGTGTTAATAGAATGAAAAGAAAAGCTTCTCTAAATGCAGTGTGCTATCCTGGAATCTTAAAAGAATATTAGTGGAAAAATTAATGAAATTCAAATAAAGTTTATCATTTAGTTAGTAGTATATTACCAATGTCAACATCTTAGTTTTGACAAATGTACTGTGGTTATATTAGATGTTAACATTAGGTGAATTTGAGTGAAAAGTATATGGAAATTTCTGTATTATCTTTGCAACTGTTCTATAAATAATTTCAAAATAAAAATGGGTATTAAACACAAAATGTAGCCAAATCTAATAATAAAACGATTAGAGCTACTGCACTTGAAGCCAGAGACGCGAGGTCAGAGGTTCATCATCTCTATCCCTGCACTCCCAATCTCTTAGGCAACCTCTGAGGATCCTCTACAGCAGCATTCCCCAACCTTTTTGGCACCAGAGACCGGTTTCGTGGAAGACAATTTTTCCACAGACTGGAGAGGAAGGAGAGATGGTTTCAAGATCAAACTGTTCCACCTCAGATCATCACACATTAGTTATATTCTTATAAGGTGTGCACAACCTAGATCCCCTGCATGCGCAATTCACAACAGGATTTGGTCTCCTATGAGAATCTAATGCCACCAGTGATGTGACAGGAGGTAGAGCTCAGGCCATAATGTGGCTTGCCCACCATTCACCTTCTGCTGTGCAGCCTGGTTCCTAAAAGGCCACGAACCTGTACTGGTTCATGGTCTTGGGATTGGGGACCCCTGCTCTATAGAACCCCTGGTTTTCTTGGAGTATGATTCCTAAACCATCCAACTTAATCATTAATAAAACTATAAGATAGAAATAGAAGCCTAACTTTGGCCTGAATAAATAAAAATGTATTAGTTTCTCTTGATCATTAAGACTTTTCTATCATAGAAGGTCATTAAGTTGAATTGATAGAATCTTTTCTTTACAAGGTCAAATCTTTTGCTGTCCAACATTTTGACCTTAGAACTTCAAATCACTTGATTCATTGTTCAAGGTATCTTTAAAATGTCAAAGCTAGAGTAATTGGCTTCTGAATATGCAAGAGTAGGGAGGATTAGGCTATAATTTGAAGAACACACATGTATGATAAAATTCTATATGTTTAAATTTTCATGAGGGCTTTTCGATGTCCTTAAAACAATAAAATACTAACTTTAAAAAAAAAGACAACTACAGACTGGGAGAAAATGTTTATAAATCATCTATCTGACTAAAGCCTTGTATTCATAAAATTTAAAGAACTCTAAACTCAATAACAAGAAAACACACAACCCAATTAGTAAGTTGGCAAATGTCATGGTCACTAAACCAAAGAGAATGTACAGATGGAAAATTAGAACAGGAAAAGATGCACAGCATCACTGGCCACTTGGGAAATGAAAATTAAAACCGCAAAAGATACCATTACTAACTTACTTCAGTCTCTGAAAGAAAAATTACTGACCATACCAAGTACAGGTAAGGATGTAGAACTACCATATCTCTCATATGCTGCTGACATGAATGCAAAATTCTACAGCCACTCTGAAAAACAGTTTGGCAATTTCCTGTAAACTTAAATATATACATACCATATGACCCAAAAGTTCAAAGATGGAGCACTGAAAAAAGTTTGCTTCTATCCCATCCAGGAAAAAAGCTGGTTAGACTGTAAATTAGTGACTTTTCTTTTCTTTCTTTCTTTCTTTTTTTTTTTTTTTTTTTTTTTTTTTCTCTTTGAGACAGAGCATTGCTCTGTCACCCACGCTGGAGTGCAGTAGTGCAATCTTGGCTCACTGCAACCTCTGTCTCCCAGGTTCAAGTGATTCTCCTGCCTCAGCCTCCTGAGTAACTGAGATTACAGGCACCTGGCACCAATTTTTTTTTTTTTTTTAGTAGAGACAGGGTTTCACCATGTTGGACAGGCTGATCTTGAACTCCCAGCCTCAAGTGATCCACCCGCTTCAGCCTCCCAAAGTGCTGGGGTTACAGGCATCAGCCACTGCACCCGGCCGACTTTTCTTTGACTCATCAGAAAACCAAGGTCATATGGTAAATGCTATCCCAAAATCTGGAGAGAGACAGGCACCTACAGGAAGACACAGGATTCTGTGCCTTATGCTTACAAGGGGCAGAAACCAGTATGGAATTTAAAGAATAAATTTTGATGAAGTCCTGGGGACCTAATGTGAGCTAGCATGAAAAGGTGAAGCTCCCAGAAGACTTGTTCATGTGAGGTTACCCTGTCGTAGGCTTTTCCCTAGTACTACCACTAGGCTCACACAGAGAATCCAGAGAAAGGTCCCCCATGGTGCTGTCAAGAACAGCAGCTCCTGCCAAACTCCACCTTGGTGCATTTCTCCTATCTCCCTTATAGAAAAAAAGGCTTAATCTGCAGGCACGGTTACACTATAGCAACTAAGGAAGATGGGTCTGGGCAGTTTCAATGGTGGCTTCTCTCTTAACTGCTGTGGGGTTGTACCAGTGGCCTGAGGCAATAGATTTTCTTCAGCCTGTGAATTAAGGCTTTTGTTTTATGTGGGGCATTGAGAAGACTGGGCAGTGTGGAGTTTCAACAGTGACTTCTGTCACCCTTTCTTAGTCTTCTCAGGATTCTCCCAACCTTCCCTGTCAGTGCCTCCCGGAGTTGCTAGAGGGAAAGCCTGCCAGCAGGTGCACAACTGCCATGTCTGCAGCCCCCAGGACCTCACACTCTCACACTAGCCCACACCCAACCCTTAGCAAGTTATCTGGAAGTTTCTACCTTAATTTTCTTACTGACGTATATGGCATTCAGAGGCATCTGTCTCAGATAATCAAATGCTTAGGTGCTTTGTCTCTCTATAGGTGTTTGTCTTTCTAGATTTCAGGTTAGTTGTTTTCCCAGAAAACTTATTTCCCTGATGATTTCAAGAAAAGTGTTTAATTTGAAGTTTGTCCAGCATTTTTCTTGTTGTGAGGATGGAAATGATGCCCTGTATAGCCCTCTGTATCTCTACACTGAAACCAGCCATCTTTTTACTTTTATCCTACCTAAATCATTGTATTTGCAGACAGTATATAGCTAGGTCATGGTTTTAAATTACTTTGACAATCTCTTTTGAATGGTGTGCTTAGACCATTTAAATTTATTATTGATACATTTGTATTTAGACTTACCTTTTATAATTTGTTTTCTGTTCATTTCATCTGTTTTACATTCCTCTGTTTTACCTTTCCTGCCTTCTTTTGGGTTATTTAAAACTTTCAGTATTGCATTTTTGGCTAGCCATATACAGAAGGCTGAAACAAGATCCCTTCCTTACACCTTATACAAAAATTAACTCTAAATGGATTAAAGATTTAAACATGAGATCTAACACCATGAAAACTCTAAAGGAAAACCTAGGCAATACCATTCAGGACATAGGTATGGGCAAGGACTTCATGACTGAAACACCAAAAGCAATGGCAACAAAAGCCAAAATAGACAAATGGGATCTAATTAAACTAAAGAGCTTCTGCACAGCAAAAGAAACTATCAATAGAGTGAACCAGCAACCAACAGAATGGTGAACAATTTTTGCAATCTACCCATCTGACAAAGGGCTAATATCCAGAATCTACAGAGAACTTAAACAAATTTACAAGAAAAAACAAACAACCTTATCAAAAAGTGGGCAAAGGATATGAACAGACACTTTTCATTTATGCGGCCAATAAACATGGAAAAAAAGGTCATCATCACTGGTCATTAGAGAAATGCAAATCAAAACCACATTGCGATACCACCTCACGCCAGTTTGAATGGTGATCATTAAAAAATCAGGAGACAACAGATGCTGGACAGGATGTGGAGAAATAGGAACGCTTTTACACTGTTGGTGTAAATTCATTCAACCATTGTGGAAGATGGTGTGGCAATTCCTCATGGATCTAGAAATAGAAATACCATTTGACCCAGCAATCCCCTTACTGGGTATATACCCAAAAGATTATAAATCATTCTATTATAAAGATACATAGATACATGCACACGTATGTTTATTGCGGCATTGTTCACAATAGCAAAGACTTGGAACCAACCCAAATGCCCATCAATGACAGACTGGATAAAGAAAATGTGGCACATATACACCATGGAATACTATGCAGCCATAAAAAAGGATGAGTTCATGTCCTTTGCAGGGACATGGATGAAGCTGGAAATCATCATTCTCAGCAAACTGACATGAGAATAGAAAACCAAACACCTCAAGTTCTCACACATAAGTGGGTGTTGAACAATGAGAACACACGGACACAGGGAGGGGAACATCACACACAGGACCTGTCAGAGGGTGAGGGGCTAGGGAAGGAATAGCGGGGCAGAGAGATTGGGGAGGGATAGCATTAGGATAAATAACTAATGTAGATGACAGGGCGATGGATGCAGCAAGCCACCACCATGGTACATGTATACCTATGTAACAAACCTGCACAATATGCACATGCACCCCAGAACTTAAAGTATAATACATTTAAAAAAATAAATAAATGCATATTTTTATGGCAAAATGAAAAGAAAACTTTCAGTATTATATTTTAATATATCTGTTGTGATTTTTACTGTATCCTTGCATACACAGTCATCCCTCAGTTTCTGTGGGGAATTAGTTCCAGGACCCTTGAAGATACCAAAATCCACAGATGCTCAAATCCCCAACATAAAATGGCATAGTATTTGCATACAACATACACACATTCTCCTATATACTTTAAATCATCTCTAGATTACTTGTAATACCTGATACAATGTAAATGCTATGTACATAGTCGTTATACTGTATTGTTTTTACTTGTATTATTATTTTTTTTTTCAAGAGTTAGCCTTGGTCTTTTCAAACAGGCTGGAGAGCAATGGCACAATCTTGGCTCACTGCAACATCCGCCTCCTGGGCTCAAGAAATTCTCCTGCCTCAGCCTCCCAAATAGCTGGGATTACAGTCATCTGCCACCATGCCTGGCTAACTTTTGTATTTTTAGCAGAGATGGGGTTTCACCATGTTGGCTAGGCTGGTCTGGAACTCCTGACCTCAGATGATCAGCCCACCTTGGCCTTCCAAAGTGCTGGGATTATAGGCGTGAGCCACCATACCTGGCCTATTTGTATTATTTCTATCATTTTTTTTCTGAATATTTTTCATCCTCAATTGGTAGAATTCAAGAATGCAGAACCTGCAAATATGGAGGGCCAACTGTAGATTTTTTAGTAGTTACTCTAGGAATGGCTGCTGCCAAACGCCACCCTGGTGCATTTTTCCTATCTCCCTTACAGAGAAGGAGATACATACTTAACTCTCCACATTCTACTTAAACTCAATATTTTGTAATTTCAGTTGGAATGTAGAAACCTTGCTACCTTATAGGCCTCTTAACCATCCCTTGCTCACACTCTAGTTGTCTTATGTATTACATCTGCATACATTAAAAACCCCATCAGACAATATTACACATTTTACTTTCAAGCATCAAACATACTCTAAAGAAGAACTCAGAAGAATTGTCTATTATATTTACTCAAATATTTACCATTTGTGACTCCCTAGGTTTGAATCTGAGTTATGCAGGATGAGTGTTGAGAATATGAGGCCTCTGAATACTTTATCTGTGTTTAGGATGTGAGGTCTCTGAAATCTTGAGAGTCTCTGTTCTGAGGTTTGATTCTGAATGGTTTGGAGGTCTATGTTCAGGGTGTGAGTTCTTTGAACTCTTTAAGGTCTGTGACTTAAGGTTTGGACTCTGGGCTATAGTATTTGGCGATCTGTGTTCACAAGTGTGAGGTCTCTGAAGTCTTTGAGGATTGGTGTTGTAAGATTTTAATCTGAAGTCATTGTGGGTCTGTGTTCAGGATGTAAGGCCTCTCAAATCTTTTGGTATCTTTGTTTGAGTCTGAGGTATGTGGGGATCTCTGTTCAGGGTGAGATGTCTCTGCAATCTATGGGGGACTGTTTTCAAAAGTTTCTTTCACATATTTGGAGGTCTGAATTCATGGTGCAAGGTCTCTGCACTTTTAGAGGATCTGTGTCCCAAAGATTCAGCCCGAGTTATCTGGGGCTCCATATTCAGAGTTTGAAAGGCTTTGAAATTTTCAGTTTCTCAACAATCTTGCATGTTCTTCACATGTACCCCAAACCTAAAATGCAATAAAATAAGTAAATGGGAAAAAAAATTTTTCAGTTTCTGTTCCAAGGTTTTAGTCTTAAAGATTAGGAAGTTTGTATTCAGGACATATGGTCTTTGAACTTTTGCACGGTCTAAGTCCACATTTGGGTCTCAGGTATAATATTTGGGGTCTGTGTTCAAGAAGTGGGGTCTGTGTTCAAGAATTGAGGTCTGTGGATTCTTTCAAGGTCCTTGCTCCCAGTTTTTTGCCTGAGGTGCTTGGAAGTCTATGTTCAGGGTGTGAGGTCTCTGATATCTATAAGGGAGTATGTTCTACATTTTGAGTCTGACATACTTAGATGTGTGTACTTATGTTCTCTGAAGTCTTTCAGGGTTAGTACAAAAGTCTGAGGTAACTGGTGGTTCTGTGTTCAGAGTGTAAGGTCTCTGAAAGTTTTCAGGATCTGTGTGGTAAGGTTTGAATTGGTGGTAACTGGGGGGTCTGTGATCAACATGTGAAGTCTGAAGTTTTAGACTTTGTTTCCAAGTTTTGGACGTATTTTTGCTCTGCATTCAAAGAATGAGGTTCTTGAAATCCTTTAAGATCTGGGTTCCAAGTTTTTTGTCTAAGTTATTTAGACATTTATGTTCAGGGTGTGAGGTCTATGATCTCTTTGAGAGTCTGCATTTCAAGGTTTGAATCTGAGACATTTGGGAGTCTGTGTTTGCAGAGAAAGGTCTCTCAAAGCTTTAGGGGTCTGTGTTGTAAGTTGTGAGTATAAGGTACTGTGAGTCTCCGGGAGATAAAGGTTTAAATCTGAGATATTTGAGGGGTCTGTGTTCAGGGAAAAGGGTCTGAAATTTTTAGTCTCTCAAGTTTGAGAGTGAGGAGTTTGGAGGTCTGTGTTATGTGTGCATGTTCTCTGAATTCTTTGAGGCCTGTGTCCCTAGGTTTGAATCTGAGGTACATGGAGATCAGTCCTCAGAGTGTGAGGTCTCTGAATAGTTTCTGGGTCTATGTTCAGAGCATAAGCTCTCTGAATTATTTGAGGGTCTGTGTTCTAAGGTTTGAATCAGGGGTTCTGAGGGGTCTGTAATCAGGGAATGAGAGAGGTGTCCAAAGTTTTTGTTTGTTTGTTTGTTTGTTTGTTTGTTTTTTGAGACAAGGTTTTGCTCTGTTGGCCAGGCTGGAGTGCAGTGGCATGATCATGGCTCACCAGAGCCTCAGACTCTCAGGCTCCAGCAATCCTTCCTCCTCATCCCCCAGAGTAGCTAGAACTACAGGCATGCACCACCACGCCCAGCTAATTTTTTTTTTTTTCTGTAGAGACAGGGTCTCACTATGTTGCCTGGTCTCGAACTCCTGGGCTCAAGCAATCCTTCTACCCTTGGCCTCCCAAAGTGCTGGGATGAGCCACCATGCCTAGTCTGGTGTCCACTTATTAACTGTCTATGCTACATTGTTTCAGCCTGAAATACTTTGGGGTCTGTGATCTGAGTGTGAGGTCTCTCAAAGCTTTAAGGGTATTAGCACAAAGATTTGCTTGTGTTTTATCGGGTGTGAGTTTCGGGTTGGAGATTCTGAAGTGCTTTCATGATGTACATTCCCAGGTCTCAGTCTGACATAACAAGGGATCTAGATTGTATGTTAGATCTCTGAAATCATTGAGTGTATGTACTTCAAGCTTTTAGTCTAAATTGTTTGGAAGTCAGCAAGCAGAGTGTGAAGTCTCGAGTACTTTGAGGTTTTTTTTTTTTTTTTTCAAGTGTGGAGTTTGTGGTGTTAGGAGATTTGTGTTTAGGGTGTGAAGTCCCTGAAATAGTTTCTGTCCTCCAAAGTTTGAGTCAAAAGTGCAGTTTTCGGTCAGTGTTTAGGATGTGAGATAGCTATAATTTTATGGGATCTGTTTTCCAAGCACTAATCCTGAGGTATTTGGGAGTCTGAGTTCAGCATAAGATGCCTGACTTGTTGAAGTACTTTTTAAAAATAAAATTGAGTCTGAGGTACTAGAGTCTGGGTTTAAAATGTAAGGCCTTTGAACTCTATGAGGGTCTGTGTATTAAGGGTAGAGATTGATGTAGTTGCAGATATTTGTTCAGCGTGAGAGTTCTCTTTGAAGGTCTATGTTTGAAGTTTGAAGCTCCCGCATTTGGGATCACTATTTAGATTGTAAGTACTCAGAACTCTTAGTATCTGTCTTTCATGTTTTCTCTATCTGCATTCCAAGACTGAATCTGAGGGATTTGGGGTTCCGCGTTCAGTGTTTGAAGGCTATGATTATCATTGAGGGTTTATCTTCCATTGTTTGAGTCTGAGGCATTTCAGGATTGGAGTTTGGAACGAGAGGTCTCTGAACTCGTTGAGAGCCTATTTTTCAAGTTTTTTTCCTACGGTATTTAGGGCAAATGTTCAAGATATGAAGTCTTTAAACTCTGACCATTTGTAACCTGTTTGCTCCTGCATTAATTTAAGTTCAGAAAGTGAGGTTCTTGATTTTTTTTTTTTTGAGCCTCCATGTCTTAAGGTTTGAGTCTAAGGTGTTTGGGACTCTATGTTTAGGATGTACTCTTTGAGGGTCTGTGTCCTAAAGTTTTAATTGATATATTTAGGGATCTATGTTTAGGGTGTGAGGACTCTGAAATCACTGAGGATCTTTGGTACAAATTCTGAATCTGAGCTTCTAGGGGTCTTTATTCAGGGTGTGAGGGTTCTGACTCTTTGAGGTTGATGGGTTGGGATTGTGGGAGATCAGAATACGCCTCCCCCAAATAAGAAGGATTGTTGACCTAAAGGCAATTAAGAGAAAATAGGCACAGGAGAGCTTTCTGCCCTACCTCTATTTGCCTAAAAACTGAACATAAATTTACAAAAACAAAGGTATCCTGCTCCCATCCCTACAACCATGGCGAGTAAAGGTTAACAACTGAAGACAGCTTTAGACCTTCATCAGCCTGGAGATGATTCCAGGGGAGTTTATATTGGCAAACTTTGCTAACTCACCTTTATCTGCCATTTGTTTGTCTTTCCCCAAGTTGCTGCCTATAGAGACTCAATGTCCTTTTCCTTTGTCTCGTGACTTCTCTAAAAAGTTACTATTCTTTGTTAATAGGGCTACATAAGCTGTAATTCAAAGCCATCTCTTTAAGAACTACTCATTCTCTGGGTGGCCCCATGTATATATGATCTTCACATGAACCCCCAAAACCTAAAATGCAATAAGAAATAAAAAATATAAAATAAAAAAAGAAATATACATGTTAAAAAAACTTCTGTTTGTTTTTTCTCTTGTTAATCTGTCTTTTGTAACAGGGTTCCATTCCAACTAACAACCTATTAGAAGTTATTATTACTCCCCCACAGGGTCTTAGGTATTTGGTGGCACATGATTAGGGTATGAGGTATCTGATTCTTTGAAGGTTTTATATATATATAAATGTATATATATTTTAATATACCATAGTATATTAAATAAATATGTATTTTAATATATTAAATAATATTATTTATTCTTATTTATATTTGTATATAAATATATACTATATAATTGAGTTTGAGTTATTTGCAAATCCGCATTTGGAGTGTGAAATCTCTGAGGTCTATGAGGGTCTATGTCCTATATAATGAATTTGAGGTATTTGCACATCTGTGTTTAGAGTTTTAGTTCTGTGACATCTTTGAGGGTCTGTGTTCCAAGACTTGAGCCTAACGCATTTTACGTCTGCTTTCTGAGTGTAAACACTCACGAATATTTTAGGGTCAGTGTTTTAATGTTTCTATGACATATTTGGGTTATTTTTAAAAGGCATAAATTCTCTGAACTCATTGAAGGTCTGGGTTCAAGGTTGCTGTTGAGGTGTTTGGAATCTCTTTCAGGATATTTGATATCTGAAATCTTTCAGGCTTTGTGTCATGAGGTTTGAGTCTCATTTGTCTGTAAGCTAGTGTACTGGGTTGAGGTCTATGAATTCATTGAGGTGAGGGTCTAGGTTCCAAATATTGAACCACTAGCATTCAATACTCAGGTTGTGATGGTGTCATTCAATATTTAGGTGTTCAGGTTGTGATGAGCAGAACACTGTCATGGTATGTGTTCCAAGTTTGGAGTGTGAGGTGTTTGGCATCTCTTTTCAAAGTTGAAGGTTTCTGACCTCTTTGAGGATTTGTTTCCTAAGTTTGCTTCTGGGTTTTGTTGTTGTTGTTGTCGTCGTCGTCTAAGTTCATTGTATGAGGTCTCTGAACTTTAGAGAGCCAGGGTTCCAAGATTTATGTGTGTTTGTGACATAGTAAGAAGTATATATTTGTTCTCTACCCCTCCCAAAACCATTGGGATCTCCAAAGTGGTAAGTGTCTTTTGCATGCTAATGGATTGATTGGTGGCTATGGGCTCCTAGATAGCCTCAGGATGGGGGCTGGTTGCCCGGGCAATGATTAGAGGGTTGGAACTTTTAGCCCCACCACTGACCTTGGAGGGGAGAAGGGCTAAAGGTTGAGTGATCTTGTCCAGCAAGCATGTGAAAAAATGCTCAATATCAACTACTCTTTAGAGAAATGCAAATCAAAAACGTAATTAGATACCGTCTCACACCAATCAGAATGGGTATTACTAAAAAGTCAAAAATAGCTGCTGGTGAGGTTGCAGGAAAAAGGAAATGCTTCTACACTGCTGCTGGATATGTAAATTAGTTCAGCCATTGTGAAAAGCAGTTTGGATTTCTCAAAGAACTCAAAGCAGAATTACCATTTGACCCAGCAATCCCATTTTGGAGCATATACCCAAGGAATATAAATCATTCAGCTATAAAGACATGTGCACATGTATGTTCATTGCAGCAGTAGTCAAAATAACAAAAACATGGAATCAACGTAAATGCCTATCAATAGTAGACTGGATAAAGAAAATGTGGTGCATATACACCATGGAACATAGCCACTAAAAAGAATAAGGTCATGTCCTTTACAGCAACATAGATGGAGTGGGAAGCCATTATTCTAAGTTAATTAACACAGGAACAGAAAATCAAACACTGCATGTTCTCACTTATAAATGGGAGCTAAACATTGAGTACATATGAACGCAAAGGAGAGAGCAACAGACACCCAGGCCTACTTGAGGGTGGAGGATGGGAGGAGGGTAAAGATAAAAAACTACTTATTGAGTACTATGCTTATTACTTGCCTGGTGAAATAATCTGTACGCCAAACTCCTGTGACATGCAATTTACCTATATAACAAACCTGCACATGTACCCCTGAACCTAAAATAAAAGGTGAAAAAAATGATTTGGGTTGTAATAAAAGGAACACAAGTGTAAATCTGGATGATTGTGGTGGCTCACACCTGTAATCCCAGCACTGCGGAAGGCTGAGGCAGGCAGTTCACTTGAAGTCAAGAGTTTGAGACCAGCCTGGCCAACATGGTGAAACTCTGTCTCTAGTAAAAATATAAAAATTAGCTGAGTGTGGTCATGGGCACCTATAATTCCAGCTACTAGGGAGGCTGAGGCAGGAGAATTGCTTGAACCTGAGAGGTGCAGATTGCAGTGAGCTGAGATCAGGCCACTGCACTCCAGCCTGGGCAATAGAGCGAGATTCTGTCTCAAAAAAAAAAAAAAAAAAATGAACATACATGTAAATCTGTACAAAGATAAATATTTTCCAAACAAAATTCCAATAAAAAGTTTTTAAAAAAGATTGAATGATTTAACTGATAAAGTCTCCATAGAAACACAAAAGAACAGGGTTTAGAGAGCTTCAGGGTTGCTAATGCAACCTTTATGCACTTAATGCAGGTGCCTAAAGGTTGGTGCACCTCGAAAGGGCATGGAAGCTCCATGCCCCTTCCCACTTACATTGCCCTATATATCTCTTCATCCTCCATCTCTATCCTTTGTAATATCCTTTATAATAAAGCAGGAAATGTCAGAAAGCATTTTTCTGTATTCTGTCAGCCATTCTAGCAAGTGATTGAACCCAAGGAGGGGGTCATAGTTTATATTACTTTATATCAGTCAGAACTACTGAAGGCCTGGACTTGCAATTGGAATCTGAAATGGAGGGCAGTCTTGTAGGACTGGGCCCTTAACCTATGGGATCTGACTCTAACTCCAGGTAGATAGTGTCAGGACTGAGTTAAATTGTAGGATACTCAGTTGGAGTCTACTGGAGAATTGATGTGTGCAGAATTCCCATATATCTGGCATCAGAAGTGAAGTATTGAGTGTTGTGAGAGTATAATAGGAGAAAAAAGTTTGTTTTTCCTATATTCAGTGGTATTTGGGTATTTATGTTCTGGGTGCAAATCATTAAAATCTTTGAAGACCTCTGTTCCAACTTCAGAATCAGAAATGTTTCATTCCTCTGAGCAGGGAATGGAAGGTCTCTGAGCTAATTACGTTCCAGTGTTTAAATCTGAATCATTTTGGGATCTGCATTCTAAGTGTGAGATCTTTTTGACAGTATTTATTTTTCATAGGATTGAGTCTAAGGTATTTGTTGCTGTGTGTTTAGAGTGTGAAGTCTTTGAATTCTGAGAGCCTGTGACATAAAATTCCAAGTTTCTGTGTCATGGGCCTTTCTGTAGGATTTTGGTCTCTGAAGTCATTGAGGGTCTTTGTTCCAAGGTTTGAGTCTGAGGTGTTTGGGTCTGAATTCTTTTAAGGTTTTTGTCCTAAGTTTTGTTCTGAGGTTCTAATGTCTCTCTTCAGGGTGTGAGATTTCAGAGACTCAGAACTCTTGGAGATTCTGTGTTCCAAGATTTGAGTTTGTGGTATTTGGGGACTTATATTTAGGGTGTGAAGCCACTAACTTCTTTGAGGGCCTGTGCTCCAGAATTCAAATCTGAGATATTTGCAGGACTGCATTCACAGAGTGGTACCTGGGGATCTCTTTTCAGGGTAGGATCTCTCAAATCTTTGAGGTTCTCTTCCAATATTTGAGTTTGAGGTGACTTTTTTTCAGGGTCTAAAGTGTCTGAATTCTTTAAAGGTCTGTATTACAAGGTTTAATTTGAGCTATTTGGGGAGTTTTCAGGGAGTAAGGTTTCCAAACTCATGTAAGTCCTCTTCCAAGATTTGAGTCTGAGGTATGAGAAACTGAGTTTAAGGTGTGAAGTCTCTGAACTTTTAAATGTTCTATGCCCCAAAGTTTGAGTATTAGATATTTGGGGGTTCATATTTACAAATTGGATATTTGTAAGTTTCATATTTACAAAAACGGATTTACAGACCCCTGAGCCTGAACACAGATCCCCATACAGGTGAAAGACCTTGAACATTGGGAAACAGACCCACAATTAACTTAGAAACCTAACACCTTGGACCTCTTTGTCAAAGTTTTCAGACAACTCACATCATGTTCAGAAAGCCCCCTCAAAAACCTCAAAAACAGCTTAAAACCTCACCTTCTGGAGCATAGACACCAAAAGAGATCATGGACTTTTGTCCATGTTCAGAGACCTTCGAAACTCCAAATAGTTCATTCTCTGAACAATGAACTCCAAAGCTAAATGATCTTCTACCTGGCACACAGGCACACAATTAGTCAAAGACCTCATAAACTGAGCACAGACCCCAAAGCAGAACAAATACTTCATAACTTGTCCAAAGAATCCCAAAATCTAAGAGACCTCTTACTGTGAAACACAGTGTTCCAAAGAGTTTAAAAACTTCAAAGCCAGGAACACAGATTCAAAAATTGTTCAGAGACCTCATACTTTAAACACAGATCCTAAAATAGCTCCAAGAACCCATACCTTAGGGAGTCCACAACAGTGACCAGTGCACACACCCTGGAACCAGACCCACAAACAGGAACACATCATCAACACTGGTTTAGAGAGCCCCAAAGAGCTCAGAAACTTCACACCCTCGAATTAACCAAAGAGTATAAAGACTTCACTCTCTGCATGAAGACACCAAAAGAACTCAGCAACCTCTCACACTAAACACAGATTCACAGAAACCTCACAGATCTCAAACCAGAGACCTCTGCACAAATCACAAACCTCACATCCTGAACACAAAATCCTAAACAATTCAGCATCCTTGCTCCCTGGAACAAGGACCCACGCCCCTCCCACCCCAGTAATCAGGGATAAAACATGGGAACTTAGGCCCTAATACTGAAATCTTGAAACACTGCTTTTTTTTTTGTTTTTGTTTGTTTTTGAGATGGAGTCTTGCTCTGTCACCCAGGCTGGAGTACAGTGAGATGATCTTGGCTCACTACAGCCTCTGCCTCATGGGTTCAAACAATTCTCCTGCCTCAGCCTCCTGAATAGCTGGGACTACAGGCGTGTGCCACCACAGCTAGCTAATTTTTTGTATTTTTAGTAGAGATGAGGTTTCACTATGTTGGCCAGGCTGGTCTCGAACTCCTGACTTTGTGATCCACCCACCTCAGCTTCCCAAAGTGCGGGGATTACAGGCGTGAGCCACCGTGCCTGGCCAAAACACTGCTCTTGAAGAATTAAGAGATTCTCAGCTTTGGAACATAGACCCTCAATGAATTAAGAGACTTCACACCCTGAACACAGACTCTGGACGATTTCTGGGAAGACGTACTCTGTATACTAGTCCCAAATATGATAGACTCGAACTGTGGGAAACAGACACTCAAAGACTTCAGAGATCTCATGCCACAACCAAAGACCTCCAAACACCTCAAATTGAAAATTTTGACCACAGATTCTCAAAGAGTTCAGAGAACACACACCATGAGTATAGTCCCTTAAACACCTCACAATCAAACTTTGGAACACATACCTCAATGAGTTCAGAGACCTCATGCCCTGAATATAGGCCTCTAAACGCCTAAAACTCAAACTTTGGGACACAGACACCAAAAAGCTTAGAAACATCACAGACTGAAAACAAACCACCCCCAACCCCACCAGGAAACTCATATTCAAAACTTGAAACAAGGGAGCTCAAATAAATCAGAGACCTTGCAATTTCAACGAGGACAACTGAACACTTCTAACTCAAAACCTTGGAATGCAGACTCTCAAAGGCTTCAGTAGATTCGCCCCATGAACAGAGACACACAGTTACATTATATTCAAATCTTGGCACTCAGACCCTCAAAGAATTCACAGACCTCACACCCTGAGCACAGACCCACACATTACTCAAATATTGAGGTGCAGACCCTCCAAAGATTCACAGACATTAAATTCTGAACCTAGAGCCCAAATATATCAAACTCATACCTTGGGACATACCGTCAAAGAGTTTAGAAGCTTCACACTGTGAACACATATCCCCAGATATTTCAGACTTAAACATTAACTGAGATTTCCCAGAGTTCAGAGACCTAACATTCTGAAAAAAGATCCAAAAAATGTTCAGAAACCTCACACTTTAAACACAGATCCTAAAATAGCTCCAAGAACTCATACCTTAGAGATTCCACAACAGTGCCCAGTCCACACACCCCGGAACCAGACCCACAAATAGTAACATGTCATCAACACTGCTTTAGAGAACCCCAAAGAGCCCAGAAACTTCACACCCTGGAACTGGGGTTCAGAGACCTTATGCTTTGAATACAGGCCTCAAAATACCTAAAACTCAAACCTAAACAGCACAAACATATACCACAGGACACAAAGGCGCAATAATTAAGAAACCTCATACCCTGAATGAAAATCCCCAAATATAACCAACTTAAACGTTAAAGTACACCCCCTCAAATATTTTAAAGGCCTCACAAACTGAATACAGACACCCCCTCCCCACCGCCCAGGCCACTAAGTACCTAGATTCAAACCTTGGAACACAAACTCTCAATGCATGCAGACACCTTACACCCTAAGCACAGACCACAAATACCACTGACCCAAAAGTGGGAAAGAGACCTTTTAGAAAACACAGACTTCACACCCTGAATTCAGACAACACAAAATTTATGCTAAAACTCTGGAACAAAGACCTATAAAAAATTCAGAGACCCTTAACTTTCTGAAACTGCCCCCCACAATCTTCAGACTCAAACATTGGAACACAGAACCTCAATGAATTCAAACAAAACACATCCTGAATCTGGACACCCAAACAGTTTAGACACAAAAGTTGGAACAGAGACCAATTGGTACAATTTGAGACTCAGACCCTCAAAGAGATCAGGGACCTTAAATCTTGAACAAAGACCCCCAAAATACCTTAGACTCAATTACTGGGACGCAAACTACCAAAGAGTTCAGAAACTTTAAACCCTGAACACAGACCTCCAAGTACCTCAGACTAAGACATTAAGATACAGACTCTCTAGAAAATTCAGAGGCCTCACACCTTAAACACTGACCAAAAAAATTGACATAAAAAGCTTGATCACACCTAAAAGTTCAAGGACCTCACACCCAAGTACACATCCCAAATATATCAGAATCAAAGCCTAAAACACAGACCCACAATAGTTTAGTGAACTCATCTCATGAACAGACACAGAAATTCCTCAGATTCATATCTTGAAACTCAGACTTTCAAAACCCAAACTCTGAACATAGGTCACCAAATAGCTCTGACTTGTATCTTGGACACAAACCGCCAATGAGCTCAGCCACCTGACAACCTGAACATAGACCCACATACCTCAGACTCAAATATTGGGACACTGACCCTCTAAAAAGCTCAGAGATCTCAAACTCTGAACACAGACCTAAATAATTCAGATTCAAACCTTGACACAGACCGTCAAAGAGTAAAGAGACCTGATGCCGAGTACAGATACTCCCCTTTACCTTGGTCTTAGGTGTTGAGACACAGACCTTCAGATAATTCAGACATGAAACACTGTGAAAACACACCGCAAAAAATCACTGACCCAAACTTAAAACAGAGGCCCTTAAAAAATTACGAACTTCAGCTGGGCATGGTGGTTCACACCTGTAATCCCAGCACTTTATGAGGCCGAGGTGGGTGGATCATTTGAGGTCAGGAGTTTGAGACCAGCCTGGCCATCATGGCGAAAACCCATCTCTACTAAAAATACAAAAATTAGCCAGACGTGGTGGTGGGTGCCTGTAATCCCAGTTAGTCAGGAGGCTGAGGCAGGAGAATCACTTGAACCCAGGAGATGGAGGTTGCAGTGGGCCAAGATTGTGCCATTGCACTCCAGCCTGGGCCA